>NC_081383.1:7431988-7760738 GCF_030684315.1 Stegostoma tigrinum | reverse complement strand
GAAGTGCAAAGGAATTCTGCAGGATCAGAAGTACATCCCTCAGAATTAAACGTTAAATAAAGCTCCATCTGCCTGTTGTAAAGATTCCACTACCCTGTTGGAAAAGGAGATGTTCAAAGAGATTTACCAGGATGTTGCCGGATACAGAAGGTTTGAATAATAAAAAGGCTGGATAGACTGGAACCTTTTTCACTGGAGTGTACGAGTTTGAGAGATGACCTTATAGAAATTTCTAAAATAATAAGGGGTAATAAGTGGCTTAGATAGTAGCTGTTTCTTCCCTAGGATGGAGAATTTCTAGATTAGGGTGTAAATTTTTAAGATGAGAGATTTAAAAAGGACACGAGGGGCAAATATTTTACAGAGGCTGGTTCGTGTGTAGAATGAACTTCTGGAGGTAGTAGTGGATATGGGTACGGCTATAACGTTTAAAAGATATTTAGGTTAGTACATGAATAGGAAAGGTTTGGAGGGATCTGGGCCAGAGCAAGCAGATGGGACTTGTTTAGTTTGGGCTTATGTTCAGCATGGATTGGTTGGACTGAATGGTCTGTTTCCATGCTGTATGACTCTATGACGCTAAGAGCAGAAAATTTTCCTAATTTCCTGATGAGCATGGAATCAAATGAAATTATATAGCTTCAGAAGATGGTTGCTCAGTTTATAATCCAATGCCATTTCTTTTAAAGAGTAAGGTAATTCACCCGGCTGTTTTCCCTTGGCTCTACAGCTTTCCCCTTTAAGTATTTATCCAATTCCTTTTTGCAAGTTATTATTGAATCTGATTCTGCTGCTCATTCAGGCAGCACATTCTGATTATGATAACTCACTGGATTCAAAAAACATCCTTTGTCACTCTGGCTTTGTGCCTGTTTTAAATTTGTATCCTCTGGTAACTGACTATTTATGAGGAACACATTCTTGTTGCTCTGTCAAAAAATTTTAGAATGCATCATTTCATTAATGTGGATCTTGCTCTGCACAAATTAGATACCATGTAATGGTAGGCAGCTCATCATATAAGCCCATAACGTTGAATGTCTTAAGGATGTGAAGAACTCAAACACAAGTTCTTTCTTTTATCTTGTGCTGTTGGAAAATGGTTGCTATTTGCAACCTGGGATGACTAAGGGAGGGTGGACTCCTCTTTCAATTCTACACTTTATTTCACTTTCTTTGTTTTATCTGCCAGTTTGCAGCTTATACTGTTCATTACTCTGCCTCTTGTTTCTACCTCTTTATTTCTCATTTTGCCTGGAGGCATCAGCTCTATTTACAGCAATCTTCTTTATGCTTGGGGATTTGAGTTAAAATCCAATGCAAACTGCTGGACTGAAAGTCTCCTATCTCTAACACTGCTAAATTAGATGAATATGACCATCTTAATTAAGTCTCTGAAGGGTACAGCTTCATTCTATAATAACTGCATACATTTTAGCTCTAATTGCCACTAAATTGTCAATCTCACTCAAAGAAGGCTTAATGGAAAGAACAGTGTCTTCTTTCTAATTTCCTTTTGGTTACTTATCTGTTCCAATATTGAATCTGGACCAGATCCCAAGCATGTGCTATTAGCCCAAATGGGCCAGTTAATGGTGTCCCTTCAGTTTCCCTCACCAGCCTGGGTCCCAGGAATGTCTGCGCTTAAATTGCTACATTATCATAGGAAGGGGATGCTTACTGTAAAATGTAAGAAGAGTCACAAAGCAGCCACTCAGAGTTAGCTTCCCTTCATCAGTGACGAAGCAATGGGGATCCAGCTAAATTATGTCCAGCTGTAAGTTCTATGCACCTCTCATTAAAATATGTTCCATCCTCCCAAGGTCAAGCCTTTTTGACCCTGCCTTAAAATCACAGTAGTGTGCACACTCGGAATGTGTCCTTTAAAAATTTCTTCCTCTGCTTCTTCAGTGGAAGTGTTAACATGCGCAAGCCCCACACTCCCCTCCAAAGCACTCATCATCCTGAGTTGGAACTATATCACCGTTCCTTCACTGCTGCTGGGTCAAAATCTTGGAATTCCTTCTCTAAGGGCATTGTAGGTCAACCTACTGCATGTGGACTGCAGTGATTCAAGAAGGCAGTTCATTACCAGCTTCTCAAGCGCAACAAGGGTTAGGCAATAAATGCTGGTCTAACCAGTAATGCCCACACCCCTTAAATGATTTTTCTTAAATATCTGATTTGTTATTTGTTTTTCTTTAGCCTATATACAGGCACATAGAATAAGGTTTGGGAATTTGTAGCTATTTTAAGTTTTCTTAGCTCCGATCTGATTACCTAGCTACCCCTTAAACATGTCTATGTTATTTGCCTGAAATTATGGTCAAGGACTTCTATTCTTTACTAATCTCATAGCAACTCAATTAATTCTCTAATACCTTCCCTAATAAACCCATAAGAAAATATTGAAGCGAATGAAATGAAGGGAGAGAGAATAAATCTATTTATATGTAAGTTTTGAGATCCTCTCTCACACACCAGATGTCACACATTCTGCAAAACACATCTGAACAAAGATAAATAGCTACTTCTTGCTGTTTTCCCTCCGTTCTTGAGATAACCTGAAAATGGTGAGATAACAAAGTGAGGAACTACACAGCTGTCAGTCTAGACAGCCTGGCAACAACCCTGAATGACCAAAATAAACAGCAAGCTTCTCCTTCAAGACAGACCTTTCTCTATACTGTCTGGGTTTGTTTGTTTTATATTTTTGCTTTCAGCCAGAGCCAAGTTTATTCTACCATTAACACTTACTCTGGACCAGTGTTCTACCTATTTTCTATTTTCTTCCTTTGCCTTTTGTTTTATGACACTTGTGACATGTAATCTCTCTTGCTTTGTAACTATTCTCTGACCTTTCTTTTTGTTCCACTTGCCCCTCCCCCCTTTTCACCAGCAATAAACCTATCACATTTACATTGCTAGATGACAAAGTGTGGAGCTGGATGAACACAGCAGGCCAAGCAGCATCTTAGGAGCACAAAAGCTGACGTTTCGGGCCTAGACCCTTCATCAGGTGATTTTTCTGATGAAGGGTCTAGGCCCGAAACATCAGCTCCTAAGATGCTGCTTGGCCTGCTGTGTTCACCCAGCTCCACACTTTGTTATCTCGGATTCTGCAGCATCTGCAGTTCCCATTATCTCTGATCACATTTACATTGTTGTTCAGTTTCGAAGAAGAGAATTGTTGAATTCAAAAGTTAGCTCTTTCTCTCTCCACAGCTGTTGCAGATGTGCTGAGATTCTCCAGTGCTTCCTGATTTCACTTAAAAACTCTGGTGTCCACATGGTTTTTTTTGCTTTTATTTTATTCCTTAAAGGAAAGCCTGAACACTGACTTTCAAGAGACACTGGCAAAGCTAGCAGCTATCCATGTGAACAATCCAATGATTTTGGCCTAACCATGAGACGAAGAGCTATTAGCCCAAGGCCTCCCAGTTGTTCCTCTCCTCTTTCACAGAGTTCTTAGATGGCAGCGTGTGGGAGAGGCTGGACCATCAGATATGAGCTGACCAAAGCCCTCCCGTCCTTTGAAAAGAATAAAAATCCCGTAAGCAAAGAGTTACCAGCTGAAATGTATTTATTTAGTTCTGCGGGACTTTGTTGGCCAGAACCTGCTGGCGGTGTATATCAGTATATTTCTGGCAGGTAGCATGTGTGAATCCATGAGGAAAGGTATCATCACTCTTGTATACAAGTGGAAGGGGGAAAAGGAGGAAATCAAAAGTTGGCAACCAATCCCACTGTTGAATATGAATCATAAAATCCTTTCCAGGGTCATTGCCAACCAAGTCAGGTCTGCTCTGGGATCAGTGATTCACCCCAACCAAAGCTGTGCTGTATTCTCTGAGAGCCTCGCACTCCTCAGGTGTATGGTTGCCGATGTGTAGAAGAGGGGTGGATGCTTGCCTCATCAGCCTGGACCAGGACAAGACCTTTGACAAAATATTGCACATCTACATGTGGGTCTTGCTGTCCAAAATGGGCTTTGGGGAGGGAAACTGAAATTGGATCTGACTATTGTACTATTTTAAATTGAAAGTAAAGCTTGACACTATCCCATCAAGCACTTTAAGCACAGATACAGTACGGAGTTAGGTACAGGTTAAAACTCTCTCTACCCTTTTAAACTAAAAGTAAATTGAAAGAAAAGCTGCCTCAGCACTGTCCCCATCAAACACTCCAAGGACAGGGACAGCACAGGGTTAGCAAAGCTCTCTATAATGAATGCATCAAATCCTCCCAGGGCAGGGACACCACGAGGTTAGAAACTGCATAAAGCTCACTCTATACTTCTAAACTGAAAAGTACAGCTTCCTGTAGTGTTTTAAGCTGAAAACAAAGCTTTCTTGACTCTTTTAACGTGAAAGTAAAGTTACTTCAATGCCGTCCTGCCAAACACTCCCAGAACAGGAACAGCACTGAGTGAAATCCAACTGCTCTACACCAACATTGTTAGTGCAGTTTCAATCAAGGGATGGGAATCAGAAAGTTACCCAATCAGATCTGGAGACAGACAGGGCTGCCCAGTCTCTGCTGCCTTGTTCGTGTATTGTACAGCGCCTGTTGCTGAGTCCATCAGGAAGGATGTGAGTCTGACAGGGGTGGCTATTCCAGGCAGTGCAGGCCTGGAGGCCAAAGCCTCCCCGTACATGGATGATGCTGCCATTTTCTGCTTGGATCGACTGTAGTGCACAGACTCATGAGTATCCGTGACCAGTCTGAACTGGCCCCAGGAGCCACAGTAAATCAAGGCAAGAGTGAGGCCACATTCTTTGGGAACTGGGCCAACTGATCCCTAATCCCCTTCACTGTCAGGACAGATTACCTGTAGGTGTCAGGAATATGGTTTGGAGACGATCAAGGGGTGTGCAAAGCCTTGGGAGAATTGTATCACCGATGTGAGACAGAAACTGAGCAGATAGGAGAATCCCTCCCTCTCCGTTGTGGGTAAAAACCAGGTCATTAGGTGTGAGGTACTCTCAGTGGTGTTGTATGTATGTAGTCTATTTCCAAGCATTACTGAAGTTACTGGAGCAATCTTGCATTTCTGGACGGATACCATGGTGAAAGCTCTGGATAATGGGGGGAGAATGTACCCAATCCACCCTTCATCCTGATGGCCACCTTTATGTTAGGCTGCATCAAGCTATGCATTGACTCTCAGTACACAAATACCAAATGTCACTGTGTCCTGAGGCTTTAATTTATCCCCAGTGTTAGGAAGAATGGGTCTAGCCTCATTGCGTGGAATGCTCCAAGTAGTTGGATCATTCTGTATCACCTGTCCCTCTTGGAAGAAAATTGTAAGGAAAGCAGCTTTGGCCACAAGTTCATCAGGCAGTATGTAGCATCCTTGAGTCTCTGTGGAAAAAGGAGAGGGTGGATCCTGTGGGGTGGTTGCCTGAGCAGACTATCAGGGTCATTTAGCAGAATGCCTCATCGCCAGAACTTTCCAATAAACCAAGATGTAGCTTGGCCCGTGGTAAGAAGGGCACTACATGTGAAATCCTTCATGTACACCTGGCCTCTCTCTGCCACTGCATGGTGCTGGTGAAACAGCTGTGGGAGGGAAGAGACTGCCACACATCTCCTTCAGGAATGTGCCTTTTCAAAGAAAGTGTGGAGAGAGATGCAGTGGACTTTGTTGAGATTCATTCTGACCAGTTCTGTAGTGCAGGGCTCTGTGCTCTACAGTCTGTTCCCTGGGGTGCACACTGAGACAAACATCAACTACGCCTGGACGACCATCAACTCAGTGAAAAACATGCTTTGGTCTGCCCAAATCTAGTTGGACTTCCAGTGCAATGAATTGACTTTGACCAAGTGTTGCAGCCTGGCATTCAAGGGTCGAGGCCTATGTGCTGAGGGACACACTAAAGCTTGGGGCAGCTGCCACTTAAGTGCAGTTGAGAAAGACCACTTCTAGCGTCTTTCTGCCAAAGTACATTGGGAGTCCATTCAGTTCTCACACAGTCTTGTTGCCTTAAATATGTGTAAATAGTGTCCTGCATTAGTATGAAATGCCTTCGGCCTTTGCAACCGCAAGGAATGTAAGATCCAGTGTTTGTTTTTCTTGATATTCAAAAGCTATTTAGGACCTGTGCATCTATTTAAAGTTTTTTTTATGAATAAAGTATATTTTTACAAGAATGAAACAAAATGGGAATGCCAGTCTTCTCCATGTTCCCCTTCCCCAAGTCACACACTTTCCAGACTTAGGTATATTACCATTCTTTCATCATGGGTATGAATATTTTATCAATTGCAAACATTACATGGCAGTCTATACAGTTTTAAAATATTACTGTACAAGTACAAAGGAGGATTTGCACACATCTTGGATCACTTTATTTTGCAAAAATATACACTATTGATAAAAATGACCTATAAGTACACACAAAATGTCCAAAAAAAGCTCTGTGCAGATGTAGCAGAGAAGGAAAAAAACAACGCATTGGAAATTTACATTTCTCACAGCTCCCATGCAGTTGCAAAAACATGATATTTTGTACTCATGAAAGGAAACTATTTACTTTTCTTTTAAGGCAAGAAGTGGGTATCAAATCTTAACAGACCATTGTTATACGTTATAGAAACTGAAAGAACTGCGGATGCTGTAAATAAGGAGCAAAAATAAAGTTGCTGGAAAATCTCAGCAGGTCTGGCAGCATCTGTGAAGGAAAAAACAGAGTTAACATTTCGGGTCTGGTGAGCCTTCCTCAGAACTTCTAAGTTCTGAGGACGGTCACCAGTCCCGAAACATTAACTCTTTTTTTTCCCTCACAGATGCTGCCAGACCTGCTGAGCTTTTCCAGCAACTTCACTTTTGTTCCTTGTTATACTTTGGCAGAAATAACCTTTGATGGTGGTCTTTCACCTTAAATCATTTGCTGCCAATAAAATTGTTTCGAAGTGTAGTCCCTATTACAATGTAGGAAAAGAAGCAGCCAAATTTTGCAAGCCCCTGTAAACTAGTGATAAAAATCAGATTATCTGATTGTTTGATATTGATTGAATGATACTTATCAGGTAAGACATGAAGGTCGACTGTCCTGCTCTTCTTTGAAATAGTTTCATGGAATCTTTTGTATACACCTGAGAGAGCAAGAATATCCTCAGCTGAGCATCTCAACTGAAAGACATCACCTCGAACAGCCATAGCACTCCATCAAGGCGGCACTAAAGTATCAGATTTGATCTTAAATCCTGGAATGGAATTAAAATCACAATCTTCTGTCACAGAGATTGGAGTGCTACCAACTGTGCCAACACTGGCATTATGTACTGAATGAATACTGGGACTTGTAGTATTGCAATTCATTCAAAACCCGCGGGACCTTCCAGATTCAGCTGTTTGTTATATATTACTTCGGGGCAGCTTCCAACCCAGACTCATAGATTCTTAAACAGAACCACATCATAAACATTGCTTCTACAGCCAACAGTCCTTATCTTGAACATGAACCCCAAACTTCTGACTCAGAACCAGGGTCAATCACTACCTACTGAACTGGAAGGCTCCTAAATAGGGGAGGGTGGCTAGGGTATGTTACCTTCCTAGATAATAAAATGTGAGGCTGGATGAACACAGCAGGCCAAGCAGCATCTCAGGAGCACAAAAGCTGACGTTTCGGGCCTAGACCCTTCATCAGAGAGGGGGATGGGGGGAGGGAACTGGAATAAATAGGGAGAGAGGGGGAGGCGGACCGAAGATGGAGAGTAAAGAAGATAGGTGGAGAGGGTGTAGGTGGGGAGGTAGGGAGGGGATAGGTCAGTCCAGGGAAGACGGACAGGTCAAGGAGGTGGGATGAGGTTAGTAGGTAGCTGGGGGTGCGGCTTGGGGTGGGAGGAAGGGATGGGTGAGAGGAAGAACCGGTTAGGGAGGCAGAGACAGGTTGGACTGGTTTTGGGATGCAGTGGGTGGGGGGGAAGAGCTGGGCTGGTTGTGTGGTGCAGTGGGGGGAGGGGATGAACTGGGCTGGTTTAGGGATGCAGTAGGGGAAGGGGAGATTTTGAAACTGGTGAAGTCCACATTGATACCATATGGCTGCAGGGTTCCCAGGCGGAATATGAGTTGCTGTTCCTGCAACCTTCGGGTGGCATCATTGTGGCAGTGCAGGAGGCCCATGATGGACATGTCATCAAGAGAATGGGAGGGACTCCCCCTCCCATTCTCTTGATGACATGTCCATCATGGGCCTCCTGCACTGCCACACTGATGCCACCCGAAGGTTGCAGGAACAGCAACTCATATTCCGCCTGGGAACCCTGCAGCCATATGGTATCAATGTGGACTTCACCAGTTTCAAAATCTCCCCTTCCCCCACTGCATCCCTAAACCAGCCCAGTTCATCCCCTCCCCCCACTGCACCACACAACCAGCCCAGCTCTTCCCCCCCACCCACTGCATCCCAAAACCAGTCCAACCTGTCTCTGCCTCCCTAACCGGTTCTTCCTCTCACCCATCCCTTCCTCCCACCCCAAGCCGCACCCCCAGCTACCTACTAACCTCATCCCACCTCCTTGACCTGTCCGTCTTCCCTGGACTGACCTATCCCCTCCCTACCTCCCCACCTACACCCTCTCCACCTATCTTCTTTACTCTCCATCTTCGGTCCGCCTCCCCCTCTCTCCCTATTTATTCCAGTTCCCTCCCCCCATCCCCCTCTCTGATGAAGGGTCTAGGCCCGAAACGTCAGCTTTTGTGCTCCTGAGATGCTGCTTGGCCTGCTGTGTTCATCCAGCCTCACATTTTATTATCTTGGAATCTCCAGCATCTGCAGTTCCCATTATCTCTGATACTATGTTACCTTCCTCATGGTTTTTAATCTGCGGATTGTCTTCTCCTAGGTGAGCTGGAGTTACTGTTGCAGACATGGTGTACATCAACTTTTCTGTATGTCAATCTATTGCAAATCTCCCCTAAGCATAGTCGACTGGAGGGAGGCCTGATATGAACTCAAACTTCTTGCCTCACAGATAATTTTCATTTAGTGGTAACCTTGCTCCAGCCATGAATACTGTTTTGCACTGCTTTAGCACCTTACACAACCTTTCAAGGTGTTTTGCAGCCAAAATAAAGGTGCTCGTGAAGTGTGATCACCGTCGTAACGGTAGGAAACTTTGCACACAGCAAGATCCAACGAGCAGCGATTTTAACAATAGCCAGATAAATTGGTTTTTCGTCATGTCGGCAGAATAAATATTGCCCGTGACACCTCCCCTCTCCTTCAAACAGTGTCACGGGATGTTTAATGTCCATGTAAAGGGATGATAATGGACTCAGTTTGAAATCTCATCTGAAAGACTAAAATTCTGACGGGAAATCTGTACTTAAACATTAACTCTGGTCCTCACTCCAGAGACGTTGAGTGCTTTCAGCCCTCTCTGTTTTGATTTGTTCAGTATTGCGCTTTGTCATGCACATTATGCTGTGATCAGACTGCAGTTGCGAGAAAGATTTGTTTCAGTACTTTTGTGTTGCATTTCCAAATTCTTCATAAGGTATTTTGTGACCTTTAATGAGCAGTGACATTGGTATGAGGAATTTCTGAATCAGCTAGTCATGAAATTACAACCCCAAGGTACCTGTTGGAGGTGATTTGTCAAGTGACCTGAGTCCAGCCATTTAGATCACACCCAACGCCGCCCTCGTTCTACATATAATCTCGGGACCGCTTTCTGAACTCTTGTATTACACGTGTCTCGGAAGGAAGCGACGATCATTCGGCTCAGTCCTAGACCCTGATTTTAGATCGACAAGAGGTAATTCACATTTGAGTTGAAGTACGTGATTGGTGGATCCATGAGAACGCTGCAAATATACTTGCTTTAGTGTAAAAACTGTATTTAATTGGAGCTTGAAAGGCAGTAATATAAGCCAAGACATTGTATTTTCTAATTTACTAATGCGTAACAGTACAAATGGAAGAAGCTTTAATCTGTTTAAAATAATGAGCCAAGGAATTTGAAGCGACGCGCTGGCATCAGGTCATGTATTTCGGAAGCTAAATTTGGGCTGAGGAAAACTGTGCATGTGAGGCTAAAAATAAAGGGCAAACAGAGGTTGGTTTCTTTTGGAGCGGAGTGGTCTTGTTTTTGGGAATCTTCCGGTGTAAAGAACTCAATCTGAAAGCAAAAGGGGTTTAAGAAGTCGCCTATTCGCAGTTTGAAGTTACGGCGGAGATTGAAATTGAATGGGGAAAGTGTGGTGAGTGTGGAATGAAAACCCTCAGGAAAGAGGGTATCTCTATTCCCAGGCGAAAGGTTCCAGGAGCCGATAAAACGTTTGATTGACACAGAGTTACTGAAAGGCGCTTTGCTGAGGACCTAACCCCAATCAAATGAAAAAAAAACCTGCAGTCGGTCGGAGCTACCCATCTCTCGGCCTGCTTCTCTCTGCTTCCAGTTTATTGGAAGGGCTCATTCGTCCACAGCACCATCCTCTGAGCTCCTCTGCAAGCTATCGCCTCGAGGGGGAGAAATAAGCAATTCAACGGTTTGTGCATGCTGCAGAGTTTACTTCGAGTGGGAAAAACGTTGGCAACGAACAATCTCAAATGCTATAAAACTCACGGATGAATGGAGCCTGGTGTGTGTGTGTGTGTGTGTGTGTGTAGGGGGAGGAGGCATTAGGGAGAGAGAGTTGATTGCCTTGCATTGTGAGGCAGCTCTGTAAATATCAGCATTTTTTTTCTGTTGCACTGTTTGATGTGCTGTGTGTGTGAAATATATATAAATAACTTGAGTTCCAGGAGGCTGGTGGAATGTGCTGAGTCCGGGAGCTGTCCGTGCTGATGTGGTGCTGAAACAGCGAGGGAGAATGTGAAGGAGAGAGAGATACACACACACACAACACAGGCTGGCAAGACAATACACTGAATCGGGGGCAACATCGCGGTTCACAAACAAACTACACGCTGAAGGTAATTCTTATTTTGTTCATGCGCAGTGCAGATGCACCTTTTCATTCTAAATGTTGCGCTGCTGACATCGAGCATTTTCGAAATTATGTGCAATGCATTAATGAGGAATTGAATTTTCACAGAAGCTCTTCAAAGCAAGACGCCTGGGTGGGAGCCCGCAGTTTTTTTTTGTAAATTAACAGGAACCCGAAGAGGTAGGAAACAAAAGAAATTGGATTATTATGAGTTGGTATTAAAACTGCAGAGGGAGAGAAAATGGTGATGGGTAATGTAAAAATCTGTCAGCGCTTAAATAAATGTACAGGTAAGTGGGTATACTAGTCCCATGAGTGCAAATAGATGTTTAACCCATCAATACAAATATTAGAAAAGGATGGTCTGCGCGCCTATGCGCAAATGATCTTGAGTGTGCATGTTCTCGTGTGTAAATGTGTAAGGAATCGCATGTCATTGTGTACTTGCGTGTGTGTGTAGGAAACCTATAAAACATAGATCTCCAGATTCATAGGTAGAAAAAAAGTGAAATCAGGGAGTAGGAGGAATCTCCAGGCAGCGGGCACGCACTTCCATCTGTTTTCGGGTGCTCAAGAATTGGAAACAGGGGTTCAAAGTTTGCACATACTGCAAAGATGAAGCGATTATTTGATTTGTCCGTCGTCACGGCCATCGTGGTTTTCTGCCACAGAGATATTTTAGAACTACCTGAAAGAATGGAGGAAATGTTTATCCGTTCACGGTGTAAATGGACAGATAATCGGACACCAGATGTGTTCCGGTTGCGGGCTGACCGATGGGATATAGCTCAGACATGGCCTGCTGGTGCCTAGTTAGTTCAGAATGAGTCGAAAATTGGAAATGCTGAACCAACAAATCCTGCCCGTGGGTATCAGCATTTTATCCCCCCAGCTAGCCCTCCTCTTCTTTCAAATTCAATTATCGAATGAGTTGGACGTACTGATGGGTTTTTATTTGCGGTGAAATTGATCTTTCTCAGGGAAAGGGAAACATGGAGGAGATGACTGAAGACAACAGGATTGATTTGTATTCCTAAATACCTAACAGTAGTCACAAGGTAGAATAACTTCAATATGAGGCAGCTTATTTTAATTCAAAAAGTTTTAATTAATCAAACTACTATTGCTGTTTGCACAGGAGGTGCAGTACAAGAGGTATCCTAAAATCCGATCTATATTCTAGAACTCCAAGAAAATGAGAGGTTACTGATATAAACAGATAGCAAGAAAGGTGAAAATAAATCCACGGGCTAGGACAATTCTGATGATGTTTGTCAGTTAAAACACAGGGGTGAATCATGTGCTTAATGCAGTTTTTAGACATTGAGCTAAATTTATATCCTGCATTGTGAAGGACAGAGACATTCCGTTTGCCAATAATCATCTAATTTCTGTAGGTGAGATCTAAACCTTTAGCCTGTAGCAACTGTGCACACAAGATGGTGAAAAGATTTAATCATGTAAAATAAACAATTTTCTATATCTCACTGCTCAGATTCAAGTAAAGTAACGGTTCCATGCAGATCAACATAATGTTTGAAGGTGGAGAACATTAATCTAAGTTCCATGTAAGCATGTGTCCAACTAAAACAAAAGCATATAGAAAAACCATTTTTTCTGAGTTTGAAAGTTGTATGTCATGAGTGCAAATCCTTATATGTGTGCATTGTATCATTTCCCTTCTCAATTTTCAGGAAGTTGTGTCACAAAACATTTCTTCTCTACTTTTGATGTGGGTATGAATTTATGTGTTCTTATGCAAAGAAGTATAAGCAGGTGTGTACTTATTAGTGCCCACAACTGCACTGACAAAATTCATATACCTTCATTTTTAGACTTCCAGTAGCACCACCAAACCTTACAGCATCTGGTGCAACATAAGCAGGTGGCAGACAAAAATCTTTCTAAATCTCCCTCTCCACCTTTCCCTGAAAATCCTAGCTGACTGCTTCTCTAGAACAAGGTTTCCTTTTCTCCCCTGTCTTTTACAGCTGAGTGAAAGTTGTTCATTTACATCCCATTTGCAAGTATTATTGTCCTGAGCACCATTGGGAATTGTTTTGAGATTATCTGATTACATGTGAAAGATAGACTTTAAGTTAATGACTCTGTCCTTCCCTTCTCCTCATTTGACCCAATGTCCCAGCAGTGAGAGACAGCACAATGGGCACTTCAGAAAGAAATCTCTCCAGAAAACCATCTTATTGATTTAAAATTTGACAAGGTTGGAGAGAGGCACAGAAGACCTTGTGCTAAATTATTTTCTAATGAGGATGCACTTCAAGGCTGTAGCATAGATCAGTGTGTGAGGAGTGCTGTTACAAATATCTGCACTTAACTATAAGCATACATGATGCAAACGAAAGGTAAGCTTATTGAACATGTAAGATCGTGAAAGGGCTTGACAGATGAATACAGAGGACAGGATGCTTCCTTTCAAAGGGGAAACTAGTACCAGAGAAAGTTGTTTCCGAAACAGTAGGAACTACAGATGCTGGAGAATCTGAGATAATAACATGTAGAGCTGGATGAACACAACTGGCCAAGCAGCATCAGAGCAGCTGGAAAGCCGACGTTTCAGGCCTAGACCCTTTTTTTTCCTGAAGAAGGGTGGAGGCCCAAAATGTCAGCTTTCCTGCTCCTCTGATGCTGCTTGACCTGCTGTGTTCATACAGCTGTACACCTTGTTACCCCAGTACCAGAGGACACAGTTTAAGAATAAGAAATCTCCCTTTTAAGACTGAAATTAGGATTTTTTTTCTCTCAGAGGCATTAATATTTTGTGGAATGCTGTTCCCAGAAAGCAATAGAGGCTGAGTTGTTGATTCATTCACAACTGAGTTAGATTTTGGGTAAACAACTGAGGCAAGAATTATGGGAAAGGGAGGCAGGAAAGAGAGGTTGAGGCCACAATCAAATTAGCTGTGACCTTATTGAATTGCAGAGAATGTTTGAAGGGTCACATAGTCTACTCTTGGTCCCAAGTTCAATGTTCTTTATGTGTGGTTCAGTTTAATTTTTATTTAACCTTAACATTCTTTGCTTGCTTCTTTAAATATTACTAGTAAGATGCAATGGAATTAGCCTATGACAATCAACTTTGACAACCAATCTTCAGTTAATTTTCATGGTCATGTTACCTTCAGGCATTGTTTCTGCTCTGTTTCATTCTTC
Organism: Stegostoma tigrinum; assembly: GCF_030684315.1. NCBI lineage: Eukaryota > Metazoa > Chordata > Chondrichthyes > Orectolobiformes > Stegostomatidae > Stegostoma > Stegostoma tigrinum. Next base: position 7,746,619 of record NC_081383.1, on the reverse strand, counting down.
TATTTTTGACAACTGAAATAACTGCAGACAGTTGATCTGTCAAAACAAAGTCCCACAGAGACAGATCTCACAATACTGGGTCTGCTTCCTGTTAAATTGGATGTAATTAATTTTATTCCTTATGTCTCATTTTTTTCAATGGTTGCGTTATGTGGGTTTCAGAATAATCCTTCCTCAAATACAGAAAGGTCAGAATTTGAGAACACACTATAAATGATGGTTCCCTCAAATTTTATGAATGAATCAATTATAGTGTTTTTCTTACAATTCTAAATTAATGTTTTAATAACATCTTTATATTGTAATTGCAATGCTAGTCCTTAAACAAAAGATCAAAGTACAGTTTAACCAAACAATGGCTCTTTTGAAAGCCACATTTGAAACACACTTTACTCACCCAAATTTCAATCTTTAAATATGCTCTGACTGCACGTAGCTACCTATTTATTCAAGCATGGATTGGACAATCTTTGGTGTTTTCTATTTGTATCAAGATTCCTCGTTAGAATGTTACTCCACAATGCTTCTTTGTAACAATTCACACAGAATGTACTGTCTAATCACTAGCATAACAATGAATGCTGCAACAATGACAAAACAACAGCTAGAGTTCCACGCTGTCATGTTGCATTGTTAGTTAATGCCTTTAGGTATAGGCAAGACTTGTAGAATTCTTATTCTAGTTTAATTTCCCAGTTGCATACTATATTGCATTACAATATCTGTGTCAAATAGGAAATCCATGGAAAGAGATACTTTGACAATGACAAGAGTAAACTCATAAGAACAGAAGATGTATGAGTTATAGGGTGCAGTGGTAGAGTCCCTGTCTCTGATCCAAGAGGCCTGGGTTCAACTTTCACCTACACCAGAGGTGTGTAATAACGTGTCTGAACAGGTTGATTCAAAAATATAAATGCATCAGGGAGTCAGGTTCATGGTAATTTGCCTATTCCATAATTGGAAAATTGAATAGTAGGAACCATAACATTTTAAACAAATGCTTTACCAAGCTGACTAAGAAATATGTTCCAATAGAGCAACTAAACTCATTGTGAGACTTTTGTACAATTGAAAATTTTAAATTCTAGTTACCTAAAATAGGATGCAGGTAAAATCAACAAATCATTAGATGAGGGCAAGGTGAAGAAAGAAATGCTTACATTACATTCATATTTAGGACAAACTGATGTCAGGTTGCTTCAGTATTACAACATCTATGTGGAGACATAGGACTTCACAGTGTTTTCTGTGGAGAAGCTGCTAATTAAGTAATAGTAGTTATTGACATGTAGGCTGTTACAACACCAAATTATAAATTCTGTAAAGATTCTGTTGTAGAGTAATGTTTCTGTCTGTGTGGTGACATCAAATTCCTGTGCAATTCCTGATTGAAAGATGTGATAAGGTTAGAATGGAATCAGTTGCTGAGATTTTAATGGATGAGACTGAATCACAACTTTACTCACGCTATCTTTCTCACTGTATCCCTTCAAATAGATATTCTGAATCTACCTAGAGCTAGAAAGATAGGAAGACTTGCATTTATATAGGACTTTTCATAACCACTGGGTATCACAAAGCACTCGACAACTAATGTCGTACTTCTTAATGAAGTGCAGCTACTGCTGAATGACTATGGGCAGGTTGGCAGGAAAAATCTTTTAAAGTTTAACTTCATGAAAATGAATATTTTTGCAGGTACAGCTGGACATAATGAGAAGATGCAACTGCAGGAAGCACAAAAAAAAGTTTCATGTAAAGTAATCCTACTGATTACCGAGAGGCAAAAAAAGAAGCAGAAAACATGGTTGGCATTAAAGTCAACCAAGAGCTTTTCATTTTAAAAAAAATGCAACTCCTTACTTATTAGTGTACCTCATTCTTAAACCAGTAAAGAAATCCACGTCAGGTGGGGCTGTAGTTAGTAAATAGAAACAGCCTGAATACAATGGTAATACAATCTACCTGAGGATATTTAACTCAAAAAAAGATGAAAGTCTGAAAAAAGTCAGTAGTCAATTATGACATTAACAGCTTTCCCATTGCCAAGGAATGAAATCTGGAAACAACTCTTGGATAAGTCTGCCAGGTTACAGTAAAGTTAGATATTTTTATTCAAATTGCTCAAAGATATTATGAAAACCCCTGGGCCAGCTGGCCTTGAACTCAGGCCTCCTGGCCCAGAGCTAAGGACACTACTACTGGATCACAAGATGCCTTACAATTAATTGAGTGATATTTTAAATCAATCTGTTCAGATATGTCATGGCACACTTCTGGAAGAGGTGGGACTTGTACCCAGACCTTGGGGATACCACCACAGCACCATTGGAGTCCTTACAATTCATATACACCGCAGCTAATGATGCGAAACTAGTGGCTGGAGTTTGGATTTTGACCAGGTAGAACTAATTTCGCATCGCTTGGTTCTGAATCTCTCTGGGATTTTTTTAGAGATCTGCACACACTTGATGATGCTCTGAATAAATTATATCAAATGCAGCAACATTTTAGAGTGCTTGGAGCAAAGAATCCTGCTTCCCAATCATCTCAATTGTGGTTAGGTAAATTTTAAAATGTCTAGAAGGCCTCTGTAAAGTCTATAAACTGCATGTTATGTTCGATTTGCACTGAAACCAGATACGTATGAGATTACAAGATAATAAAATGTGAGGCTGGATGAACACAGCAGGCCAAGCAGCATCCCAGGAGCACAAAAGCTGACGTTTCGGGCCTAGACCCTTCATCAGAGAGGGGGATGGGGGGAGGGAACTGGAATAAATAGGGAGAGAGGGGGAGGCGGACCGAAGATGGAGAGTAAAGAAGATAGGTGGAGAGGGTGTAGGTGGGGAGGTAGGGAGGGGATAGGTCAGTCCAGGGAAGACGGACAGGTCAAGGAGGTGGGATGAGGTTAGTAGGTAGCTGGGGGTGCGGCTTGGGGTGGGAGGAAGGGATGGGTGAGAGGAAGAACAGGTTAGGGAGGCAGAGACAGGTTGGACTGGTTTTGGGATGCAGTGGGTGGGGGGGAAGAGCTGGGCTGGTTGTGTGGTGCAGTGGGGGGAGGGGATGAACTGGGCTGGTTTAGGGATGCAGTAGGGGAAGGGGAGATTTTGAAACTGGTGAAGTCCACATTGATACCATATGGCTGCAGGGTTACATGCCTACTTCTTCAACCGGGAACCCAGCCCTCCTTCCACTGACCCCTTCACCCGCTTCCAACACAAGTCCTCCTCCTGGACACCACCCCCAGGCCTCCTACCCTCCCTCGACCTCTTCATCTCCAACTGCCGTCGAGACATCAACCGCCTCAACCTCTCCACCCCTCTCACCCACTCCAACCTCTCCCCCGCAGAACGGGCAGCCCTCCGCTCCCTCTGCTCCAACCCCAACCTCACCATCAAACCCGCAGACAAGGGTGGCGCAGTGGTAGTATGGCGCACTGACCTCTACATCGCCGAGGCCAGACGCCAACTCTCCGACACCACCTCCTACCGCCTCCTCGATCATGACCCCACACCCGAGCACCAAACCATCATCTCCAACACCATTCATGACCTCATCACCTCAGGGGACTTCCCACCCACAGCCTCCAACCTCATTGTTCCCCAACCCCGCACGGCCCGTTTCTATCTCCTTCCCAAAATCCACAAACCTGCCTGCCCTGGTCGACCCATCGTCTCAGCCTGCTCCTGCCCCACCGAACTCATCTCTACCTATCTGGACTCCATTTTCTCCCCTTTGGTCCAGGAACTCCCCACCTATGTCCGTGACACCACCCACGCCCTCCACCTCCTCCAGGACTTCCAATTCCCTGGCCCCCAACACCTCATATTCACCATGGACGTCCAGTCCCTGTACACCTGCATTCCGCATGGAGATGGCCTCAAGGCCCTCCGCTTCTTCCTGTCCCGCAGGCCCGACCAGGCCCCCTCCACCGACACTCTCATCCGCCTAGCTGAACTCGTCCTCACACTCAACAACTTCTCTTTTGACTCCTCCCACTTCCTACAGACTAAGGGGGTGGCCATGGGCACCCGCATGGGCCCCAGCTATGCCTGCCTCTTTGTAGGTTACGTGGAACAGTCCCTCTTCCGCACCTACACAGGCCCCAAACCCCACCTCTTCCTCCGGTACATTGATGACTGTATCGGCGCCGCCTCTTGCTCCCCAGAGGAGCTCGAACAGTTCATCCACTTCACCAACACCTTCCACCCCAACCTTCAGTTCACCTGGGCCATCTCCAGCACATCCCTCACCTTCCTGGACCTCTCAGTCTCCATCTCAGGCAACCAGCTTGTAACTGATGTCCATTTCAAGCCCACCGACTCCCACAGCTACCTAGAATACACCTCCTCCCACCCACCCTCCTGCAAAAATTCCATCCCCTATTCCCAATTCCTCCGCCTCCGCCGCATCTGCTCCCACGATAAGACATTCCACTCCCGCACATCCCAGATGTCCAAGTTCTTTAAGGACCGCAACTTTCCCCCCACGGTGATCGAGAACGCCCTTGACCGCGTCTCCCGCATTTCCCGCGACACATCCCTCACACCCCGCCCCCGCCACAACCGCCCCAAGAGGATCCCCCTCGTTCTCACACACCACCCTACCAACCTCCGGATACAACGCATTATCCTCCGACACTTCCGCCATTTACAATCCGACCCCACCACCCAAGACATTTTTCCATCCCCTCCCCTGTCTGCTTTCCGGAGAGACCACTCTTTCCGTGACTCCCTTGTTCGCTCCACACTGCCCTCCCACCCCACCACACCCGGCACCTTCCCCTGCAACCGCAGGAAATGCTACACGTGTCCCCACACCTCCTCCCTCACCCCCATCCCAGGCCCCAAGATGACATTCCACATTAAGCAGAGGTTCACCTGCACATCTGCCAATGTGGTATACTGCATCCACTGTACCCGGTGCGGCTTCCTCTACATTGGGGAAACCAAGCGGAGGCTTGGGGACCGCTTTGCAGAACACCTCCGCTCAGTTCGCAACAAACAACTGCACCTCCCAGTCGCAAACCATTTCCACTCCCCCTCCCATTCTCTTGATGACATGTCCATCATGGGCCTCCTGCACTGCCACAATGATGCCACCCGAAGGTTGCAGGAACAGCAACTCATATTCCGCCTGGGAACCCTGCAGCCATATGGTATTAATGTGGACTTCACCAGTTTCAAAATCTCCCCTTCCCCTACTGCATCCCTAAACCAGCCCAGTTCATCCCCTCCCCCCACTGCACCACACAACCAGCCCAGCTCTTCCCCCCCACCCACTGCATCCCAAAACCAGTCCAACCTGTCTCTGCCTCCCTAACCGGTTCTTCCTCTCACCCATCCCTTCCTCCCACCCCAAGCCGCACCCCCAGCTACCTACTAACCTCATCCCACCTCCTTGACCTGTCCGTCTTCCCTGGACTGACCTATCCCCTCCCTACCTCCCCACCTACACCCTCTCCACCTATCTTCTTTACTCTCCATCTTCGGTCCGCCTCCCCCTCTCTCCCTATTTATTCCAGTTCCCTCCCCCCATCCCCCTCTCTGATGAAGGGTCTAGGCCCGAAACGTCAGCTTTTGTGCTCCTGGGATGCTGCTTGGCCTGCTGTGTTCATCCAGCCTCACATTTTATTATCTTGGAATCTCCAGCATCTGCAGTTCCCATTATCTCTGATACGTATGAGATTACCTTCTTTTCCATTGATTCCAGGCTTCTTTCACCAAGGTTTCTGATAAAACATTCCATAGCCCACTAACTTCATAATTTAGATTTAAAAAACTTGCATTTATGTAGCATTTTTCAAAACCTAAAATATCCCCAAGTATTTTACAAGTAATGAAGTGCTTTTAGAATATAGTTACTGACATAATCCAGAAAATGCATCATCCAATTTGTAAACAGCAAAACACCATAAACAGTAAAGGTAGAAGGCTAAAGGTAATTGAAGGCTGCTCTCTCATTACAGAGATCATGGGTAGTGATTTAAACCTTAGGGTCGCTATGCCTCAAGTGATTGGGAAGGTTGAGAAAGAAAGGCCTTCATGGTAACCTCAGTTGGTGTGGGAATTAAACCCATGCTTTACTGTACTGACAGCTAGTTGTCCAACCAACTAAACTAATGCGTCCCCACTAACAATTGTGCGATAAATGTGGGATATTCCGTCCTAATGATGTTGATTAAGAGATAAATATTGGCAGGACACTGGCGAGAGTTCTGCTGCACTTCCTCAGAGTAGTTTATAGGATCTGTCACGTTTACCTGATAGGAAAAACATTAAGCCAATGGCTTAATGTCTCATCTGATAGGTGGCACCTCATTCAGTACTTCTCTAGAGTATCAACTGAGACTTTATGCTAGTATATCTTTGAAGTGGAGCTTGAACCTACAGCCATCTGACTCAGAGGTGAGATTGCTCCTTTGTGGTGGCATCTAATCACTCCCTTCATTTTTTGTTGCTAATCTGTAAATTTACATCTTCTGGTTACCAACTAACTGATTGGCAGAAATGACTATCATACCTCAGTGAAAAGAACCTTTCTCATAACAAAAATAGAACAAAATTAACTCTGTCTAGACTAATTTTTCTTTCTGAAAGTTATTTGAACAGTAAATGTGTTTCAACTGATGGTTTGGACGTCAATGAGTTGTATCCATGTGAACAGGTGGGGCTTTTCTACTAACATGCTATAAATAAAATTCAAAGTTCTCCTTGCTAATTACTGCAATTTAGCTTTTTGGTTTTTTTATTATAATTCAAAAAAACAAGGAGATCCTTTAATGCAATATAATTAAAACAGATGACTAAATCATTGGAAAAATGTCACAGCAGCAGTGATAATCTACGTCTTTCATTAACAGTGGCCATTGGTAATAAATGTTGTCTTATTGTTTTATTATTATTTCTTTGTAGCTAAGACATCTGTGAGAAAATGCCTGAACAGAGTAATGATTATAATGTGGTGGTGTTTGGGGCTGGGGGTGTTGGAAAAAGCTCCCTGGTGCTACGTTTTGTCAAGGGAACATTTCGTGAAACCTACATCCCCACTATTGAAGATACCTACAGGCAAGTAATCAGCTGTGATAAAAGTGTTTGCACCCTGCAAATCACCGACACTACAGGGTCTCACCAATTCCCAGCCATGCAGCGTCTCTCCATTTCCAAGGGACATGCTTTCATCTTGGTCTACTCAATCTGCAGCCGCCAGTCCCTGGAGGAGCTGAAACCTATCTATCAACAGATCCTTCAGATCAAAGGCAATATCGAGAACATCCCTGTCATGTTGGTCGGAAACAAGTGTGATGAAACAGTCAAGGAAGTGGACAGTAAAGTAGGAGAAGCTTTGGCTAAGGAGTGGAAGTGTGCCTTCATGGAAACTTCAGCCAAGATGAATTACAATGTCAAGGAGCTTTTCCAGGAACTGCTTAATTTGGAAAAGCGCAGATCCATGAGTCTGAATATTGATGGGAAGAAGTCCAAACAGCAAAAGAGAACAGAGAAATTGAAGGGAAAATGCAGCATCATGTAGACTCTACTCTTCAGTCAAACTGGTAGCTTTGCTTACCTGAATAAGACTGTTAAAACAACTCCAGACCATCAAAGCTGCACCATCCTCTGTTGCATACTCACCCTATATTCCATTCTCTATTAGCTTACTGGAAATCTGTACCTCATCAATATCAGATTTCATTATTTCATGCATTGCACTTTCTAGTTATTTGCAGTTAAGGCAATAACATTTCTTCAAGATTCTGCACGTATAAATAACAAATAAATTCATCAAAGGCAACACTATGTGACTCAGAAACAAGCAGATGAACTTTAGCTGGTCCGCACTGGAAATACTCCTCAATGAACTTGATATAGGAGTTTCTCTGAGTGTCCATTCTTCTATGTAACCCTTTGCATTGTGAAGTTCTAGGTAGGATGGTAGTTGCATATATGACCCTGGTAGGTGCAGTTAGTTTATGTATGCTGGGTTGATGTGGCTATTCGTCCATGGCCCTTCATCCTAATATCATTGACTGAATGTATTAACATTTTTAATTTAAATATGTAAAAGCACACACTGTAATCTCAGTAGATTTTGTAGCCTATGGTATAAATTGCCACAACTGAGTGTAATAGCTATTACAATTCAATAGTAGTTACCCAATGGTAACGCTGTCCAGCTTTAAAAATTGTATAACTATTTTCAATCTTATTTAAGTATTGTTAGTTACTCTTCATATGGTAACTAGGAGTTACCGGGATAGGGACAAGCAATGACAATAGAAGCACAACATTGAGCAGATGGGAACAAGCCAAGCAACATGCAGACACTGCACCAAATAGCCCACAGATATAAAACATGGTACAAGTGCCTATTGAAGGGTGGGGAGGTAATAACAGAGATTATACAATTTATTCCACTGATGTTTTGCACTAGATACCATAGTTTGGTTTCAACTTTCCACTGTTCCTACACAAAAAAATATACTATATGAGCAGAAATGAAGCACTTGGCTGCTTGGAAATTTCTGGAGTATGTAGAAAGCATTGGGGCACAGCTCTCAGTCCATTTCAAAGTTCTTTAAGGAGGCTGCTGTTTGCTTAATTTTAAAGAAAAGTCACATACAGTTCAAGTTAGTGCAGAGAAAAAGTTAAGAAAAGATGCAGCAATTTAATGATTTTTTTTGGCTAATGCACATTTAATGTTCTTTATTTAAATGTATCCTCATCATTACTGAGCAGTATAGCAGCAGAACCAGTAAACATTCTGACACACACATAGCTTATGCAACCATAACCTACTATATTGCAGAGAGGTTGGTTTACTGATAAACTTTACCGCATTGTCAGCATATCAAACAATGATATTATTCTCAGGTCTGAGAATATTCTGAGAAGTATGTTTGCTTTGATCTTGCCAACATGCACGTGTTTTTTTAAGCTTGTGCTGAAATATTCTTGCATTTGTCATCATAAATGTTGTACTAATTTTCATGGATAGTTCAGCAAATCACTTGACATCTTGATAGCAGTATTCTATTCACCAAATATGAACACACGGAGAATCATGCCCGGATTGTGTAATCTCAGCACATACATCAAAGTACAGCAATCCTTTGGATCAGAGGGATTCAGTGTCCTCATGGGCTGCAGCATCAAAAACAACATTGTGTAAACGCATTATGTTCAATGGAGGAACTGTATTGAGATCGCCAAAAGTCATCTTAATGGTGTCCATTATGCAGTGGACTGCTTGACCTGGATTTTCAAATTCCCATTGCAAATTTGGATAGATATGACTTACTCACAGGGATTTACTCCTGATGACTGCCTGTTGGATCCCCCAGAACAGTTATTGATTTGTTTCTTATTCTCAGTACACCTCAACCAACGATTTCCCCATTTTCCATCCTACACTCATTCAATCAGGAATGTGGAATCTTGCAAGGAGAATTCACACCAAATTTCAGTCTAAGGCATACATACCAGCTTTTCATAATGCTGATAGTTAGTTAACTTACATAACATAATTCAAAAAATGGGTTACTACATTCATGAACACAGGCTTTACTTAGAGGTGCATGTGAAGTGGATTGAATGCTGCAGGCTGATTAATTACCATGCCTGCACTTTGTGCAGTGCGTTAGAATTTAGGCCATGGGGCATTAAAATGTTCACCGTGTGTAATAGATGTTTTCATCATAACATCTATTTACTCCAGTGCATGAAGGGATATCAGTTGACAATGCAGCTCCAACAGGCTAGAAATTCACAGGAAAATATTTTTAATGAAATTTATTGTTTATTGTAGAAGATAGTCTTCCTTTAACACATGAACTGTTGCCATCACTCTTCTCTGTAAAATGTTTGCTGAATGTCCTTTTATAAATAAAATGTTGGCAATTTGACTGCTGTTATTTCATGTGAACTGGAGACACTAAGCACAAAGTGGTTTCTTAAGCTGAATCAAGGGGCTACATGAACAGATGCTCTGTCTTAAATGGACATGACCCACAATACAGGATAGTGATGCCTAGTTTTAGCCATTGCCTTCTTCAGACTCAGCTGATCTCAGCTCGTGAGGTAATGGCATGCCACATTTAATTTCAGATTCCTCCTGATTATTGCCTGTGACTCTTCCTGAAATGTACAAAACAAAAGTCACATTGTACATCATTAAGGTATCTCAAGAACTTCAGTACAGCGCCACTGCATCTTTTATATCCACCTGAAAGTGCTGTTGAGGTATTGATTTAATTTATCTTCAAAGTTTCAGCACTTCTACCAGTGCAGTGCTCCCTCAGTACCAAACCACCCTGGGAAGATCAGTCTAGATAAAAATGTAAAGTACTGGAGAAACTCATCAAGTTTGACACCATCTGTGGAGAGAGAAACAGAGTTGACGTTTCAAGTCTTACTCCTGGACTGGTCAGTTCCAAAGAAAAGGCATCTTGGATTCAAAATATTATCTCTGCAGATGTTCTTGGGTATTACCAGCAATTTCTGGTTTTGTTTCTCATTTGCAACATCTGCAGTTCTTTAGTTTTATGCTGAGTTTCTCCAGCACCTTCTGCTTTCATTTCAGATTTCCAGGATCCACAGTATTTTGTCCTTAATTTATGTCAATCTGGATAATTACTCAACACTCTGGAGTGGGACTTGAACCCCCAAGAAAAGGAGACAAGATTACTACCAACTGAGGCAACTGAAACTGCACAGTAACAAATAAGAACAGGAGAGTTGCTTATATTGCCTTGGCTTGTTTTTATCCCTGAAGGGGGCATGACAGATTAATAGGGTAGCTAAGAAGGCATATGGGACACTTGTAGTGGCATAGATTTAAAGAGCAGGGAGGTTGTGTTGAGGCTGTACAGGACTTTGGTTAGGCCACAGCTGGGGTACTGTGTGCAGTTCTCATCACTGCTTTTTAGGAGAATGTGATTGCACTGGAGGAACTACAGAGGAGATTCACCAGTCTGTTGCCTGGGATGGAGCAGTTTAGCTATGAGGACAGGCTGGATAAGCTCAGGTTGTTTTCCTTAGAGCAGAGAAAGTGAAGAGAGCACCTGTTTGAGGTGTACAAGAATTATAATGGGTGTGGACAAGGTGGGTAGAATGCTGCTATTCCCCTTAATTGAAGGGTTAATAACAAGGGAGCATAATTTTAAGGTGAAAGGTAGGAGGTTTTGAGGGAATTTAACGAAAGGGTGGAATGCACTGCCTCAGGGGATACTTGAGGTGGGAAACCTCGCAATCTTTAAAAAGCACTTGGACTAGCGCTTGAAATATCATAACATTCATGGCTATAGGCCTAGTGCTAGAAAGTGACACTGGTGGAGATTGAGAATAGTTTTTTGACATTACATACTTGATGAGCTGAACAGTCTCTTCTGTACTGTATGATTCTAATGAATATAGAAAAACTGATTAACCAGTTGTTATTACATTGCAGTATACAATTATTTTACTTTATTTTTGAGTGGGACATGGATGTACCTGAGTCAGACAGCATGGAAACAGACCCTTCTGTCCAACTCATCCATACCAACCAAACTGAACTAGTTCCACTTGCTTGTGTTTGGCCCATATTCCTCTAAACCTTTCCCATTCACATAACTGTCCAAATGTCTTTTAAATGTTATAACCGTACCTGCATCTACCATTTTCTCTGACATTTCATTCCACATATGAACCACCCACTGCATGAAAATGTTGTCCCTCAGGTTCCTTTTAATTCTCTCTTCTTTTACCTTAAAAATATGCCCTCGAGTTTTGAATTCCCCAACTCTAGGGAAAATTCACCTTATCTATACCCCTCATGATTTTATGAACTTCTATACGGTCACCTTCCAACCTCTATGGTACAGTGAAAAATGTCCTAGCCTATGCAACCTCTCCGCATATCTCAAACACTCTAGTCCCAGTAACATCCTTGTAAATCTTTTCTCCACCGTCGCCAAGTTAATAATATCCTTCTTATACTCCAAACGCAGCCTTGCCAACATCCTGTACAACTGTTGTTGACAAGGCCAGCATTTGTGGCCCATCCCTAATTGCCCTTGAACTGAAACATATGTGAAATCACTGCACAGAGACCGGCATCCCATCATCAAGTCACCCTTTATTTATATGTGCACAGCAAATAGACTCTGACTAGCCAGCTCAAAGCTGGTCCCTAGACTGAGGAGACCTTCCGAATCTCTTGTTTATATCTATCAGCCAGGTAAACAACCCCAATCAAGGATCTCATATCAATGAGATCCCTCTGACCATGGCTCCAATCACTACAGTTTGCTAGGCTAATTCAGAGGGAAGTTAAGTGACGACTACATTGCTGTGGGCCTCAAGTTACATATAGGTCAAACCAAGCCTGGAACCAGATGTAGGCCAGTCTAAGTAAGACTGCAATTCCTTCCCTTAAGGTCATTAGTTAACCAAATGAGTTTTTATGACAATTGGTGATAGCTGTCATGATCATTTACTGAGTTGAGCATTGTAAACTAAATTCAACCAGCTGCCACTGTAGACTTTGAACAGGTGTCCCCAGAGGTTGCGGCATTTCTTACACAATAATGGTTACATTTCCTAAAAGTACTTAAAACATAGATACATAAAAATATTAATAACATTGGAAAACCCCATTTAACCCATTAACTTAAAGTGCTTTGTGCAGTTCTGCATTTGCTAAAGGCACTACATAAATGTAAATATTATATTTTAAGAAATTCAGAGTCCCTAAATTAACTGCTGGTTTGTAGGCAAAGAACAAAAAAGTAATTGGATGAGCACTTGAAATGTCATAACATTCAAGGCTTTGGGCTAAGGGCAGGAAAGTGGGACTGATGGAGATTTAGAGTGTTTTTTTGTCAGTACAGACTTGACTGGCCAAAGAGCCTCTTCTGTCTGTACACACAGCAAAAACTCAAAATTAGCACTTCAAATAAATGATCAATTCACTTGCTTCTGGTTGTTTTAGTTGAGGGAAAAAGCCCTCCATTGCACCTGTAAGCCTCACATGCTTCCCAACGGTTCACACACATATATTTTTCTTTGAATGGTCCATGTGTCCATCAAGGACAAACCTGTATTTGATTGTGATTCCCACGTGGCACTGAATAGTTCATAGCTCAGCCATTAAGAGTTTGTGTAAGGTATCAGATGGCGTAGTCAGGGAAAGGATAGAAATCTGAGTGAAAAGGAAAGGGGTGATGTTGCAGACGTGCAGTCTTCATAGTGATCTCAGTCAGTATGGGAATTAAACCCACTCGTTTGGCATCACTCTGCATTACAAACCAGCCAACTGAGCTAGCCAGTCCCCATGTGACTCCAGACCCAAAACAGCATAGTTGACCATGAAATGTCAAGGTCAGTTCGGAAAGGGTCAACAAATATTGGCCTTGCCAGTGATACTTAAGCCTCATGAAAGAGAAAAAGCAGAACCTTGCTTGCTCCCCAACCTTCAGATCCTTCACTGTGGAGAGCCAAAAGTGGGCTGATAGTCAATTTTAAAAATTTGTTTGAGAAGCAATGGGAGTGGATATGTGGATCAATCAGTGATTCCATTGGCAATGTGGGTTGAACAAGGAAATAAACAAGCAGCATCTGGAAGATGGCACAGTGCTGAGCTGTGGCTGGCTGCCACATATTTTGGCTATTCCAACCAGAGGAGGGCAAAAGGAGGAGGGCTGAAAGTGGCACCAAGAACCTCAGCCAGACCCACTGTTTCCAAGTCTGGTTTTGAGTGCCAAATCAGTTCAGTTAGGTTTCTAAAAAGAAATTAACATATCCACCAAATAAACAAACAAATCTCTGTATTTAATGTAGACACCTTTACTGAAGCCAAGGGGGAATTATTAAAAATATTCAAGTCGTTGGGTTTGAGTCCCAAACAACTGCACTTCCCAGTCGCGAACCATTTCAACTCCCCCTCCCATTGCTCAGATGACATGTCCATCCTGGGCCTCCTGCAGTGCCACAACAATGCTACCCAAAGGTTGCAAGAACAGCAACTCATAATCCGCTTGGGAACCCTGCAGCCCAATGGTATCAATGTGGACTTCACAAGCTTCAAAATCTCCCCTCCCCCTACCGCATCCCAATACCAGCCCAGCTCGTCCCCGCTCCCTAACCTGTTCTTCCTCTAACCTATCCTCTCCTCCCACCCCAAGCCCCACACCCATCTCCTACATACTAACCTCATCCCGCCCCCTTGACATGTCCATCATCCCTAGACTGATCTATTTCCTCCCTACCTCCCCACCTACATTCACCTCTACTGGCTCCATCCCTGCCTCTTTGACCTGTCTGTCTCCTCTCCACCTATCTTCTCCTCTATCCATCATCTATCCACCTCCCCATCTCTCCTTATTTATTTCAGAAACCCCTTCCCCTCCTCCATTTCTGAAGAAGGGTCTAGTTCCGAAATGTCAGCCTTCCTGCTCCTCTGATGCTGCTTGACCTGCTGTGTTGGTGAAGCTCTACACCTCGTCATCTCAGATTCTCCAGCATCTGCAGTTTCTGCTATCTCTCCCACTATTTACTGTTAGTTTTAAGTAAAATTTGACTAAAGATGCAAATTTATGCTAAGTTTTCTTTTATTTTACTGGAGCCCAAAGGGTTTAGACATTTAATTTTGTTTTTCGCAAACAATGCCATGTGTAAACTCAAATAAATTGTAACAAAATACAACTTTGTTCAAAGCTTCATTTTCCATGAAGACTCCCCTGAATGCCAATTCCATCAGGGATTCTCAAGTTGCTTTGTACAGTATCAGACTATGTATTGACTCCAGATTCAAGCTGCATTTACAAGATATCTACCATATCCTAACTCACGCCAAAACTTGTTCATCCAGCACTGCTACATATGCTTCACACATTGGTTTTGAGTACATCAAATGTAAAATACATACCTTGTTTCAAATCTTTCCAAGATCTCTTTCCATCTTATCTCTGAAATCCTCTCCAAGATCTACAAGCGTTCTTCCAAATCTAGGTTTTTGAGCATCCCAATTTTAAATGTTCCACCACTGGGGCCATTCCTTCAGCTGGCTGGGACCCTGGAACTCTGGAATTCCCTGCTTTAACCTTTCTCTCTCCTCCTTTAAGATATGTCCAATTTTTTTACTCACCTTGGAATACTTTAATATGTTTAAGGCACTATATAAATGCGTTCATTTCTATTGATAACAAAATTATTTATGAAAAGCAAAAGCATTTCTTATCAATGCAATAGGTGTAGTGTAAAATGCACTCTCAAATACCTTAATGCATGCTCCTTTCTTCATCTCTTCATTTTACAGTTCCACCATATGTGCTGCACAGTTTTCAAAATTGCTTCTGCACAGAACAATGGCCAACTTGCCACCTCTCTGATGAAGGGTCTAGGCCCGAAACATCAGCTTTTGTGCTCCAGAGATGCTGCTTGGCCTGCTCTGTTCATCCAGCTTCACACTTTGTTATCTTGGATTCTCCAGCATCTGCAGTTCCCATTATCTCTTGCCACCCTCTGACTCAGTTAAGATATATATTGCTGTGATCTTATTGAATTGTTTAACAGGCCTAAGGGGCTGAGTGGCTTTATTTCTGTAACTAGTTTCTTATGGCAATTTGCTTTATGAGATCAAGTGGCCGTGCCATGTTTTGCCAGATGGACGATGCTTAAAGCACCAATGCATTTGCAATATCCTGCTTATGTCTCCTGCAAATGATAAAATATCCAGTTAAGGAAGATCCTCCTTGATAAATCTGGTAAAGTTCTTTGAAGGTGTGACCAAAAATGTGGAAAAGGGATTGAAGTAGATTTGATTGATATGATCTCTCTAATTCTCTCTCTCTCTCTCACACACACACACACACACCAACTGGAGAAGGCTAAGTAAGTAGAGGAAGGTTGGAAATTGTTTAGGGTGTAATTAGGGCAGTTTCTCAGAGTTGTAAGAGTAGTTAACAGCATTTCGGCGCAACATCGAGGGCCAAAGGGCCTGTTCTGCGCTGTGTTGTTCTAATACTCCTGTTCACCCTAAACATCAATGATTTGGATTTGGAGTATTGTCCAAATTTACATAGCATTCTAAAATGGGTGGCAAAATAAATAATTCTGAGGACCTGGGAAGCAGCAAGAAGATATTAATAAGGGGAATGGCAAAGAAATAACAAATGCAATTCAATGTCAGCAAATGAGAGATAGAATTCTGACCTTTTGGAAAAAAACTACATAATTATTATGTTGCTTATATTATTAAAGGTAAAGTCTCCATAAGACTGCTCTCTCTCATTAGAGGAAAGCAACTGGTTGTAGTTTAACCTGAGGATAACCATGTGAGGGGAAAAGCTGAGAAGGAGAGTCCTTCATGGTAACCTCAACCTACAATGTTGGTATTACTCTGCATTGAAAAACCAGCCAGCTACTAACTGAGCCAACCAGCCCCCAAGTATATCGCACACTATAGTCAGTGCATAAATGTTGGTTTACTCATTAAATTGATATTCTTGCAAATGGTGCTGATGAAAATTAAATTAAAACCTTCAACAAAATGTGTCTTTGCTCAACATTACTTAATGTTGTACTTCCAAGCTAATACAGTTATTATACTTTGGAATGAGGGAAAGCTGAATGACATAGAAGAGCTCAGGGATTTGAGGATACAGTTTCTCACGATATTAACAGCAGCACCTCAAATGGAAATAGCCATAAAAATGTTAATGAAATACTGATGCCAGGAGAAATATGAATCAAAATGTAACAATTATTCTACATGAAGCTGTCGTAGAAGCACCGTAGAAATGTAGTTTGAAATTTTGGACTCCACATTATTGGAAGGATTTTCAGGAATTACACAAATGAGGAACACATAGTGGATGTGGACTCTTTAAGTATTTTTAAGGCAGAAGTAGGTTGATTATTATACAAAATAAAACAAACAGCTGCAGATGAGATTTGAAACAAACAAAAACAGAAATTGCTGGAGAAACTCAGCATGTCTGGAAGCATCTGTGGAGAGAAAACAGCAATAAATGTCTCTAAGAAGGATCACTGCACTCGAAAGGTTACCTCTGTTTTCTCTCCACTTATAATTTTTGTTGTTAAATTCTTGATTATCAAGAAGATTATAGGGGATGACCAGGCACGTAAAATTGAGGTTAAAATCAGGTCAGTCATGATCTCATTGAATGGCGGAGCAGGTTCGAAGGGCTGAGTGGCCTACTCTTGTTCCTTGTTCAAGTAGAGTGGGTATAGCACAGATTGGAATCCTGCCTAGCAAGATAAAATACAGATATGAAAGAAGATTTGATAAGTTGAGGGTGATTCTATTAGAAACTTATAAGATGATCTGATAGAGGTTTACAATCATGAAGGGATGGGACAGTGACAATAAATACAGAACTGCTTCAGTGTTTCAGGAATTATTTTTAATGGAAGAGATTTGAGTCTGTGGTAGGAATTACCAGATTTAGTAACTGAAGCAATGTCAACTTCTGGAGGTTTGATGGAATAGGATGGGAGTAGGTTTATGGGGACTGTAAATATGAGTTTGAATAACTGTGCATTAAATACAATGTAATGCTTAGTAATTTGAATATTGCTGATAGAAGAAGCATGCTGTCAACATCTTTTGACTTGCCCTCATCAGGACAGATGCAAGAATACCAGATTTTAAAGAGAGCAATAATCTATACTTCATGGGATACAGAGTGTTTATTCGTTACCAATTAGATTTCATTGGTTGAGGCATCACCATTGAGAATGCACCGGGGAATAGTTGCACCAAAGGTTTTGTTTAAATTCAGAAAAAGCTAGTTAACTCTAGTTGAGACATGCCATGGAAAATGCATGAAAGAATAATTTAATTAAAAATGTCCAATGCCTGAACAAATTTCTTTGGGTTGCAGGGGATGAAGGCCTGCAAATAAATATGTGTAGCTTCTAACATGTGTACGCGAACCACAAGTGCAGTGATCCGTCTTAGAGACATTCATGCTGTTTTCTCTCCACAGATACTTCCAGACCTGCTGAGTTTCTCCAGTAATTTCTGTTTTTGTGAAACTGACTGATAATCTTAAACTGGTTGTTAGTGTAATTTTTGACACTCATGATTGTTCATTAAGTGCTGCCTGTTCACAGAAACACATTTATTATTGGAAGTTATAGTATGAGGTTTGCAAGCACAGACTAGTTGAGTATGAACATAGAGATAACAAGGTGTACAGTTGGATGAACACAACAGGCCAAGGAGCATCAGAGGAGCAGGAAAGCTGATGTTTTGGGTCTGGACCCTTCAGAAAATTGCAAAAAACTGAAGGTATGTGCCATTTGATATGATCCATCCGTCACTGGAATGTGTGACCTACACACCTGCCATCACACTGGCACTAAAATTCATATACCACATTGCTTATTTGAGTGGTAGACGTGGAAAATTTGGTTTTGGTTTTCTTTCATCTAAATGTTAATTTCCCTCATGATCATAACCCAACCTACCAAATGCTTACCTGTCAGCCGGGGCTCTTGGCAGATTTATCAACTCATTAATCCCTGGAGTGGAGGGCTTTTATAGCAAATCCTCCTGCTGCCCCACTCATGATCAGTTCCCCATGGAGTCAACGGGAGTAATGGGAAGGGAAGAAGACTAAAAATATCTACTTAAATTTAAGATAAATTCACAACATTAAATTGAGTTGACCAGAAGCTGGGTAGACAAATAAGTTAAACAACACACAGAAATGTTGATGGTGGGTGGATGGAAAGGTTGGAGTGGGATCAAATGGAAATTAACCAGCATCGTAGGCCACCTGGGCTGAATGGCCATTTTCTGTGCAGTCAACACTGTTGACGATGGGAATACTTTGCAAAATGGCAATACATTTGCTTAAATGAGGAAGCAAAAGGCACTTTGCTCATCTAGGTGGTTTCTTGTCATTTGAAGGATATTATTTAAGTACATAGAATTGCCTTGCAGGAGTTCAATTACATTCTGTTAATTTAGATTTTCAACTGATGGAAAGTGCTTGAGCAAGCAGTGCTGGCTCTCTTGCGATTGACAAGACTGGAGTTCTTTGCAGCATTTTCCAATCTGCCTTTTTCAATTTGAGACACAAAAAAAGGTCCAGAAAGTTCCTTAAGAATGTAATGATCATTTAATCACAGAATTGTTCATTTTTAAAATGTATAATTAATAGCAACACCGCCACTTGCTCCGCACCCTCACTTCCCAACAGTGTGTTGGGGTAATTATTTTAAATAAATAATCTGTTGCAAATCAAACAGAAAATGCTGACAATTTCCACTTGGTATGTCAGGATATTTTTGGGCAGTATTTATTGCCCATTCCTCTGGAGGGCAGTTAAGAGTTAACCACATTGCTGTGGGTCTGGAGTCACAGGTAGGCCAGACCAGGTAAGGATGGCAGTTTCCTTCCCTAAAGTGAACTAGATGGGTTTTTCCCAACAATTGACAATGGATTCAGGGTCATCATTAGACTCTTAATCACAGATGTGTTACTGAATTCAAATTCCAACATCGAACCCTGGTGCCCAGAACGTTATCTGGGTCTCTGGATTGACAGTCCAACGATAATACCACTAGGCCATCGCCTCCCAGAGAGGGAAAAACAAAGTTCACGCTTCAGATCAATGCCTTCTCCAGGAGCAGTGATGTTGCGAAAAAAAAGTGCAATGCTGTAAAACGCGATGGCAACATCACTTTCAATTTCGAAGTGAATGGAAATTGAAGCAGCGTGGGCATTTCGCTTTCACTCCAATTTACCCTGTTGTACAAAGTTAAAATACCCCTCGGAGGGCTGCAAGAGTAAACAGTATAGTTTCTCAGGGCTTACTCCCTGGTCTGTCCCGCGTTAGCTCATCTCAGGAAGTGTTCAGCTTAGTTCTATAGAGGACAAATAGTGGATTCGAAACATCAACTCTGCTTTCCCTCCACAGATGCTGCCAGACCGGCTGAGTTTCTCCAGAAGTTTCTGTTTTTGATTGTTAAAGTTCTATCAGGGTTGTAAGTCCACGGCCGTCCGCACTCCTTGTGTAGAGTGTTAAAGAATGTCAGACTGATCTGCAATGTGCGCCCATCGTGGCCGAATAGCCGATGGACAGCCACATGGTGGAATTTCTGGCTGGTATCACAGGGAAGCGGGTGTCAAAGGATAAGATTGGGAGAGAGTTCAAGAAATTCTAAATGAAAAGAAGATCACTCGACGTGAGGAATAGTTGCAAACATCTTGGGAAGTAAAATGCAGTGCATTTTCTTTCTAACAGTTTAGCAGTGACAGGAATGGACAAAATTCCCTGCATCGGTAATAATCTGAAAAACACTATCTGGAGGCTCTTTAATTATCCCATTGATTAATTACCCAGGAATCTTTCAGCCGTTAAAGCTCAATGAGAAAGAAAATGCCAAGTCAATAATGCGTTTTGAAACTGTCCCGACCCAGAGAAATTGGGTATTTGCTACACTTATGTAACGATTTGTTGTAACAATGTGTTTAAAAATATTGCTGCACACCTCCTCGGTTTGAGAAGTGCACAAGCAGGTAATTTCTACCACCACCACCCCCCCTCCCGTGACTCCGTCTGAGCGCTAATAGGTGCCTGTGTTGGAGTCGAACAAATGCAATGCGATGTAAAAATACCGAGCAGTGTACGATTATAAATTGTGAATTCTCCTTGGGGGGATTTGGGAGCAGGGTAAATGCGTCATTCGTGCGCTGCCATAGCAACCATCTGCACCTTTGATATTTTAAGCTCTCGGCTGTTGCCTTGAGAGTGGGTTGGGAAAGGACAAGACTGGAATGCACAGTGGGACAAGAGGTCTACTCAGCTTGATGCTGACTGAATTCACCCCCGTCACCTTCTCACAGGAAACTGACCCTTTCGCTGCTGAACTCCCTTCGCCCTGTCTGACCCTCAAGGAGCTGGGCCAACCTCGCTTTCTTCTAGCTGTGTTCCCAAATCCCTGTCTCCCCCTTACCGCCGGACAATGGAGAACCCCACAACACCCCTTAAAAGCAAAGAAGACTTGCATTTACCTTGCGTCCTTCATCACCCCAAGGTGGCCCAGGGCACTTACAGCCAATGAGGTACATTTGAAATGCAATAAACTGATAGGTTAGATATACAGTAGGAAATTTGCACACAACAGTATTGGAATAATAGCTGTGTAGGGTCAGTTTTATTCAAATACACAAATTAGGAGGAGGAGCCTGCTCTGCCATTCAACAAAACCATGGCTGATCTGATTTTTTAAAAAAAAATCACTCTTGGTACCTGAGCATTGCTAGCAGACCAGCATTTATTGTCCATTTCTAGTTGCCCTTGAGGTGGTGGTGAGCCTCCTTCTTGAACTACTGCAGTCCACCTGCTGTAGGTAGACCCACAGTGCCCTTTGGAAGGGAATTCCAGGATTTTGATCCAGCAATGGTGAAGGAACAGTGATATATTTCCAAGTCAGGATGGTGAATGGCTTGGAGGAGAACTTGGTGGTGATCCCAAGTATCTGCTTCCCTCATCCTCCTAGATGGAAGTGGTTTGGGTTTAGAAGGTACTGTGTAAGGATCCTTAGTGAATTTCTGCGGTACATCTTGTAGATAATACACACTGCTGCCACTGAGCATTGCTGGTGGAAGGAGTGGATGTTAATGGGATGTGGTGCCAATCAAGCAGACTGCTTTGTTGTGGATGGTGTCAAGCTTCCTGACTGTTGTTGGAGTTGCACCCATCCAGGCTAGTGAGGAGTATTCCATCACTCTTGACTTGTGCCTTGTAGATGGTGGGTGGCTCTGGGGAGTCAGCAAGTGAGTTACTTGTTGTGGTCTCAATTCCACATTCTCACAATCCCAGCCACCCCCCCACACCTACCCTAATATCATTTGGTGTTCTTGTTAATCAACAATATATGTACCTCTTATTCAATGAAAACCCTTCCTCCACTAGTCTCTGTGGAAGACAGTTCCAAAAGCTCACAATCTTTTGAGATAAAAAAATTTCCACTTCTGAGTCTTTAAATGGGATTCTCTGATTTTTATACTGTGTCCCCTTGTTCTAGTCTCTCCTACAAGAAGCATCAACCTTCGAGCATCCATCTTATCAAGTCCCCTCAGGGTCTCAAATGTCTGTATTTTTCAGACAACAGTGTCTGAGGGATAATCTTGGCCAGGAACTTTGAATAGTGTCATGGGATCATTTACATCCATCTGAGAGGCAGAGGAGACCTTAGTTCAAGGTCTCATCAGAAAGATGCATCTGACGGTGCAGCACTTCCCCAGAACCAAACTGGAGTGTCAGACTGCAGAATAGGCTTTAGTCTCTGGAGTGGGGCTTAAGCACACAACAACCTGACTCAGATACATGAGAGCTACCCACTGAGCCACAGCCGTGTGCTCCTGGCCAACACCTAACATTTGAAAGATAGTTTGTTCCCTGCTGTATGTGAGATATTGCGAGCGCAGAGTAGCTGTCGGAGACCAAACAGCCACTGTATCTCAAATCAACCCATGTTATGTGTTGAGACTTCTGAGAAATACAGCAAGGCACTGTATGAATAAAAGGCTTTTTTAAAAAATATGGCAATGTGTATTTGAATCACCTTGTTAGCCAAAGGGCTTGAGGCCAGTTCTGTCCAGCATTCAGTAAGAACCACTGCATTTATATGACCCATGTTCTGATTTATTTTTCATACTTGCAGTGCTTTTTCCAGCTAAGCCGCTTGTTACTCATCATTTCTCAATACCATTTGAAATACAGTAAACTATAAAGCTGTGGGAGATGCCAGATAAAGTAATTAGAAAAATAGATTTAAAAAAAGTGAAAAGTAAGATGAAAACAAAAAACTGAAGGTAGAAAGCAAGCCAAGGAAAAAGGGGAGAGAAGTGGACGTTAGCGAGTAGAGAAACAAATATTTGTGAAGTAAAATTTAAGTGAGAGGGTAAATAATGTAAAAAAAAATGCAACAACAAGCAAGAGATAGAAATGAAGGAGAGAGATACTTTGTTTGCACGTACATGCAACTGGTGTGCTCAGCTAGGGCAAATTGGCAAGCTTTGGTTGAGCACAGCTCAAAATTTGAGGACCACTGAATCTGAGAGTCTAGTTGAAAGAGAGTGTACTTGCAGACATTATATGGGTCAGATATGGGTTATATTTCGGTGTCAGGCATTATCTGCATCATCCCTGCGTGTATGTGAAGTCCAGTGTGTCATCAAGGTGCCAGTGTTTGGACCTAAGTCAACACAATAAGAATGCAAAAATTGTCACAAACACTTGACGCAAAAGAAGGACATTATTGTATAGAAATCAGTGCAACTAGTTCATGTTTTTCTTTTTTCTCTTCCCCTAGCGGTGGTAACCCTTTTCCGATGTTTGAATCCTTAGATGCTCGAGGTATAGAGCCTACATCTTTCCTAACTTCCTTACTTTCCATGCTTATTATGACTCTTACCTTCTGAACCATCAGGGCAATATTTTATGTGGGTTCAGGTGTCAACTGTGGCTCAGGGGTAATAATTTCAGCTCTGGATCAGAGCTCATGGGTTTAAGTACTACATCACAAGATATGGAGGTACCAGTGTGGGACTGGGGTGGACAAGGTCATAAAGTTGCACAACACCAGGTTACAGTCCAACAAGTTTATTTGAAATTGCAAGCTTTTGGAGCTCTGCTGCTTCAGGTGAAGTGACTTCTGACCACATCACAAGACACAAAGCCTAGGCTGACAGTCAGAGGTCCTATCTATCAGATGAGAGTTTAAACCATAGCAGAGTCTGCTGTCAGGTGAATGTCAACATCCCCAAAAAGAGCAGGAGTTTTCTCCCTGGGTGTCCTATTCAATGCTTATCCCTCAAGCAACATTCATTACAAAAGATTGTCAGGCCATTGTTTCTTAGCTGTGTGCAAACTGACTACTCCTTTTACAAAATTCCAACACTTGGTACTTCACTGATTATAAAGTGCTCATGAAATGTATAATTTAAATGCAAGTTGTTGCTGTTAATATAGCTGTTTTTTTTAAAAAATGTGATGGTGAAGGTGTTACAAAAGCAAAGATGACATCTGCCACTGTGTAAATTCATCACGGAAGTCATTACTGGAGCACAATGGTAGAGTTTTCACACACTGTCCCCAACTGTTCAACAGTATCAGCTGAGTTTGAAGCAGCTATTTGAATTTTCACACAATGAAATAACAATCCTGTGGATTTGCAATATAAAAGGCAATAGCTCACTCATCTACTGTTAATAATTAATGGAAAAAGTTTGTCTGAATATTGCCCTGATGGTTCAGAAGGTAAGTGCTATAACAAGCATGGAAAATAAGGAACCTAGGAAAGATGTAGGCTCGACATCTCAAGAGTCTACAGATTCAAAATTGCAAGTGAGAATATTGATCTGATTTATACACTTCCCATTCGCAAATGTTTTTCCTGCTGTCATTTTCTTGATAAAACTTTTGTACAAGAAGCATCACGGTAAATCAATGTCAATAAATTCCATTTAATTTTCCCAAATTACTTTAAACTTTGTACCATAAATTGCCTCAATACCTCAAGGTTTTGAAGCTTTGATTGATGCATTAGTCACCTTGTAACGGTAAATAGCCTATACGATGCATTTCTTTTAACCTTCATATTTACTTCCTGCCACACTCCTCTGTCACTTTTTTGCTAATATATCTAACACTGTAGCATAGCATTAACCCCAACTCACTATGAGCAATGCCATGGGAGATTGTCTAGTTTTTGGACGTATACAAATTTTCTATCTAGTGCATATCTGTTAATTCATATGTCCAACTTAAAACCGCCAAAGTGTAATAAAAGAAAGCCAGCGATTTCCTACTATATTTTTAGACATTGACAATCTGTTCCCTTTCAACAGCAGAATTTTTTCAACAGGCATCAATTTAGAGAAACCTCCCTTAAAAATCAGCCTCTAATGACCTCAGGCTGTTGCTTTCACCTCCAGGACCTGTTTCCAAATCCAGATTGATGTGATGAATTTGGCTTTGTTAATGACTATAACGCCCCCATAAAAGCCTACAATACAAAGTTTCCAATTTTAGCTCTAATTCACAATATCATCAGAAAATCCTAATGATTTTGACAGTGGAAAATGAACAAAATGACACATTGTTGGGGCTGTGTAGAAGATGTCTTACACGACATCTGACTTTTGCTCCCGATCTGAGAGCGCAAACTGTAAATTGTTGCATTTCCCAGTAGAGTAATATTCTTCACTTTTGTGAGTACAAATAAGATACCTTGAAAGCGAAGTCTTCAGCCATGAACTGTGACATATGCTGTGTCTGTTTGTCTCCTAGTACCATATGAGATGCTTTGGGTAGATTCACTGCCATTAATCTTCCTTATTGATCTAAGTTACGGGAACCAAGTAGGAAAGAATGCCCGCATGAATCCTTTGTTAGAAGAGATGCTTAGTCTTGATAAACAGAGTAAGTTTGTTACATAAATAAAACAAAGAACTGTGGATATTACGAGTGTGAAACAAAAACAGAAATTGTTGGAGAAACTCAGCAGATGTGGTACCTTCTGAAGAAGGGTCCAGACCCAAAACGTCAGCTTTCTTGCTCCTCTGATGCTGTCTGGCCTGCTGTGTCATCCAGCTCCACACCTTGTTATCACAGACTCCAGCATTGGCAGTTCCTACTGTCCCTGAGTAAGGATTCTTGTTTCTGATCATCATTCAGCAACGCACATAAACATAAGTATTGATAGGAATCGGCTCAGATGTGATGCATTCTTTGGTGAATAGACAGTTGCTACCAAAGACACACTGAAGATAGGCCTTAGGGCTTCAGGACTGGAAGTCTATCAGAGTCCACTGTACTATGTCCCAGACAGGATTTATTGCATTCAGATGAGATGAAAAACAGTGTTGGGAGCCTTCCACTGCTTGGCATGTTCCAATGTGATAATTATCTATACAATTTTTCTCAGCAACAACAGGAAAAGGGTTTGCTGAAAATCTGACACATATGTGGGGACATATTCAATGTAGTACATGAAATTGCTAAACTGTTCATCAACCAGTAAGTTTAGAATTTTCTGCTCGTTCAAATGATTACATTGAATGTTAGATAAATAGTGTAATTTACAATTAGTTACAATTCTGTTCTTGCAGTTAATTTTGACATTTGTGAGCTAAAAATGTTCATTCCTTATCTTCTCCAAATGGCTCTTTGGGTAACTGCCAACTTGCAGCTGAGCTGCACACATCAAGAAGTCCAATGGTATGTGCTGAGTTGGCTCACTTCATCTCTGACGTAGAGCAGCTTTCACATCAATCATGTACAAAAATCTGATGAATTATTTTTGAAGTATAACCACAGCTGTTTGGTTGGCAATTTCATAAGCTATTTTCTGCACAAAAAGATTCCACAAACATTAAGAGTGCAATAGAATCTTTTAAATCCAATTTAAAAGGAAAAATATACTTTGGTATAATTTCTCATCTGAGAAAATTGTACTGACAACAATAGAATTGTGTTGAAATGTCACCATGGCTTTGAGTATTCAAATTTTCGAGGTTTGAACTCACATCTAATTGATTTATGCTAACAGGGATGCCGTTACTTCAGTCTAACCATAAGGAACAGTCTTGAACCATTACAATAGGATACTGTGCTTCTAGTATTTTCAAATAATCTCTTACCAGTTAAGAGATTTAAAAAGGATCCCAGGGGTATCTTTTTCACACAGAGGGTGGTGCATGGAAACAGTTACCAGAGGAAGTGGTGGGGGGGGTACAATTACAACATTTAAAAGACATCTGGATGGGTATATGAATAGGAAAGGGTTAGGCAGATATAAGCCAAATGCTAGCAAATAGGACAACGTCAGACTGGGATAACAAAGTGTGGAACTAGATGAACACAGCAGGCCAAGCAGCGTCTTAGGAGCACAAAAGCTGACGTTTCGGGCCTAGACCCTTCATCAGATGAAGGGTCTAGGTCCGAAATGTCAGCTTTTGTGCTCCTAAGACGCTGCTTGGCCTGCTGTGTTCATCCAGCTCCAGACTTTGTTATCTTGGATTCTCCAGCATCTGCAGTTCCCATTATCTCTGGTCAGATTGGGATGTCTGGTTGGTGCAGATCAGTAGGACTGAAGGGTCTATTTCTGAGCTGTATGGCTCTATTTAAAGACCTTTATTGTAAAGTCTGTAATTAATTGGACAGGTAGTGCTAATTGCCTTCACACATAAATAACACATGCGAGGAAGATATTGGAGGCCTCTTGCACCCTACAGTACTGTATCCAACCCAGTATCAATGCCTTCAGGACAGTATTAATCTTAATTAAGAAGAAGAAAAAAAGTTTGCAGGTAAGTACAACCATCCTAGAATCATAGATTCCCTACAGTATGGAAACAGGCCATTTGGTCCAACAAGTCCACACTGCCCCTATGAAGAGCATCCCATCCTGATTCATTTGCCTACCCCTGCATTTCCCCATGTCTAACCCACCAAACCGAAACATCCCTGGACACTACGGACAATTTAGCATGGCCAACCTACCTGCCCTGTGCATCTTTGGACCATGGGAGGAAACCACAGCACCTAGAGGAAACCCATACAGACATGGGGAGAATGTTATCTAACTTTGGATAGAATGTGGAGAAAGTCAAAATGCATTTACAACTGACATTTTCTTTCCTCCTGCCTGAGGACTCATTTTATTTAGACCATCAGGTTTGATGCATGACTTATGGTGACCTTTTGTTTGATTCTGCTGCCCGACTGAGAACTGTTGGACCGGGGTGGGGGGTTGTGTGTGTGTGTGTGTAGGGGGGTGTGGTGGGGGAGTAGTTTGGGAAAGATGCACACCTTTTCCTACCTTTCCTATATTTTGAAATATTTGTGCCAATTTATTTATTATTAACAGTTAGTGGCTGACCCCAATGCTGGATGACACATAATTCCAGCTATTGGGTGAAGGCTGGCTAGGTTTGCCTGCAGTTGGCCTTTCGCAATTGTGTCCCCTACCAACACCAAGCCCCCCTTCCTCACCAATCCTAGATAAATAACTTGATTGCAACATGTCTAGACCCACATGTGAAGAATACGTAAAGTACATGAGCTAACGCCAGGTAGTGGAACTATATTTAAGCAAAAAGAAGTAGCCACAAAGCAGTAGATTGGTCAAATGTGCTAGACCAGCTATTATTGTTTATTCTGTATTATTCCCTGAAACACCCATTATACTGTCCTGAAGACAAATGCTGTTCACCAATATGCACAACTTGTGGAGTCCCAAAGGTGTGCATCCCACGTTACTAAAATTAACTGAACTCAGTTATTTCCTAGCCCCAGGACCTGTTCTTCAAAGAGATGGGAAATCCAGATGAGTCATAGAAAATCCTGGAGGGATTGAGTTCCTTTGATCATTGTCAATGTAAATATATGATGGATTCAATGTGCAATCGCAGGGTGCCAATGCATCGTCACCAAAATGTTTATAGTATGGTGTCCAAGATTTGTAAACTAGGAAACTCTACCACCCTGAAAGATAACATGGAAACATCATCAGTCTAAACTCACCTACAAGTCACACGCAACCCTACTAGAGTTATATCAACATTCCTTCATTGTCACTGGGTCAAAATCCTGAAATTCCTGCCCAACAGCACTATGGATGTACTGACCCTATGCAGCAGTACAAGTAGAAAGCCCACAAGTAACCTTTTCAAGGGTAATCAGGAATGGACAACAGATGCTGGCCTAGGCAGGACGGTTAAGAAGGTGTTTAGCACGCTTGCCTTCATTGCTCAGACCATTGAGTATAGGAGTTGGAACATCATGTTGAGGTTGTACAGGACGTTGGCGAGGCCACTTTTGGAGTATTGTGTACAGTTCTGGTTGCCCTGATATAGGAATGATACTATTTAATTGAAGAGGCACTAGAAAAGATTTACCAGGATGTTGCCAAGACTGGTCTGAATTATGAGAGAATGGATAGTCTGGGACTATTTTCCCTGAAGCATAGGAGGTTGAGGGATGATCTTATAGAGGTTTATAAAATCATAAGGGGCATATATTAGGTGAATAGCGAAGGTCTTTTCCTTAAGGTGTGGGGATTCAAAACTAAAGGCCATATTTTTAAGGTGACAGAAGAAAGATTTAAAAGGGACCTTGGGGCAACTTTTTCACATAGCAGACATTTATATGAGGAATGAAAAGCCAATGGAAGTGGTAGATGCAGATACAGTTACACAATTTAAAAGACATTTGGATAGGTGCATGAACAGGAAAGGTTTACAAGGGTATGGGCTAAACGCAGGCAAGTGGGGATAGTTTAGTTTGGGAAACTTGGTCGGAATGAACAAGTTGGACCAAAGGGTCAGTTTCCATGCTGTATGACTATGATACTATTATCCAGGGCATCCACATCCTGCATGTGAATAAGGAGAAAAACATCTGATGCCTTGCCCTGTTTCTTAAACCATCAGTGAAATCCTTAAGAGAAGCAGGTACACCAAATACTGGAATGCAATTTTGATTTAAATTTAATTCAATTGTACCTTAGGCCATAACCTATTCTTCATAAGTGAGGCCTGAATGATAAGAACTGGCAGATTACTCAACTGTAGCGACCATCACACCTTAAAACCTAAGAAAGTAGATTAGTTAGATCCTCAAGTCTGCCTGATATTTAATAAGATCATGGCTGATCTTATTGTGGCCTTCATTTTAATGCTTGGCCCCAGTAATGGTTAGCTCCCTTGGAGATCAAAAATCTGTCTAACTTGGCTTTGAATATATTTAATGATCCACTCAGCACTGTTCTCTGGGAAAGCAAATTTCAAAAATTGACCATCCTCTGACAGAAGATTTTTCTCCTCATTTCTGACTTCAGTGGGATCCCCCTTATTTTGAAACTGTGGCCTCTGGTTCTAAATTCCCATGGAGAGAAAACATTCTCTCAGCATCCATCCTATGTGCTCTCATCTCTCAGTTTTTCAAACTCAGACAAGGGTAGGCACAACTTGTTTTACCTTCACTCACAAAGCAATTCCTTCACCACAGGAATCAGCCTAGTAAATATTCTCTTTCCTGCATTCAACACAATCAAATCCCTTCCTAAATAAGGCCTCTACTCGGTTACAGAAGGTCATGATGTCCTGTATAGTGGTTGAACGTCTCCCTTACCTTTTTACTACTCCCCTTGCAATAAATGCCAAAGCCAGTGCAAATTTCCAGCAACAAGGCTTTGGCAGCAAAAACAGCAATAGCTCTAGTTTTTTTTTTGTTGCCTGTAGTTGCTGAAGCCAGTTATACCACCCAACTGCTGGTCTAATTGGTTTTACAAATAGAACCACTGGGGACATTGCCTATGGCTTAGCCTTTATGTTAGTCCACTGCCTTCGCTCGTAATGTGTTGGCAGAACACCAACAGTATCTAGAGTAGAAACAACATCACACAGTAAAAAGGAAAATGCTGGAAATGTTCAGAGATAAAACTGTGTGAAGCTGGATGAACACAACAGGCCAAGCAGCATCAGAGGAGCAGGAAAGTTTGATGTTTCAGGTCGAGACCCTTCTTCAGAAAATGCTGAATATTTTCTGAAAAAGGGTCTTGACCCAAAATGTCAAACTTTCCTGCTGCTCTGATGCTGCTTCGCCTGCTGTGTCATCCAGCTTCACACCATGTTATCTCAGATTCTCCAGCAATGGCAGTTCCTACTATCTGTTGCTGGAAATGTTCAGTTTGTCTAACAACATCTATTGCACAGTGTTAACACTTAGTTACCGGTTGGCAACATAGTTAACTCTTAACTGCTGTCTAAAATGGCCTAGTAAGCCATTAAGTTGTATTAAAACTGCCACAAAGTCAAAAGAAAGGGATTAAACCAAACAGATCACTCACCTTTGACCTAGGTACCAGAAATAGTAATGACAAACCCAGCTCAGTCGTCCCTGCAAAGTTCTCCTGACTAATGTTTTGGGGTTTGTGCCAATTTTAGGACAGCTATTTGACAGACTAGTCAAGCAACAGCATGATATTGTCATAATCACGGAACATGACTTCCAAACAATGGCCCAGATACCACAATCATCGTCATTATATATGTCCTTTCCCACCAACAGGACAACGGTGGTGACAAAATGGCATACAGGTGGGAGAAAGTAGCTTTGGAGTCCTCAACATTCACATGGACCCAATGAAGTCTCATAGTATAAGGTCAAACATGGGAGCAGAAATCTCTGCTGTTTATCACATTCTGCACACACTCTCCTCAACTGGTGGATTAGTTCTTACTGTTGAATATCACTTGGAGGAATTACCAAGGGTGACAAGGGAACATAATGTAATTTGGGCAGAGAACTTCAATGTCCATCACTGAGTGGCTTGGTAATTCTACGACTGATCGAGCTCGTCAGGTTCTGAAAGATATAGCTGTTACACTAGGTCTGTGGCATGTGGTAAGCCAATCAACAAGAGAGAAATCCGTATTTTACCTCATCCTCATCAATCACACTGGCACAGATGCATCTGTCCATGACAATATTGATGGGAGTGACCATTGGATAGTCATTGTGGAGAGATAGTCGCATCTTTATATTGAGGATATCCTTTATCATGTTTAGGCACTACTACTGTGCTGAACGGACAGACTTTGAACAAATTCATCAACCCAAAATTGGGCTAAAATCAGGGCAGTGTGGCCATCATCAGCGGCAGAAATTCAATCTATAACAATTTGCAACTTAGTAACTCGGCATATACCCATGCTACCATTACCATCAAGTCAGGAGATCAATTCTAAAACGACAAAGAATGTTGTCAGGGCCCATAGCCTTTTCAGTATCCAGTGCCTTCGACTATTTCTTGACATCAAGTAGAAGTCATCAAATTGTCTGGAGGCTAACATCTATCCTCAGGAGAAAACTGAGATGAATTGGTACTTGCCACTTCTGGCTGAAGATGGATTCAAATGTTCAGCTGTAACTTCTGCACTGATTTGCTGGGCTTCTCCATCAGGAGGACATGTCATGAGCAGCACCAGAAATACCTAAAAGAAGGTGTCAATCTGGTGAAGCCGTGACTAGGGCGATTTTCAAATTCAACAATGGAAACAGTACGGAAGAGACATGGCTAAGCAACAACACAACCAATGTGTTAAATTTAAGTTTTGCGGTCCTGCAGTATGAGTATATCAGTCATGAACAATGTTGGACAGTTAAACAACTAGTAGAAGTCTCCAAAAATATCCCCATACACAATAATGGAGAAGCCCAGCAAATCAGTGCAGAAGTTACAGCTGAACATTTGAATCCATCTTCAGCCAGAAGTGGCAAGTACCAATTCATCTCAGTTTTCTCCTGAGGATAGATGTTAGCCTCCAGACAATTTGATGACTTCTACTTGATGTCAAGAAATAGTCGAAGGCACTGGATACTGAAAAGGCTATGGGCCCTGACAACATTCTGTTAACAGTGTTACAGATGTGTACTCCAAAGCTGCACCCAAAGATAAGCTGTTCCAGTTTGGCTACCATACTAGCTTCTACCCAACAATGTGGAAAATTATCCTGTATGTCCAGTACACAAAAGGAGGAAAAATCCAAACCAGCCAATTACCCCCTATTATGGCTTGATCACCAGCAAGTCATGGAAGGGCTAGTTGACAGCACTATCAAGCAGCACTGGCAAAGAAATAACCTGCTCACTGACACTGATGCTCAGTTAATGTTGTGCCCAGTGCCACTCAGCTCCTGACCTTCTTAGAGTCTTGCATTAAACTCATATAGTGGGATCAGGGTGACTACCCTTGACATCAAGGCTACATTTGACCAAGTGTGGCAACGGAGAGCTCTAGCAAAACTGGACTCAAATATAATCTGGGTGAAAACCTCTCTGCTGGTTGGAGTCTTCCTTAGCACAAAGCCAGATGGTTGTGGTTCTTGGAAGTTAATAAATTCAGCTCCAGGACATCACTGCAGGAGTTCCTCAGACTAATGTCCTAGGTCCAACCCTCTTCAGCTACTTCAGAAATGACTTTGCCTCCATCACTGAACATTCAGCATCATTCATAGCTGCTCCAGCAAAAGACAACCTTACCATTACCTCTTGATTTTCAAAGGCAATATGATCACTGAATCTACGACTATCGACATCTTGGAGATTACCAAAGAACAGAAACTGAACTGGATAAGTCATATAGATATTTTGACTCTAAGAGCATGTTGGAGATTAGGAATTCTGAGGCAAGTAACTTACCTCTGTCTCCCCAGAGCCTGCTCACCATCTACAAAGCACAAGTCAGGATTGTGATGGAATATCCACCACTTGCCAAGACAAGTGCAGCTCCAACCATCCTGAAGCTCAACACCAATCAGAAAAAGACAGCCTATTTGTTTGGCATCCCATCTAACAGCTTTAAAATTCCCTCGCTTCACCACCAATGCACAGTGACAGCAGTGTGTGGTATGTACCAATATAAAATGCATCACCAAGCCCCCTTTGAAAGCACCTTACAAATGTGTGAATTCTATCACCTAGAAGAACAAGATAAGTAGGTACATAGGAAGACCACTACCTGCAACTTTCACTCCTCCAATGTTGGAGTAGACGTGATAGGTTGAGTGGCCTATTTTCTCTCCTACATCCTATAGTCTTAACTGATCTAAAAGCAGAAATGCTATTGAAACTCACCAGGTCTGGCAGCATCTGTTGAGAGAGAACAGAGTTAATGTTTCAAGTCTGATATGACTCTTCTTCCAGACACTAAAAGTTCTGTTAATGTTAATCCTCTTTCTCTCTCCACAGACCATGCCAGACCTGCTGAGTTTCTCCAGCACTTTCAGCTGTTAATTCAGATTTCCAGCATCTACAGTATTTTGCCTTTAATATAGCAATGATATGTTCATAGCATTGACCATGTCAGCGCTTGAATTCTGGAAGAATGTTTTGAGCAACAATTCAGTTGTGGCAGGTGAAAACAGTAATTTCTTAGGGTGAGTGATTACATTGGAATATAATTACCTTAATTACAGACATGAATATATCAAGACAAAGCGGTTGAGGAAAGCAACCCAGGAATTAAATAAATGGAGCTAGAATAATTTTGGAAACTGCAACTGGGAATAAAAGAGCTTCCCCACACCATGCAGATGTCCAAACTAATTTATAACACCACATAAAAGTTCAATTTTGAAGACAGGCTACGAAAATTTGACTTAAGTTTCAAAGATTGAGGAGCAATTTTTTAAATATTTAACCTCATGGGACCTGGGTGTCATTGGCTGGACCAGCATTTATTGCCCACTCCTACTTGTCCTTGAGAAGGTGATGGTGAGCTGCCTTCTCGAACACCTGCAATTCATGTACTGTAGGCAGATCTACATGCCACGGAGTAGAGAATTCCAGGATTTTGACCCAGTGACAATGAAGGAATGGTGTTATATCTCCAAGTCAGGATGGTGAGTGGCTTGGAGGGGAACTTGCATGTGGTGCTGTTCCCATGTATCCCATGCATATGGAACACATAGATGCTACTGAGCATCTGTGGTAGAGAGATTGGATGTTTGTGGATGTGGTGCTTATTAAGCTGCTGTTTTGTCCTGGATGGTGTCACGTTTTTGTTTCGTGTTGTTGGAGCTGTTCCTTTCTTTCATACACTTGAATTGTGCCTTGCAGATGGTCGACAGGCTTTGGGAATCAGGAGGTGAGTTACCCATTATAGTGTTTCTAGCTTCTGACCTGCTGTTGTAGTTATTTAATTTGTATGGCAAACCTAGTTAGTTTCAGATCAATGGCAATCCTCAGGATGTTGATAGTGGGACTAATCAGTGATGGTTTTGCCATTGAATAGTGACGGTCAGTGGTTATATTATCTCTTATTCGAGACGGTCATCGCCTGGCATTTGTGTGGTGCAAATAGCCTACTTAACCGGCACCTCTTCCACAAATATCCAATCCCTCCATGACTATCACTCAGTAGCTGCAGTGTGTACTGTCTACAAGATGGTTGGCAGAAATTCACCAAAGATCCTTAGACAGCACCTTCCAAACCCACGGCTAGATCCACCTAGAAAGACAAGGGCAGCAAATAAATGGGAACACCATTTTGAACTTATTTCTCTATTTTTCTAATTTACTCCTATGACCTGTAATGCTGGGATTTTTATTTCTTTATTTTTCTAGTTTTTTATCCCCCAAAGAATCTGTACTGAATAATCTGTTTCCAAGTATCTTGTAACTAAGTTGGTACCATAAGTGGTGACTTGAAAACTTTTCACTGTTCTCATTTGAGTACATTTGACAATAAAGCTAACTTAATTCAAAGGAGCTCACCATCCTGATTTTGAAATAAATTGTCATTCCTTTGTTGTTGCTGAGTCAAAATTCCCTGCCTAATGGCATTGTGGATCAACCAACAGCACATGGACTGCAGAGGTTCAAGAACGCGGGTCACTATCACCTTCTCAAGGGCAACTAGGAGCTGACAATAAAAATGCTGGCCCAACCAGCAATGCCCAATTCCCACGAATGAATAAAAACATTTAACTTGAATAGATACAAGGACATTTTAATTCCTTTGCAAAGGAATACTCTTTGAGATGGCATAATTGTAAAATTAGAGCTGGATATTTTAGAAGTGAAACAAGGAAATTCCATATGGCGCAAAGAACAATACAATCTGGAAATCACTCCTCCCCCTGCCCTTTCTTTTGGCTCTGTCTGTCCTTAAAAGCTATACATCTGCAACATCTTCCAGATCTGATGGAAGCTTTTATTCCACTGAATTGCACTCTTTGGCTGTAGGTGACTTAAGAAACAAGTTGTCACCTTGAATTACAGGTGGTTTCTGAGATTAAACATTCTTCTAATACTATTGGTGCCTCCTGAAATGTTATGAAAGTAATGTTGTTCAAATACATAAGCTTTATTAATAGAATTTCGAACTTCATCTCAAGGGAGTTGACCAGACTTTTGAGGCACCAGTTAAAGTGAAGGATGAGCTCATTCAATTGCATGGTTTGCCCTTTGCTTTGCACAGGCTAATGGGAAATCTCCTGAAAGTATTTTGAAGTCTGGGAGGTAGAGATGAACAGTTCTACAACAGGTTGGGCAATGTTAACCTTGTCTGTAGAAAACATGCTTTCACAATTTAATGGTTTCAGGTTTGACATCCGGTTGATCACCATCCTGTACAATAATTGCCAAGGTTCAACCTGTTCAGATAATTATTAACCTTCTCACCCAGGATCCTTGATTAGACAAAAACAAATCAGGGTCACAAAAGCATGACTAAAATCCCTGTGGGCATTCTGTCATTGAACCATCTGCTGTCTTAACCATTTGGCATGCAGTTTTCATTCAGTGAATCTACTCTTTGGACATGACATTAAATCTTTGCCTGTTCATGTGGAATAATAAAAATTCTAAAGAAATTTTCAAAAAAGGGCAAGGAATTCTTGCAATATTACTGCCTCAACCAGCACCTTCAAAAAAACCCCACAGATCAACTGAATATTCATTCATTGCTCTTGCTGAAACAAAAACTGTACTTAGGGGTGTTCTTTTAAAAATAATTTAAGCATATTACCTAAAGCACATTAAGCCAATGATGTACATTTTTGGAAAATTTATCACTGTGGAATGTAAGAACTGTCGAGCTAATTTGCACACAGTGAGGTCCCCCGAACATCAAGCTGATGATGAGTGGATCAGCTGTTTAATTGTGAGAGATGAATATTAACAAGGACAACAGGAAAAACTCCCCTAGTCTTCTTTAAAATTGTGCTAGGGGATCTTCCACCCAAGAGGATATAGCTTTAACATCTTTTTCAAATAACAACAGCTCCAACACTGTCAAGCAGTGGAATATTAGCTAAGAGATTTGTGCTCAAGTCTCTGGAGTGAATTGAATCAAATACCTCCTGATTCAGGGAGAAGACAGACAAAAATTCAGGGTCCTGTTGTTGCTCCTGGCCCAGGCCAGTCGTCATGTCCCTGACCTCTGTCCCTTGTCCCCCAACCTGTGCATGCTGGTCTCACCACTAACCTATCGACCCCCGTAGAACTCTGGCCCCTGCTTATTGGGCCCTGATCTACTCCTTTGTGCCTAGACCCTTGATAAAGAGTACTGTCCACTAAGATGCAGCAGGCAACCTAATGAGATATTTTGCTGGTTGAGAAATAAATATTGGCCAGGACACAGGCAAGGGCTGCTGAGAGATGATCTTCTAACCAAAACCATGGAATCTTTATATATCTTTGAGGTGGGGAGACTGGACCTTGGTTCATCATGTGTTCTGTAAGACAACGCCTCTAACAGTGCAGCACTCCCTCATTATTGCACTGGAGCATCAGCGTGGATTTTGTACTTAAAACACTCAAGCGGGACTATAAACCCACGACCTTCTGACCCAGAGGCAAAATTGCTACTCCCTTAACTACAAATGTAACGTGGAAATTTACTGATCCAGAACTGTTTTGTTTGTCCAAACAGTAGTCCTTGCAGTCTACTTCACACAAAAACACAAAATATTGTGAATTCATGATGCAAAAAGAGGCCAATCAGCTAATCATGTGTGTACTAGCCAGACTTCTTGCTCTTCGACCTAATCATATATTCCAGCTCTCAGGCCATACTCTTGTGAACTATGGTTTTTCAAATGCACATCCAAGTATTTTCTAAACACAATGAAACTTCATATCTGGTTATCAGTCTCTCTGCTGTTGCCTGTAGCTCCTCCTGCCGAGTGCTCATCTGTCTTGTGCCAGCCTCTCACATACAGTGTCACTCACATGCAACTGCTCCCTGACATCTGTTATACAAATAGGCCTTGATTGACTCCTCATTCTGCTACCCTCACTTTACCCTACAAAGGAGATCCTTGGCTCTTCAGCTCTGAAGAAATGAGCAAAATACTGAACTTTGTCACACTTTAGACTTTTAATTTTGGCCTCTCATCTAAGGGAAATCAATCCTTGCAAACCATTCAGTCTAGACCCCTCATTATTTTGTACACCTCAGCTTAACAGGAAATTTTAAAAATGTAAATTTTGTTCACTTTTTTAAGATTGAAACTCTTCAATGTACTTGTTTTAAAATGTGTCTATTCCCTTCTGGCACAATGTCTAATACCTTTTTACCTGAACTAGTTACATAAGAGTGCCTGACATTCACAATAAAACCAGGGACTGTCAGTATCTATGGCTACAAGAAAGCAGCTGAATCACACCAACATCAGCTCAGCCGCCTAAGAAAGGAAGGGAGTAGGAGAGCATGTTTAGCATCCACTTAGATACTGTGAGTCCATGTGAAATTATAAAAATTAAAAGTATGGAAGACAGCGTGGTTTTGTTACTTATCTTATTGCAGATGAGGAGTCATTGAGAAGTGAAGAGCACTATATGAAAAAACAGGAAGCAGTTGATTGACAGAAAAGTAGATGAATTGAAACCAAACTTCCACAGATACACTGAACAGAGCAATCATGGTATTGTCCAGGGCTATGCATTAAATCACACTAACAGCTGTCAGTGCTTCTCTCCTCCTGGGCTCTGCATGGAGGACTGGCACTTGGCCAAGGTTTTTAGTATTCTGAACAGAAATGGAAAAGGACAGAAGAATTCTGACATTCAATTTCTAGCAGATTGCATTGGGCAGATATTCGATTAGCGTTACTGGGCACTTCGGTTGGACTGTTGATTTTTTGAGAATATCAGTGCTTGTCTTGTTTTATTTCTTGTAGATTTTGTAACGTGCCCTTTGCCTGTGATATCGTGTATCGGGTCTATTTGCCCTTCAAATCCTATTAGATTTCCTTCTGCCCATAATATGAAAGTTCCTGCATTCCATTTTCAAAAAAAAACCAAAAAAATGAAAGAAACAGAGAAGGTACATTCAGAATAAATTGATATTTAAATACTCGCCAAACCAAATCATCCCACAGCATTTAACAGTCTTGTCAGGAATGCTGATCTCAGCAAGGAAAGCACACATAGTGTCAATATGAAATGCACCCAAATGAATCTGTTAAATGTTGACCAAATTAGAAGGGGACTAGGCCTGTCAATCCTCAAACCCTGTTCTACCATTCAATTAGATTGTGGCTGACCTGCATCTGAACTTTATTTATCTGTATTAGTCCCATATCCTTTAATGCTCTTCCCTTATACAATCTATTTGTCTTAGTTCTGATAATTTTTATTTGAGACCTCAGCCTTAACAGCTTTTTCAGGTTGAAGGTTCCAAATTTTCATCACTCTTTCAGTGAGGAAATGCATCTTGATATTTCCCCAAACAGCTACCTCTAATTTTGATGTTAATTTCTGGTCCCCCTTTGTTAGGACTGGCTCATAAGAGGAAATGATTTTGTTCTCTTAAATCCCTGAGCCAGCTTAGACATTTCTAACCCAATGTTAGACAAGCATTCCTTCCTCATCACTGCTTAGAAGAGACAAGAAATGTCAACAGGTGTCAAGAATCGTCAAGTATTAGCAAAATGTATTTTTAT
Source organism: Stegostoma tigrinum (assembly GCF_030684315.1). Classification (NCBI taxonomy): domain Eukaryota; kingdom Metazoa; phylum Chordata; class Chondrichthyes; order Orectolobiformes; family Stegostomatidae; genus Stegostoma; species Stegostoma tigrinum. The sequence goes on along the minus strand of NC_081383.1, from coordinate 7,707,133 downwards.
GAATGTGAGTGCTTTTCTCAATAGAGTGTAGTCTGCAATACAGAATGTTAAGTAGTAGAATTATATTTTTCTTCTCCTATATTTATGGGGGTACTTTTGGATGAATTGGCATGATAGGTGAAAGGGAAAGTGTGGTGGGTGTAAGTAGGCACTCTTCGCATAGAAATATGAGGAGGTTATGGGGGATGCATAAAGGGCATTGTATTATATGGGTTGGCATGGGTGGAAAATGGAGTGTTGCAGGAATGAGGAAAGATTGAGGGGTTAATACTAGAGGAATGTTTTATACTTCTCCTCTTTTGGAGAGGTAAGGTACCACTTTGGATCTGGATTGTGGCACCTTTGGTAGAGGTAAGCAACTTTTGAAAGGATGTAATGCAGACCTTGGATTGTGAAAAGATATGTTTGTGAGTAAAAAGTACATAAATTAATGACACTGCTAAAGATGTCAAAGAACTGTCAAAAAATGTGTAGAGGTAAGCAAAACAACCGCCGGTATGCATAAACCAATATAGGGATTTGTGCTGAATGAACGATTTCCTAAACTAGCATTTTCACATTGGGGTGCCTATCAAATGAGCATTTTGAGTGACAGTTCCAAGTGCTTATTGAATGGAAATGTTTGATTGAATAAGGAATAAACACTTAAGAGATTGGATAATTAAGGAATTTCAATGTGTTCAATTTCTTTAGTTATCCTTCAGTGTCTTTTATTCAACAGTGACATAATCAACAGATGCTGACAGCATGTCTCACGTTTACCCATGGTGGGTACTGGTTGAGATGGCACGCAGAGACAAGGGCAATGGGTGGTGTATAGGGAGGACTAAGTTGGCCTGAGTTGGCTTAGAGGCTATGAAGGGCCATGGGGACGACTGGAGACACGGTGGCCCAGGGAATATGAGAACTGTGGCAATGAATTGATAGGAAGAAGGTGGTATTTGAAGTATAAGGGGTCATGGGAGATGGGCACATTGGCATTGGATGGCGTTGGAGGTTCCCTCAGGATGCTTAAAGGAGAATAGGGTTTCTTGGATGGGGAGGATGTAGGGTTGAAGGGAATGAACAAGTAAGGAGTTTCATATTTTGTCTCTTTTTACCCTTTGACCACAAGGCTGAAGCCCCTGCTGACTCCAGAATGCCAAGGCTAAAAATCAGAACTGCAGATGGCCATGTTAAAGATTATATTCACAGAGCTGGGATTTCTCCTGCCTATGTGTACACAGCAATGTAAGTTGGAGCATTGTCATCCTGATGAAGGACCGTCAACCTGAAATGTTGATTCTGTTTCTCTACACAGATGCTGCCTGACCTGCTGAGTATTCTCAGCATTTTCTGTATTTACTTCACATTTCCAACATCTGGCGTATTTATTTTGCATTGGCCAAGGTTGTATTCCCTTGAGTTTAGAAGATTAAAGGGTGTGACAGTTCAGTACAAGATGGTGTAAAACTAGATCGCCTCTCTCTGAAGGCTGTGGATGTTGGGGGTCAGTTGAAATGTTCAAGAATGAACTTCACAGATTTTATTGGCTCGGACATCAACAGATATATAGCAAAGATAAGTGAATGGAGGTGTGACACTGATCAGTCACAATCTGATATGTTTTCTTGGGTCATCCAACACTGGCTAATGATATGGTTTGAGTGCTGCCCTATTTATTTCCTCACAAAACATATACCACAAAGATCATGTTCTTATTGAGACAGATATCTCCAAGTGGTGAGAAATTGGAATCCATTCACTTTGAGTTAGTTACAGTTGGAGCTTGAGGGAAACAAATGAAGAAGCTGGAGACAGAAAGGGAGATGAAATGGAATTAGAACGAGTAAACTCAAATTAGAATGGTAAAGGTAAGGAAAAGAAACGGAGATGGAACACAAATGTAAGCTTAAAATGCTGCAGTTAAGTAGAAGTGGATTCTGAGGAGGAACGTTTTAGTTATAAACTGAAGCCTAGCAATGGACTGTTTGTATGGGCCCTACCAAATATTAGAAAAGGATGTGGCATAATTGCTCACAGCTCAGACTTTCGTTCCTCATTTTGGATCCAAAGTTCCTTAAGCTGCTAACAGTTACAACAGATGTGAGAGGATAGTAGGAACTGCCAATGCTGGAGAATCTGAAATAACAAGGTGTAGAGCTGGATGAACACAGCAGGTCAAGCAGCATCTCAGGAGCAGGAAAGCTAAGGGGTCAGGTCTGGACCCTTCTTCCGAAATAAGGGACTCTGAAATAAATAGAGAGACAGGGGGAGGGGGATAGCAGATGCATAAAGGAGCAGATAGGTGGAGAGGGGACAGACAGGTCAAGGAGGCTGGGATGGAGCCAGTAAAGCTGAGTGTAGGTCGGGAGTTAGGATGGGGGTTGGTCAGTCAAGCAAAGACGGATGTGTCAAGGAGGTGGGGATGAGGATGGTAGGTAGGAGGTGGGGGTGGGGGTTGGTCAGTGAGGTGGTAGAAGCGGATAGCCGGGAGAAAAGATGGACAGGTCAAGGAGGCAGGGACGAGCGGGCTGGTTTTGGGATGAGGTCGGGGGTGGGGAGATTTTGGAGCTTGTGAAGTCCACATTGAGACCATTGGGCTTCAGGGTTCCCAGGCGAAATATGAGGTGCTGTTCCTGCAACCTTCGGGTGGCATCGTAGAGGCATGGAGGAGGCCCAGAATGGACGTATCGTCCAAGGAGTGGGAGGGGGAGCTGAAGTGGATCGTGAATGGCATGTGCAGTCATTTGTCAGGAACTGAGCATAGGTGTTCCACAAAGCGGTCTCCAAGCCTCCGCTTGGTTTCCCCGATGTACAGAGGGCCACATTGGGAACAGCGGATGCAATATACCACATTAGCAGATGTGCAGGTGAACATCTATTTAATGTGGTAAGTTTTCTTGGGGCCTGACAAGGGGTGAGGGGGTAGGTGTAGCACTTCCTGTGGATGCAGGGAAAAGTGCCAGTGGTGGTGGGTCCAGTGGGGAGTGTGGAGTGGACAAGGGAGTCACTGAGAAAGTGGTCCCTCAAGAAGGTGGATATGGGTGGGGAGGGAAAAATGTCTTTGGTAGTGTGGTCAGATTGCAGGTGGCGGAAGTGGCGGAGGATAATGCATTGAATCCGGAGGTTGGTGGAGTGGTATGTGAGACCGAGGAGGATTCTATCTTTATTGTTATTGCAGCGAGGGGGTGTGAGGGTCGAGGGCATTTTCGAACACTGTGGAGGGGAAGTTGCGGTCCTTGAAAAATGAGGACATCTGGCTCCAGGAGTGGAATGCCTCATCTTGGGAGTAGATGTGGTGGAGGTGAAGGAATTGGGAATGGGGATGGCCTTTTTGCAGGAAGATGGGTGAGAGGAGGTGTATTCTAGGTAGCTGTGGGAGTCGGTAGGCTTGAAATAGATATTGGTTTCCAGGTGGTTGCCAGAGATGGAAACAGAGAGGTCCAGGAAGGAGAGAGGTATCAGAGATGGTCCAGTTGAACTTAAGGTTGGGGTGGAAGGTGTCAGTAAAGTGGATGAACTGTTCGAGCACCTCGTGGGAGCACGAGGCGGCACAGATACAGTCATCGATATAATGGGGGAAGAGGTGGGAGGTGGGGCTAGTGTAGCTGTAGAAGAGTGACTGTTCCATGTATCCTACAAAGAGGCAGGCATAGCTTGGGCCCATGTGGGTACGCATGGCCACCCGCTTTGCCTGTGGTAAGTGGGAGGAGTTGAAGGAGAAGTTGTTAAGAGTGAGGACGAGTTTAGCTAAACGGATAAGGGTGTCAGTGGAGGGGGACTGGTGGGGTCTGTGGGAGAGGAAGAAGTGGAGGGCTTTTAGGCAGTCTGCGTGGGGAATGCAAGTATATAGGGACTGGACGTACATGGTGTAGATGAGGTGTTGAGGATCAGGGAATTGGAGGTTTTGGAGGAGGTGGAGGGTGTGGGTGGTGTGAAAGAACAAAGAACAAAGAAAATTACAGCACAGAAACAGGCCCTTCGGCCCTCCAAGCCTGCGTCGATCCAGATCCTCTATCTAAACCTGTTGCCTATTTTCCAAGGATCTGTATCCCTCTGCTCCCTGCTCATTCACGTATCTGTCCAGATACATCTTAAATGACGCTGTCGTGCCCACCTAAACTGGCAACGCGTTCCAGGCACCCACCACCCTCTGCGTAAAGAACTTGCCATGCAAATCTCCCTTAAACTTTTCCCCTCTCACCTTGAAATCGTGACCCCTAGTAATTGAGTCCCCCACTCTGGGAAAAAGCTTCTTGCTATCCACCCTGTCTATACCTCTCATGATTTTGTCGACCTCAATCAGGTCCCCCCCATAACTTTCATTTTTCTAATGTAAACAATCCTAATTTACTCAACATCTCTTCTTAACTAGAGCGCTCCATACCAGGCAACATCCTGGTGAACCTCCTCTGCACCCTCTCAAAGGCATCCACATCCTTCTGGTAATGTGGCAACCAGAACTGTATGCAGTATTTCAAATGTGGTCGAACCAAAGTCCTATACAACTGTAACATGACCTGCCAACTCTTGTACTCAATAACCCATCCAATGAATGAAAGCATGCCATATGCCTTCTTGACCACTCTATCGACCTGTGGTGCCACCTTCAGGGTACAATGGACCTGAACACCCAGATGTCTCTGTGCATCGATTTTCCCCAGGGCTTTTCCATTTACCATATAGTTCGCTCTTGAATTGGATCTTCCAAAATGCATCACCTCGCATTTGCCTGGATTGAAGTCCATTTGCCATTTCTCCACCCAGCTCTCCAGTCTATCTATATTCTGCTGTAATCTCTGACAGACTCCTTCACTATTTGCTACTCCACCAATCTTAGTGTCATCTGCAAACTTGCTAATCAGACCATCTATACCTTCCACCAGATCATTAATGTATATCACAAACAACAGTGGTCCCAACACAGATCCCTGTGGAACACCACTGATCACAGTTCTCCATTTTGAGAAACTCCTTTCCAGTACAACTCTCTGTCTTCTGTTGCCCAGCAAGTTCTCTATCCATCTAGCCCGTACGCCCCGGGTCCCATGCGACTTCACTTTCTCCATCAGCCTACCATGGGGAACCTTATCAAACGCTGAAGTCTATGCATATGACATCTACAGCCCGACCCTCATCTATCAACATTATCACTTCCTCAAAGAATTCTATCAAGTTGGTATGACATGACCTTCCCTGCACAAAACCATGCTGCCTATCACTAATAAGCCCATTTTCTTCCAAATGTAAATAGATCCTATCCCTCAGTATCTTCTCCAGCAGCTTCCCCACCACTGACGTCAGGCTCACCGGTCTATAATTACCTGGATTGTCCTTGCTACCCTTCTTGAACAAGTGGACAACATTAGCAATTCTCCACTCCTCCGGGACCACACCCATGCTCAAGGATGCTGCTAGGATATCTGTTAAGGCCTCAGCTACTTTCTCTCTCACTTCCCTCAGTAACCTGGAATAGATCCCATCCAGACCTGGGGACTTGTCCAGCCTAATGCCTTTTAGAATACCCAACACTTCCCCCTCCCAGCACTGACTTGACCTGGAGTAATCAAACATCTATCCCTAACCTCAACAGCCATCATGTCCCTCTCCTCAGTTAAACCGGTGCAAAGTACTCATTAAGAATCTCACTCATATTCTCTGACTCCTTGCATAACTTCCCTCCTTTGTCCCTGAACGGGCCAATATTTTCTCTAGTTACCCTCTTGCTCCTTTTGTATGAATACAAGGCTTTGGGATTTTCCTTAACCCTGTTTGCTAAAGATATTTCATGACCCCTTTTAGCCCTCTTAATTCCTCGTTTCAGATTGGTGCTACTTTCCCGATATTCTTCCAAAGCTTCGTCTGTTTTCAGTCGCCTAGACTTTATGTATGCTTCCGTTTTCCTCTTTGCTAGTCTCACAATTTCACCTGTCATCCATGGTTCTCTCACCTTGCCCTTTCTATCCGTCATTTTCACAGGGACATGTCTGTCCTGCACTCTAATCAACCTCTCTTTAAAAGTCTCCCACATATCAAATGTGGATTTATCTTCAAACAGCTGCTCCCAATCCACACTCCCCAACTCCTGCCAAATTTTGCTAGAGTTGGCCTTTCACCAGTTCAGCACTCTTCCTTTAGGACCACTCTTGTCTTTGTCCATCAGTATTCTAAAACTTATAGAATTGTGATCACTATTTCCAAAGTCATCTCCTACTGAAACTTCAACCACCTGGCAGGGCTCATTCCCCAGCCCCAGGTCCAGTATGGCCCCTTGCGGAGTTGGATGATTAACATACTGCTCCATAAAAACCTCCTGGATGTTCCTTACAAATTCTGCTCCATCTAAACCCCTAACACTAAGTGAATCCCAGTCAATGTTGGGAAAATTAAAATCTCCCATCACCACCAACCTGTTGCTCCTACATCTTTCCATAATCTGTCTACATATTTGTGCCTCTATCTCATGCTCGCTGTTGGGACGTCTGTAGTACCGCCCCAACATTGTTATTGCATCCTTCCTATTTCTGAGCTCTGCCCATATTGCCTCACTGCTGGAGTCCTCCATAGTGCCTTCCTTCAGCACAGCTGTGATATCTTCTTTGAGCAGTAATGCAACTCCTCCAACCCTTTTACCTCCTTCTCTATCCCGCCGAAAGCATTTATATCCTGGGATATTTAGTTGCTAATCTTGCCCTTCCCTCAGCCAAGTCTCAGTAACAGCAATAACATCATATTCCCAGGTACTAATCCAAGCTCTAAGTTCATCTGCCTTACCTACTACACTTCTTGCATTAAAACAGATGCACCTCAGACCATCTGTCCCTTTGCATTCATCAACTGCTCTCTGCCTCCTCTTCCCCTTAGTCACACTGACTTCATTATCTAGTTCCTTACAGACTTTAGCTACTTCCTCCTTACTGTCCACTAACCTCTTCATTTGGTTCCCATCCCCCTGCCACAATAGTTTAAACCCTCCCCAACAGCATTAGCTCAGACATTGGTTCCAGTCCTGCCCAGGTGTAGACCGTGTGACTTGTAACAGCCAAATAGTTCACTCACGTTCCGAGCGCGCAATTTGACCGCTCCCACTCAGCTCTGCTGCCGAAATGAAGAACTTAACTTCCCGGCAGCCCCTTGGTCCTCAGTCTGACTGTTCCCGCTTCTGCTGCTGCAAAAAATGGAGGCCGCTGATTGCACAAGGTAAGTTTTTAACTGGGAAACTTACCTTCCCGGCAGCCCCCAGTCCTTGCTCTCACTGCTCCCGCTGCTGCTGCAAAAAAATGCACGGATGTAGGTGGGGAGTTCCTGGACCGGGGAGGGAATGAAGTTGAGTTAAGGGGAAATAAGTTCGGTGGGGCAGGAGCAGGCAGAGACAATGGGTTGATCAGGGCAGTTTGGTTTGTGGTTTTCTATCCAAGTACATGTCCAAATATCATTTAAATGTTGTAATTGTACTTGCCTCTACAACTTCTTCCGGCAGCTTATTCCATGCACACAACCCTCTGTGTGAAAACGTTGCCCCTAGGGTCCATTTTAAATCTTTTCCCTCTCATCTTGTAACTATGTCTTCTAGTTTTGGACTCCTTTACCCATGGAAAAAGATCATGGCTATTTACCTGAGATAGTAAGAACTGCTGATGCTGGAGTCAGATAACACAGTGTGGAGCTGGAGGAATACAGCAGGCCAAGCAGCATCAGAACAGCAGGAAAGCTCATACTTCGGGTTGAGACCCACCTGAAATGTCAGCTTTCCTGCTCCTCTGATACTGCCTGGCCCACTTGGCTGTTTATCTTATCTATGCCCCTCATGATTTTATGAATCTCTTTATGCTCTCTCGTTTTGAAATCTTCTACCCTTGGAAATTGACTTTGGCTAGTCATCTTATATATACCCCTCATCATTTCGTACACCTATACAAGCTAACCCCACAGCCTCCAATGTCCCGGAAAAGAAAGTCCCAGCCTATCCAATCTTTCCTTGTAGCTCAAACCCTCCAGTCCCAGCAGCATCCTTGTAAATTTTCTGTTTAGTCATAAGCAACCAAACACTGTTCCCTTTCTCTGTTCAACCCCTCAAACTGCTCAACTTCAGCACTTCATTTTAAGTGCCAAATCACACAAAATTCTCTACTTATATATGCTCCCAACTAAGCCGGTTTGCCTGAATCACCTGATGAGAATCCAGTTTCAGCTGGTTCTTAATCAATCTACTTCTTTACTGCAAGCCTTGAAAAAATAATATCTGAGGAAGTACTCCACAGTAAAAAAGGAAACTTTGAGATTATAATTAGCTCTTTTGCACTTAGAATTCCATGTCTGACAGGGCTGGAATGAAACATTAATCTCTACTGACCATAATCTACTAGCATTCATTGAATAGTTTAAAGCACAAACAAGGGATTGTTCAGATGGAGTTCACTGTTGCAGCCATTCAACGTAAAGATTGTCCATCTTGATGTTAAGGGCAATGTGAGAGCAGATGGATTGTCCAGAATGTAAAATGATGGATTCAATTAAGAATTTATGAAAAACATTTTAAAGATTGTTTGCAATCTATATAAGCAATGAATGAGAATGAATGTTTGTGAGTCTTGTGTTTTGTTGTCTATGTGTCAAAAATAAAGTTACCATTGTGCCAGACCATAGGGCTGTTCTCTCATTTAGAGAGAGATGACTGGTGGGGGTTTGACCTGATGGTTGTTACACCTCAGATGAGGGGAAAGATTGAGGAGAATCCTTCATGGTAACCTTAGCTGGTAAGGAATTGAATCCATGTTGTTGGTATTATTCTCTATTAAAAGCCAACTGAGGTGACAAACTCTGTGCGTATATACTTTGTGGTGAAACACAATTTTGAAATAGAGTTTCATCTCTACTAAGGATGGAGGCATATAAATGAGCACTTTTAGCTTTTTTACTGTGGACTAAAAATTGGGGCAAGATACTGCTTTAAACCAAGGGATTGTAGAAAAGGAGTTTAAAACAATATTTTAATGGAAATGATTGTACATTGTATCTATAATGTTTCCTTATTCAGGTAGTGTGGGAGGATGCTGCACATTTCAGCTCCATGGATGCTCGTCCAGGGCAATTTTTCAGAGTGCCAGATCTTAGATTGTTATTTTTTTGACTAGGATCACTTGTGTAAGTTCACGAATGCTCAAGCATCATAGCATCTTGGTTCGTTCCAGGGTGAATGGAATTTGTGTTTGTATGTTGCAGTGGAAGCTTATGGCCTGTAGAGGAGAGGGCATCTTACCCTCTAACTCTCTTCTTTATGAGTGAAGAAAGTAAAATCCTGAGCAGCTGGCTACTCTTTCTCTTGCTTCAAGTTCTTGAAAGGAAAAATGGAAAACAGTTCTGTTAGAAACACTGAAAGCATGAATCCTCAACTAGTGAATGAAACATTGAGGATTAAGATGCCTGTAGCCTCATGTCTACATTAAATAGCTGAAAAGACCCAGAAGGAAACTGAAGGAAAATATTTCATTGACACCTATTATCTGGACTGAGGCCAGGACTGTGCATCATTGACCTTATTTTTTTTGCTTTGCACCTGTAATATTTGGGTCTTGTGTTGTCTTTGCATGTCTGCATGTGTACAAAATTCTATTTAAGAACGGAGAAGAGTTTAAGTTCTGGAGAGTTATAAGTTAGCAATTTGTACTTTTTTAAGATTGGCTAAAAGCAAGCTGTTCGCAATAAACAGTTGTATTCTCATTAAGTATGGAAATCTGGTGAGTATTTTCTTTTAATCAGAGTACAGCAGTCAGGCAAATTGAGGTCCTTGACTAGTTTGCTTAAATATTTTCATGGTTGTGACAAATCTCAGAATAGAAGGGTTTGATTTTCAGTGCAGAATCCCAGTGGGTCATTATTTTTAGTTCAATGTTTATTGATGTAATTGTACATTACATGCAATGTAATGCATGCAATTACTGACTGAACACACTACGCTACCTCGACTGCACTAAGTTAGTTAACATAGTGGTTAGTCTCTGAGACATGCTCACACGAGACTGCAGATTTTCTGAAATTGAAATTTATTAGACAAAAGGAAAAATGAATAAAGAAGTTCTTTTAATATGTATACAACAATTGGATTGTCCTTAAATAATGCAGTGAAACAAAGCTTCAAATAAAAATGAAAGAACTGTGGAGGCTGTAAATCAGGAAGCAAAACAGAAATTGCTGGAAAAGCTCAGCAGGCCTGGCAGCATCTGTGAAGGAAAAAACAGAGTTAACGTTTTGGGGCCGGTGACCCTTCCTCAGAACCTTCAACCTGCTTCCCCATACTGCTCCTTTCAGAGATTCAAGTTCAAAGAAATTACACCCACTATTTCAACTGTTTTGTGTTCTACTTAACTGACTGTTGATAGTTTTTTGACCATGGACTGTGAAGACGAATTCTGTGAGTCTTTTCCAAATCTGCCAATATGAACTTTTCCATAAATGTAAGAACCTAAATTTTCTCGTTTCTATTAACCTGCAGATTTCTAACCAAACACTCCTGGTTTGGAAGTTAGGCAAGATATATTTTTTTTGAAGTAGATTATTCTTAAATACTTCTCGGAGAGAAAACTATACTGACTTGCAAATTCAACACTGTCTGCAGAACTGCACTAAACAACTTGCTTCTCAACTACATTTTTTAAAAAAATCATCTTCTTGAAGGGCAACTTCTTCACGCAGAGGGTGGTGTGTGTGTGTGGAATGAGCTGCTGGAGGAAGTAATGGAGGCTGATACATGACAACATTTAAGAGACATACTGATAGGTATATGAATTTGAAGGGTTTAGACAGTTAAAGGTCAAACGCTGGCAAATGGGACTAGATTTATGTAGGATATCTGGTCGGCATGGACATGTTGGACCAAAGGGTCTGTTTCCATGCTGTATTTCTGTAAGACTATGACTCAACTAAAATTAAAACTAATGTCCCTGAATGTTTCTTCTACCTGTCATAAATAGCACGGTATAAATACCTAACCATTGACGCCACAGTATTTTGCATTCACCTACTCTCTGACAAAATGTTAGATTTAAATACAGGTAGTTCTGCTATAACATGTGTAATAATGTAACCAAATCCAGGTGTACCTGGTCATTTCCGCGAATGTGGAGGAGCTGCTGGCAGTAATTTTTGTATATATTGGCACTCTGGGCACTGACCCACCAATACGGTTATGTTGGCATCAAATCCTGGCCACCAGACATTACTTCTTGCCAACAACATCATTTTGGAAACACCTGAGTAACTCTGGTGGAGTTCAGCCGGTGACCTTTGCTCGGGACAATTACTCTTGCTCTTGCTGTCCTCTACTGTGTTCTGGTCTCTCTGGGTCCAAAAAGGTTTCAATTCTGGTTGTGACAGCCCTTTTGGCTTCCCCCTAGCTGTTTCAGTTTTTCCAGGACTGGATCTCTCTGCGTCCAAAGTCTGATACCGACAGCTGCGACTGGAAGGGTGTCCAAAAAATATAAAACCATTATGGACTCTTCCTGTCGTGGTACTAACAATGGTGCATCTGTTAGCGGGAGGCAGCTCAACGCATCATCATTTGCTACTTGGCCTTCTGGATGGTATTCCAATTTGTAATTTTACACAGTATTAGAACCCAACCTGAACTCAGCCTGAAGCTATGGGCAGCACTGTCTTGTCCTCTTTTAGTAGATCTTGCAGGGATTTGTGCTCTTTACTGTTACAAATTTTTGTCCATAAAGGTATTGGCGGAACTTGGAGTCCTGATGAAGGGTGTAAACCTAAAACATTGGCTTTCCTACTCCTGTAATGCTGCCTGACCTGCTGTGTTCCTCCAGGTCCACACTGTATTGACTCTGACTTCAGCATCTGCAGTTCTTGCTACCTCTATTGGTGGAACTTCCTGACTCCACATACGAACACCAAACCTTCCTCTGCTGCCTGGGCATATTTACGCTGTGCATTAGCCAAAATCCTGGATGCACATGCTATTGGGCATTCCTCTCCATTGGGTACCTATGAGCTAATACTACCTCAATGCCGTACATGGAGGCATTGCATGTCAATATCAGATCTCATTTGGGATCATGGTGTGCCAACTATGATAGCTGCTTCTTCACTTGCTGAAGTATATGGCCTGGCCATGCAACCATTTTCAAGGCTAACTTTTTTAAAAGAGTTGATACAAAGGTGCCCGGATAGAGGCCAGTTATGTATGAAAATTCCACAATAAGTCAACAAACCAAGGAAAGACCTAAGCTCCAGTGCAGACATGGGAGCCAGGGTACCTTTGATCGCCTTCACTTTATCTTCCAATGGGTATAACCTAGTCTTGTCAACTCTGTAGCTTAATTAGGTCTCTTGGGGTGCCTCGAATACACATTTTTTCCCTCTAAGATGTACACCTGACTGGGCAAAACATCTAAGGACTATGCCCAAGCTCTCTAAGTGCTCTTTATTGGTCTTCCCTGTTATTAGCATGTCATCTAGATAACGGTGACCTGGGGCAGACTTTGTAAATGTTCTTCATTGTTTGCAGAAAGAATTGCACAGGCTGACAATACCCAAATGGCAGTCTCATATATTAGATTAGATTAGATTAGATTCCCTACAGTGTGGAAACAGGCCCTTCGGCCCAACAAGTCCACACCGCCCTTTGAAGCATCCGATCCCCCCATAACCCTGAACACTACGGGCAATTTAGCATGTCCAATCCATCTAGCCTGCACATCTTTGGACTGTGGGAGGAAACCGGATCACCCAGAGGAAACCCACGCAGACACGGGGAGAATGTGCAAACTCCACACAGACGGTCGCCTGAGGCGGGAATCGAGCCCGGGTCCTTGGCGCTGTGAGGCTGCAGTGCTAACCACTGCGCCACCATGCCGCCCTTATGGGTATTAATTGTAGCATACTTCTGGGAATACTCATCTAACTGCAATTGCAAATACACAAGGCTCTCGAGTCAAACTACGTGAAGGACAGCATCCCCCTGCCAGCTTTGCTGATAAATCCTTCCTGCAAGACATTAGGTATTCATCCAGCTGCGAAAAGCAGTTTGCCATTTGTTTGAAATCTCCACAAAGGCAAACCAACCCATCAGGCTTCATAATCAGTAAAACTGACACTACCCACTCTGTAAACTGGATTGGTTTGATGATTCCTTTGCTTTCCAGCCTTCTGATCTCTTCCCTTATTTCTGAACATAAGGCAAAAGGCACTGGGCAGGTCTTGCAGAATCATGGGATTACTTCCTGGTCAACATGCAAGGTCGCCTTACTTCCTTGGATAGTCTCTAGACCTCCCTGAAAAACTTCTGAGTATTTAATTAATGCTTCACTCAGGCAGCCATTTTCAAATAAAAAAAATGTAGAGCCTGTCTGGGTGAATCTTTCTCACCCCATCAAGTTTGGGCCTGAGCTTTTTACTACGAATCAGTGATAACTGAACCAGCTGGTTCTCATAAGAGATGGGAACTGAAGTTGTACACTTCATCTATACAAGTTCTCTGGTATAGATTCTCAGTCGAGACCATGCACAAACTTAAGAATTGGAGTCCACACTGAATTTTGTTAAAGACTGATTCTGCGATCACTGAAATGGCTATGCCGGTATCAATTTCCATTAAAACCGGGTGACCATTTAACCAGACATTTATTTTGACTGGCTCTGACTTGGAAGTTGCTAAGCATTTTAACTGTTCCAAACCAGTTGTATGTGGACTTTCCAGCATGTGCACTCTCCTGGATATTGGCCTATGAGTCCTCTTGCTCAATTTAGGTCTAGTTGGACCGTTTTGCTGCATCAGGTCTGCATACCAGCATCAACAACAATTGCTTTGCCGGCCTGGATCCTGAAAAAACTTTTTAACCATTTGGCCGATGCTTGGCATTGTTTTTAGGTTTTTCTGTGGGCAGACCTAAAGTCCCTCTGTTCACAACACGTCTTGAGTGAAGCTATCCAATTGTCTTCACTCAAGTGGTGTTCCCCAAGCTCAGTGGGACTGGCAAAGTTGTCCACTTTCATCGGTATATTCTGTAACTCATATGTTCCACTTTCTGCATTTTCCAATGATAAAGCCAATTGTGGTGCCTGCTCGAAGTCCAGCTTTTGTAAGGTTACATCAATAATCCCATACACCAAATGGTCTCTCAGCATCTCATTAATGGTTAAACCAAAGTCATATGCCTGTGTCAATCAAAAATCTCCATACAGATTCCCTTGGTTCTTGAATTAGCAAGTAAAACCAATCTCAGAATTAGAGGCGGCTTGGGTCCTAAATATTCTTTAAATAAATCCATCAACTCTTGAAGGATTTTAGTATCTCATGCCTCAGGCAAAGTTGGACTCCTAGTAACCATTAAAGCTTCTTCAGATCCACAGTTGCAAACCATTCACAACTGTCTTCAAATCTCCCAGAGAAAAGATTGTCTTTTAGTTCCTGCTGCAAGAAATGCATCAGAGAAAAAAGATAGAAGCATTTATAAATTATGTTATGATTGTTTTCTTTGAAAATTTTCATTTTGTGAGACAGTGAGGTTGGAATTGGGTGAAAAGGACTATTTAGTTGGCAGTCATGTGACTAAACTTCTGGGAGTACATCTGATATGAGTTGACAACATTATCATACCTGCAACTCTTAACCCCATTCTATTTTGAGCTTCCAACCTTTGTTGTATTAATATGGGACTGCAAAGAGGCCCAGATACTGGCATTTCTCCTAAAGAGAGGAAAAATATGCTACAAGTAAAGGTGTTTTGTTTTGGTAATATTCTGGGATAGAGTTTTGGCTTTCTAAAGAGATTTGGACAAGCATGCTGCATTGTAGTCCTTGTGGGATCCATGACAGCAAAATTGTCCCAATGAACCCCACATGCTCCCTCACCATAGATACTTGACCATAGACGTAACCTCAGAAAAGGGACAGACAGTCAAGTGCTCCAACTTCCTCCATGGTTTGTTACCCAGGCCAGGCCCAAGAACAGGCAAATGAGAGGGTCCTTCAACCTGTCTGTCCCTCTCCACAGGAAGGCCCAAAGGTCAGAAGTTTGGGGCTGGAGTGCAACCAAACAGAAGAAAGTAACCCTTTTAAAAAAACTAAATAGGAACTGCTTAGCTGCCTTCCACCCTCTACTCATTTTGAAATTCACAACCATATATTATTAATTTGCTGGAGCTAGATTAATGACAGCAAAATATAGTGAATTTACAGTTTTCTACTGGCGTGAGTTGTTATAACTTAATCCCAAACGTAGCATGATTAAAAAAAAGTCAACTTCGATTCTACCAAAAAATATTAGTTTGGAAATATATGTATCATCAAAAAAAATACAACAGTGTGGAAGATTAGAGCGGGGCATGAATTATTCATCATTGCTACATCAAAGTGAGGCAAAATCCCATCATATTTCCGTTGTCAGTATCTTCCTCCACCTGCTGGGAATCAGCTCTGACACAGTGCTCAGCCTGACAAGACATGCATAGTTCTTTGATGCGCTCTGCAAATAAGCTTGTGTTCCATGGCAGCAATCCACAGGAGGGATTGTTATCGCTGTGTCTTTAAGACATGGTGTTCTTACCTAAAGGTGTTGTGAGAGCTTGGGATTTCAAAAAAAAAAATTCTCTTCTTTCAAAAGTCTTTTTCTGCCTTTCACCTCTTCCTGCCCTGAAGACACTGACGTTCAGTTGGGGCACAATCTAACGGCACCAGGAATCCACTATTAATTGATCATTTAGTTTGTCCAGGCAGTAGACAGTGAGGTCTGTCACAGCCGAATCTAATCCTGTATCCATGAATATACTTCCAACTAGGTTTCACTAGATAATAGTCAGGTGTAGGAGTTCCGGCAGTTCATTACTCTCTAATCCCAGGGTCACTGAGTATTCCCGACAGATGTTCATGGAGTGACAAGTAGGAGCAGGAATGCTAGCTGATTCATTTCTCTTTAACTCAGAACCACTGTGGTCCATTGTCCTTATCACTGCTTTTCCTGAATTCAGTTAACGTTATTAAATAAAATTGATGTCCTGGATTTGGCCAGTTGTTATGACCCAGTGCTGTATTTTAAAGAGCATTTTTTGGGATGCAGGCAACATTTAATTAATTTATTGTCTATTCCTAGTTGCGGTATAGAAATAGAGGGGCATCTTCCTTGAATCACTTGTCAAAAAATGACTTACTTGCAGACCGCTATTCTTGGCTATAGGATATCCCAAAGAACTTCAACCAGTGAAGCACATTTGAAGTTTAGGTACTGTTGTGAGGCAGGAACCACAGGAGTCAATATGTGCTCAGAAAGCTACCACAAACAGCAATGAAATAATGACCTGCTTATCTTCGTGTAATAAAAACCGAACAAATTGCTGATGCTATAAACAAGAAACACTGGGGTCTCTGAGGAAGGGTCACTCGATCCAAAATGTTAATTCTGATTTCTTGCCACAGGTGCTGCTAGACCTGCCGAGCTTTTCCAGCAATTTGCGTTTTTGAATCTTCGTATGATATTGAATGAGGCATAACAATTAACAATGATGCCAAGGAGAATTTAGTGACTTGTTTGAAATTGTGTCATAAAACTTTTCACATCCACCCATGAGAGCAGACAGGTCCTTGCTTTAAAAGCTTATTTAATATACAGCATCTCCAAAAATGTAAGGCTCTGTCGCACTACACCAGAGTGTAGGCTTACCATTTTACACTCAAGTCCTGCTTTGGAGCTTGAGCCCATAACCCACTGATTCATAGGTAGAAATGCTTAGCTGACATTTGTAGCAAAGGTGCTCCTACAGTAGTGTTAGGCAATTGAATATACAGAATGTCCTTTTTAAAAATATAATTTACTTACAAAATTTGAAAAAATTACTTAAACATATTTCACCTTAAATATTACAATATTTGCAAGAATATTGAATATGTCATCCGACAGCAAGGTCCATTTTGTGATTGCGATAGTCTTAATATATAAAATATACTTTCTATGCTAGGTTTACTGCCTGAGGCAAAGCGGTTCTAAATGGAAATTGCAAAAAAGTAAATACATACAACTTTTTCCTCTAGGCATCAAGTTTTAATCTGATTTTCAATGTTTTCTTTGTTCTTTTAGGGTCTTCATTGGCTGGGCTAGCATTTATTGCCCATCCTTAGATTCACAATGTACATTCTTTGTAAGCCTTTCAATCCATCTACCTTTGGCCAAAGGACATTAGGCAGTGACTTATTGTGATATTCCAAGAAATGGAAGATGCAGTGGGGATTAGGGTGACTAAGATTGTGCCCAGGTTAGATGATATGTGACTTAGATAATGATTTTAAGGTCCCACAACACTGATGTTCTTATCCTTATGGGTGGTGTGGTTACTGGGAAGGAAGATACTGTCAGAGAAGCATTAGTGAATTGTCCTGTCCATACTGCAGCCTCAGTGAACCAATGAGAAGTGATTCTTATCCAGTCAGGCAATGAGTGCAACGTGAAGCAGTCAGTAAAAATTTAGCAAATGAACCAGGCAAGCAGAATGTAACACTGAAAGCTTCAACTTTCAGATTTGTATGCAAGTGAATAAAGTCACATTGAAGAGAGATGACATTCAAATAGTCCCTCAGTGATCTTATCAGTCCATCCTGGAGTTTGAGCAAACAATGTTACTGATTTACTTGAAACTGTATCTCTTCCTGTGTCAACCTTATTCTGTGTGATAGTCAACAAATGTTGGCCAGTTCGGCATTCTGTTTGATGCTTTAATATGCTGCCAAAGGACTCTTTCTTAAAACCAAGAATTTGCTTCTTTACTGGTAGATTAAGAAAGATAAATTGCTTCAAAATCAATAGATGAAATGTTATTCAGCCCATCTTTACCCATCCAGGTGAAAAGGAAAACTGGCAGCATCCATCCAGACACTTAAATATTGTTCCATTCCCATCAGAAAGCCTTCTCCAGGCATACAAAGAAAGTGGGAGCTTATTTGGGGACCAAACTGGACATCAAGGTAGAAAACCCAACAATTTAATATCCCAACAATTAAGGAGAATCGGGGACACAGTTGAGTATGGTAGGCATTACAAAAGCTAAAAGGACTAAAAATTGATAAATCTCCTGGCCCCAATGGGCTACATCCTAGAGTCTGGGGGAGGTGGCTGAGGAAATAGTGGAGGCTTTGGTTGTGATCTTTCAAAAGTCGCTGGAGTCAGGGAAAGTCCCAGATGATTGGAAAATCGCTGTTGTAACCCCCTTGTTTAAGGAAGGATCAAGACAAAAGATGGAAAATTATAGGCTGATTAGCCTAACCTCGGTTGTTGGTAAAATTCTAGAACCCATCGTTAAGGATGAGATTTCTAAATTCTTGTAAGTGCAGGGTCGGATTATAACAAATCAGCGTGGATTTAGTAAGAGGAGGTCGTGCCTGACAAACGTGTTAGAATTCTTTGAAGAGGTAACAAGTAGGTTAGACCAGGGAAACCCAGTGGATGTTATCTATCTAGACTTCCAAAAGGCCTTTGATAAGGTGCCTCATGGGAAGGCTGCTGAGTAAGATGAGGGCCCATGGTGTTCGAGGTGAGCTACTGGCATGGATTGAGATTGGCTGTCTGACAGAAGGCAGAGAGTTGAGATAAAAGGCTCTTTTTCAGAATGGCAACTGGTGACAAGTAGTGTCCCGCAGGGATCAGTGTTGCGGCCGCAGCTGTTCACTTTATATATTAATGCTCTGGAGGAAGGGACTGGGGGCATTCTGGCGAAGTTTGCAAATGAGACGAAGTTCGGTGGACAGGCAGGTAGTACTGGGGAGGTGGGGAGGCTGCAGAAAGATTTAGACAGTTTAGGAGAGTGGTCCAGGAAATGGCTGATGAAATTCAATGTGAGCAAGTGCGAGGTCTTGCACTTTGGAAAAAAGAATACAGGCATGGAATATTTTCTAAACGGTGAGAAAATTCATAAAGCCAAAGTACAAAGGGGTCTGGGAGTGCTAGTCCAGGATTCTCTAAATGTTAACTTGCAGGTTGAGTCTGTGATTAAGAAGGCGAATGTAATGTTGTCATTTATCTCAAGAGGGTTTGGAGTATAAAAGCAGCAATGTGCTTCTGAGACTTCATAAAGCTCTAGTTAGGCCCCATTTAGAATACTGTGTCCAATTTTGGGCGCTACACCTCAGGAAGGACATACTGGCACTGGAGCGTGTCCAGCAGAGATTCACATGGATGATCTCTGCAATGGTAGGCCTAACATATAATGAACGGCTGAGGATCCTGGGATCGTATTCATTCGAGTTTAGAAGGTTGAGGGGAGATCTAATAAAAACTTACAAGATAATGCATGTCTTAGAAAGGCTGTATGCTGGGAAGTTGTTTCCATTAGGTGGGGAGACTAGGACCCATGGGCACAGCCTTAGAATTAGAGGGGGTCAATTCAGAACAGAAATGAGGAGACATTTCTTCAGCCAGAGAGTGGTGGGCTTGTGGAATTCATTGCCATCCAGTGGATGCCGGGACATTAAATGTCTTCAAGGCAGAGATTGATAAATTCTTGACCTTGCAAGGAATTAAGGGCTACGGGGAGAGTGCAGGTAAGTGGAGTTGAAATGTCGATCAGCCATGATTAAATGGCAGAGTGGACTCGATGGGCCGAATGGCCTTACTTCCATTTCTATGTCTTATAGTCTTATGGTCTGAAACAGCATGGTTCAGCATCAGACAGTTGCAAGGGTGAGGGAGGTAGTCAGTCTAAGATCTCTGTGCTCCCTCAATTCTAACAATTTCCACATTAGTCCACATTTTAAATCAGTGCAGTGTTGGACCATTATTGTGCCTTCAGCTGCTCTAGAATTCCAGTACCAAAATTTATGCCTATCTTTTGTCTCATACAGTACTTACTCCACATTCTTGATCATGTTTTGATTCACCTTTTCTGTTAGCTCCTGATATAGTTTGGTGTCAAAGTTAATTTAACAAAACTCCCTTAAAGTCTCTTAAGAAGGTGTACTATTTTAAAATGGTTATCAATGCAAATAGTTACCAGTGACTTTTAAGGAATACTTCCACGCAGCCATGAAGGCAATTGGGATATTTCTGAAATTTTGTTTTAAAATAATAATGAACTTAATAAAGATAATAATAAATTCAAATAATGAAGCATTCCTTGTTTACATGCAGCCAGACTTAGATTATGGTCAGATTTGGGTTGTCAAGTAATATTTATGTCATACATATCAAGTAGTGGTCATCTTCAAATAAAAAAGTGGGCTTACTGTTGTATGAGGTGTAAGGGTCTCGAAGGGTTAATACAGAGAAGTACCACCACCTATGATGATGTCATACTGACACGTGGGAGAATGGCTTAGAATCTCCAAGAAGTAAGACCTACCATCCGGGTCCTTTTCATAATCTCTCTAATCAGGTACATAACAGCAGTCTAGGGACTCCAGTTGCATAATGATAGTGCCCCTATGTCTGAGACTGGAGATCTAGGTTCAAGATCCATTTGCTCCCGATGTATGTCATAACATGTCTGAACAGGTTGATCGGAAGTATCTATATTTGTGTAACTTGTACTTGTTGCTAACATGTAATAAACTACATCCTGTTAACAGAAGAGTCTCTTTTTGCTTGACTCGCAAGTGATTTTCCTCGCTCACATTAGACCAAGCTGGCCCTGTAGATCCCTACCTTAAAAGAAAATGGTGGCAACAAAGTGATCCCATTGTGAGCAGCAGCACAAGCAGCCTCATACAACACAGTAGGAAGGGTTGCTCATACAACAGTTACTTATCATCCAATCCCCTGCCATCAACATCCTGAGATGATTTTGACTCCCTTCCCGAGATACTTAACTGGATGAGCACATAATTATTGTTGCTGTTAGAGGAGTTGTCCTTTGATGAATAACCCACTCCTGGTTTCTCCAAAGCCTTTCCACTATCTACAAGACACAGGTCAGGAACGTGATGGCACTGTCTACATTTGCATGGATGAACATAATCCCAACGCTATGTTAGCACTCATTTGCTTCACTGACAGTGCACAGTGGTACCACCTGTCAGATGCACTGCAGCAGATTGCCAACGCTTTTTCAACAACACCTTCCAAGCTAGTGGCTTATACTGCTAGATGAACAAGGACAGGAGGTACATAAGACCATCACCAGCTGGAGGTTCCCCTCCAAGTCATGCTGATGTGGAAGTATACATTGTTCTATCACTGTCTTAGTGTTAAGATCCTGGGAGCCCATGCCTAACAGCACTGACAGTGTACCTATATTACATTGACTGCAGCAGTGTAAGTTGACTAAGTAGTCTCAATACCACCTTCTCAAGGTTGGGCCCTTAAACCAATGAACTGAGATGAGAAAAGTAGACTCATTGATAGGCCTTATCTGTAATTAACATGTATTCTTGTGACTTCTCAACATCATAAAATTTCATTCTATATGTAATACCTTAAGCTCAGAGTTTTATTGCTGTAAAGATTTTCTCATTGTCAACTCCAATGTTTCTTAATTGGTTTAGTTGATTACATCAATACATAACTAAACTGTGCAGAACTGAAAGAGGATACATTTCCTGGCTGGAGGTTTAGACCATGTTGCTCAGTGTGATATTTTAGGCAAATGTAAAATTCATTTATTTTGTGGGAGCCAAAGAAAGCTCACCCCCTCTACAGCTCTGAGGGTTGATAGCCTCCAGAGG
The DNA here is from genome assembly GCF_030684315.1 of Stegostoma tigrinum. Taxonomy (NCBI): domain Eukaryota; kingdom Metazoa; phylum Chordata; class Chondrichthyes; order Orectolobiformes; family Stegostomatidae; genus Stegostoma; species Stegostoma tigrinum. Next base: position 7,685,499 of record NC_081383.1, on the reverse strand, counting down.
GAATCCTGTTAAATTAGTGAGAGTAATAGTTGATTAAAATTCACAATATTCAAAAGGCAGTTCCATACTCTCTAGTGTTACACTACAACTCTGATGGGAATCATTACAGCTCAGGTTGAGTGTGTATGATATAACTGGAAAAGTGAGTGCCATTTGTCAGCCACATGGAGTAGGAACAGCTCTTTCCCTATTCACAGACACCAGAGTGTTTACTCTTAAGAGATCCTTGTGGTAACATCGCTGTTGTTCTGGTTTAAAAAGATTCTTTTTGGCCAGAATAAATTTATGAGAAATGATGAAGCCTTTCCAACACTTTGTACATGCCATGACCAGAGGGAATATTTGCTGCGCAGTCAGGAGAATCAATGGAACAATCAATCCTTTTTAGAAATAAACCTCCCATGATGTTCAAATTGTAGCACTCAACTCTGGCATTATTCAGAAGCTATGTTATTTTGTCACAGTCATAGAGTCAACCAGCATGGAAACAGACCCTTCTGTTCAACTAGTCCACGCCGACCATGTTCCCAAACTAAAATAGTCCCACCTGCCTGCACTTGGCCCATATCCCTCCAAACCTTTCCTATTCATGTACTTGTCCAAAAATGATTTAAATTTTTGAAAAAATTCAGTGTTTAAAGACATTTTCAATAAAGCGGATGTAAAAGATTTCGTGCACATACAACTAGCAGCTTTTTATGGCATTACTGTTATGCATACTAGCATTTTTTTAAAACTTATGGTTCGTATTTAATCTTTTCTTTTAGATCCCTTCCCCACCCCTCCAATATTCTCTTCTGTGAAGGTCTCTGATTGGGCTACAGTTATAAAGGCCACCACTATCCTCTCACACCTTCAAGCAAACACCTCTCAGGCATGAAATTCATTCGAGATGCTTGGATATGTGACCTAGACTAACTGTCAGAGGTATCTTCATTTCGGTGAGATGTTACACCAGTGTGTCCCAAGCTTTTTTCCAATGGGACCCCATTTGAGGCTTGAAAAATTGTTATAATCCCTCAGTGAGGGCTTAATAAGGGGTTTGAACAGGAGCACAGTTGTGATAATTATCCAGAGTTCCAAAGCCATCAATGTTGCCTCAGAGCTGGTGACTCTACAATTTTAGCTAATCCTATTTTGAGTAACCCTATTTTGGGTCCTGACACCACTTTGGGATATTCTATGTTAAAGTATCTGTCTGCTCAGGTAGACAGAGAAAAAAATGCCAAGATGCAATTTCAGCGATGAGATTGGGAGTTCTTTCTGGTGTCCTAATAATATTTCACCACCATTACTAAATCAGATTATCTAGTTATGTTCGCATTGTTGTTCGTACTTGTGTCCGATGACCAGATTCTCAAACCTGAGACTATGGTCAAGGTTTATGAAGCAGTGATCCATCCGCTCTGCATACTTCAGACACTTGGACATTCTATAAGGCACCTCAAAGTGCTGAAGCAGTACCATCAGTGACACCTTGGCAAGATCCTCCAAATCCAATGGCAAGTAAGGTGACATATCAATACTGCCTCTCCTAACCGAGCAGGACCAGCATCAATATAATATACACCATCCCCTGAAAAGACTGCAACAAACATTACTCAGGACAGACAGGAAGAAAATTAGCTACAAGGGTACATGAATATCAACTAGCAACAAAAAGAGACGACCAATACTCACTCATCTCCATCCACATGCATAAGGAAAACCATCAGTTTGACTGGACAACACCAGGATCCTGGGACAGGCCAAACAGAGACAAGCACATGAATTCCTAGAGGCCTGGTTCTCCACTGAGAAGGCCATCAACAAACGCGTCATGCTAGATCCTATATATACTCCACTGCGAAGGAAAACCAGAAGTGAGGTAATCCAGCTCAACAGACGCCAGAGTTTAAATAACGGGTGGAAAAGCACACAGTGTTTCACTGGGGGCTTACACAGATCGGTGAGCCAACCAATCACAACATCCACAGCCTGAGCTACAAACGTACCCTAAACCTTACAAAGTGCTAATTATTCAAAACCATTTTCTTTGGGCAGGACATGTCACTTATATGCCTGGCACTTGAGTCCCAAAATAATTGCTTTGCAGGAATTTGGTTGCAACACGTGGACAGTGGAAGCACTTTAGGGATGTAAAATGAAAAGGTAAACACCACTGTTGACTTATGGGAGTCCCTGGTCTGTGATAGACCAAAGTAGTGAAGGTGCAATCAGGATGAAATTGGACACATTGTAAAACATTTTCGGGAGCACTGAAAAGTGAAATTGAGGTGTAGAAGAAGGCAATGATCAGCTATTACCATTAACTGGAACTGCTCAGTATTCAGAGATAATGGGAACTGCAGATGCTGGAGATTCCAAGATAATAAAATGTGAGGCTGGATGAACACAGCAGGCCAAGCAGCATCTCAGGAGCACAAAAGCTGACGTTTCGGGCCTAGACCCTTCATCAGAGAGGGGGATGGGGGGAGGGATCTGGAATAAATAGGGAGAGAGGGGGAGGCGGACCGAAGATGGAGAGTAAAGAAGATAGGTGGAGAGGGTGTAGGTGGGGAGGTAGGGAGGGGATAGGTCAGTCCAGGGAAGACGGACAGGTCAAGGAGGTGGGATGAGGTTAGTAGGTAGCTGGGGGTGCGGCTTGGGGTGGGAGGAAGGGATGGGTGAGAGGAAGAACCGGTTAGGGAGGCAGAGACAGGTTGGACTGGTTTTGGGATGCAGTGGGTGGGGGGGAAGAGCTGGGCTGGTTGTGTGGTGCAGTGGGGGGAGGGGATGAACTGGGCTGGTTTAGGGATGCAGTGGGGGAAGGGGAGATTTTGAAACTGGTGAAGTCCACATTGATACCATATGGCTGCAGGGTTCCCAGGCGGAATATGAGTTGCTGTTCCTGCAACCTTCGGGTGGCATCATTGTGGCAGTGCAGGAGGCCCATGATGGACTCGGTGCGGCTTCCTCTACATTGGGGAAACCAAGCGGAGGCTTGGGGACCGCTTTGCAGAACACCTCCGCTCAGTTCGTAACAAACAACTGCACCTCCCAGTTGCAAACCATTTCCACTCCCCCTCCCATTCTCTTGATGACATGTCCATCATGGGCCTCCTGCACTGCCACAATGATGCCACCCGAAGGTTGCAGGAACAGCAACTCATATTCCGCCTGGGAACCCTGCAGCCATATGGTATCAATGTGGACTTCACCAGTTTCAAAATCTCCCCTTCCCCCACTGCATCCCTAAACCAGCCCAGTTCATCCCCTCCCCCCACTGCACCACACAACCAGCCCAGCTCTTCCCCCCCACCCACTGCATCCCAAAACCAGTCCAACCTGTCTCTGCCTCCCTAACCGGTTCTTCCTCTCACCCATCCCTTCCTCCCACCCCAAGCCGCACCCCCAGCTACCTACTAACCTCATCCCACCTCCTTGACCTGTCCGTCTTCCCTGGACTGACCTATCCCCTCCCTACCTCCCCACCTACACCCTCTCCACCTATCTTCTTTACTCTCCATCTTCGGTCCGCCTCCCCCTCTCTCCCTATTTATTCCAGTTCCCTCCCCCCATCCCCCTCTCTGATGAAGGGTCTAGGCCCGAAATGTCAGCTTTTGTGCTCCTGAGATGCTGCTTGGCCTGCTGTGTTCATCCAGCCTCACATTTTATCACTGCTCAGTATTCAGTTGCTTTTGCTGGGTCCTGATAGCATTCTCGAAACTCTGCCAATCAGTAGATGCAAAATGGGGTGCATGCAAAAATGATGCAGTGATCAAGTCTGAGACCTCTTATTAGGACACCCAACCAGTCTGTCCCTGGTCTGGGATGCAGGGCGCTAACATTGCACTACTGGACTGGAAAATGTTCTTGCTTCCTTCTATGCTTTAAGGTTGAAAGGGTGGAATCTTCCAATTTTATTTTGTAAGTATGGTGGCAGATTCCAAAATGGGTGGGACACCCTCACCAATGCAAATTGAAAAACCTCAGGCCTAGTGGCTTCTCAGCAGATCACTTCATCGGACAGCGATGTCCCAACCCAGCTGACGCTGTCAGCCAGTCAGAGGACAGCAGCCACTGTGAGCCGTAGCTGTGTGTCAGAAGCTGAGGCTGATGGGAACACAGTGATATCAAGGTCCAAAGGCACTGGGCATGATCAGTGACTTTTCAAGGTGAAATTGCAGGGTGAGGCTCACGGGGCGAAGATGTCCAGAGGCAAGAGTGGGGGGTGGCTTTCAGCAATACACTCTCCGCACACTTCCCATGCCAGTGTCGCTGAGTATCCCAGATTAAACGTTGCTTCCCTTGCTTTTTCAGATATTAAGATTGCCAACGTTCATGCTAGCTGGGAATAAAGTTAATTGCAACAGTGGCAAGAAAAGATTCTAAAGTCATCATTAATTGACCACAAACGCGCGTCAATTGGCAGGGTGGAGGCAAGAAGTTGAAGCGTGGGCATCCCAGTCCAGAACAAAATTCCTTTGATAGTGGGAGGGCAGTGATTGCATAGCCCAATTATTTTCCCCTCTTGCCACTTCTCCAGATGTGAACCTTACTGCAATGGTTCTATGACAACACCTGTCCAATGGGAGGGGGTTGGGGAGAGGGGTTTTTCCCAAAAGCCCAGACAGTAATTGGGTTGCTACAATTTAACGCATATCAAAGAGGTTTATGTCTATCTTGCATATCCTGCATTAACACCTGAAGGAGTATGACTTCGAAAGCTTGTGTTTTCAAATAAACCTGTAAGACAAAACCTGATATTGTGATTTCTGACCATATCCTGAAATCAGTGACCTGTTTGGAATTATTACTAGATTATACTATATAAAACGTTTTAACTTTAATGTAAAGGATGTTGGTCAGTTTGTTTCTTTCTGTGAGTTTCATGACTTTAGTTCCTGATAATTACACAACAAGATTACAAATAAATGTATTATCATCAAAGCCAATTTATTAAAATCATGCCTTGTAATTGATATCAAGTGAATAAATCTTGTAAACTGCATATCATTTCCACTTTTTGATCATCAAGTCATCTGTTTCCGTGTCAGTGTTTTAACTCTTCTGTTTCCATGCTATCCTTTTTAATTGATCTACACAAATTTTCATTTAAACACTGCCTTAAAATCCTCATCCTTTGTTCCCTGTTTTGTTCCTCCTGATCTTTGTCATCTCCTACATCCCTATAATGCTTTGACATATTTGTGTTCCTCCTGTGCTTCTCTTTTGACATGTCTGAATTTGATTTCCTCACTGTTGGAGGCTGACTAAGCCTTGGGTTCTGCCTCTCTTTCCTCATTTAAGATGCTCCTTAAGATCTAATGTTTTGATCAATCTGTTGGCCACCTGCCCTGATGTTGCTTTCTGTGGCTGACAGTCAAATTTTGCTCATTACACTCCTGTGAAGCACCTTGGGATGTTTAATTATATTAGGTGTGCTATATAAATATGATTAATTGTGGTTGTTTCTCTTCTGCCATGCCCCTGAATACTGTTATTGATTCTATAACAATAATTTCATGCTACAATGTGCTTGCCTACAACTATAACACTTGCATATTAGCTTTTCATTCTGAAATGGATGATTAATATCTACTGCCTAGTAGTTCACAGTTGGTTGACTGAATTGAGATTAAAATAAATTGACACCCTTACTGAAGCCCTTTTCACAAGAATTTAGCTCTCTTGAGCAAAGCCATTTACAAGAATAAAATCAAACACCTCGACTTGAATGAAATAACCCACAACTAGTTTTCTTTTAAGTCCCCTGTTAAGAGTCTCTTAATAATCTAGCGTTATTTCGCAAAGATCTCATTCACATTCTTTTGTTGAACTCTTGACGAAGAGTGAACAACGGATTTGTTAGTCTCAAATAACGAGGATCAGTTTTCAGCGAACTTGTAGATGCCGTTCATTCAGGATTTGGCAACACATTTGTAGGTGTACAGGGAGTACAGTAGGGGACTGAGGCCTTAAAACAACTTTCATTTCCTTCATGATTTTAATGAATGAATCCCTCTGCCTGTGGCTTCAACGACAATTCCCATTGTCTTAATGACTTTACTCAATGAATCCAGTTCTTCATGGCTCTATAAAAAGAATCCTGCTTCTTTAGATTGGATTTGGTTAAATTCCCTTCAGTGTGGAAACAGGCCCTTCAGCCCAACAAGTCCACACCGCCCTTGTAGCATCCCACCCAGACCCATCCCCCTATAACCCATACACACCCCTGAACACTACAGGCAATTTAGCATGGCCAATCCACCTAGCCTCCACATCTCTGGGCTGTGGGAGGAAACTGGAGCACCCGGAGGAAACCCACGCAGACACGGGGAGAATGTGCAAACCCTCACAGACAGTTACCCGAGGCTGGAATCGAACCCGGGTCCCTGGCACTGTGTGGCTGCAGTGCTAACCACTGAGCCACCATGCTGCCCCTTTAATGAGAGAGAGCAAGAACTGCAGATGCTGGAGTCAGAGACAACACAGTGTGGAGCTAGAGGAACACAGCAGGCCAGACAACATTAGAGGAGCAGGAAAGTTGATGTTTTGAGTCAGGACCCTTCTTCAGAAGAGTCCTGACCCAAAACGTCAACTTTCCTGCTTCTCTGATGCTGCCTAGCCTGCTGTGTTCCTCCAGCTCCACACTGTGCTGCTCCCTTAATGGGGTTTTCCGAGATGATTCACACTGTTTGTGGTCCTAACTACATTCCTCATTGCAATTACAGTGTTTGCCTGGATGAAACCTGCTGTGTGCAATTTAAATATGTGCTTTCGGCTTTTACTCTGGTTCAGGAGATGGATTTCCTGCCTTTTCTGCAACCCCAATAGTCTTCTTCCTTCTCATGTAAGACTGTCTGCTTAGACTTCTAAATTGCTCTTTTATCACATTAATTCTGGCTTTGTGACTTCCCTGGGTCTGTACTCTCTTTTTAGATTGCTTCTTTTGTAATGGATTTTCCATCCTGTAGCTGGATCTCATGGTGGATGCTCGCTGTGGAGGAAATGCTTAGAGTGCACTTTAATTACTTTCCCAGCTTGTAAATTGCACAGTTTATTAATGTTTTCCTCTTTGCCAGAAAGGATTTTAACTTTACTTGTGGCGTCTCCAATGCCAGTTCACTCTCCAGCTATAGACATTGCTACTGACATGTTGCAATCTATAATTGCCTTTGTGTGACTTGTGCTGCAATTCCATGGAACCCCTAGCTCACCGTTGCTGCTGCACATCTCAAAGCGTCTGAAAGGCTCTTTTTAGCATCCATGGCAGATTCTACATTCTAGATTATTACCACGAGGTTCTATCCATGTACAACTGCAACAAGGTCTGGGCAACATCCAGGCTTGGGCTGGAAAATAGCTAAAAAACATTCAAACCACACAAATGGAAGGTATAGAGGAGACGTCAGAGGGAGATTCTTCACTCAGAGAGTTGTGAGCACATGGAATAGTTTACCAGTGGTAGTCGTGGAAGCAGAGTCATTATTGATATTTAAGCGACTGCTGGACATGCACATGGACGGCAGTGAAGTGAGGGGAATGTAGGTTAGGTTATTTTATTTTTGGATTAGGATTATTCCACGGCACAACATCGTGGGTCGAAGGGCCTGTACTGTGCTGTGCTTTTCTATGTTCTATGTTCTATGTAAATGCCAGGAAATGACCATCTCCAGTAAGAGACAAATGTAATTAATGCACCTTGACATTCAATGGCATTACCATCACTGGATTCACCACGATCAATATCCTTGTGGCCATGATTAACCAGAAACTCATTGGACTTGCCACAAGAGAAACTCAAAGACTCAGAAAACTGCAGCAAATAACTCACCTCCTGATTCCACAAAGCCTGTGCGCCATCTACAAGGCACAAGTGTGATGGAATCCACTTGCCTGGATGGGTGCAGCTCCAACAACTCTCAAGAAGCTTGACGCCATTCAGGACAAAGCAGCCTGCTTGATTAGCACCACATCTACAAATATTCACTCCCTCCATCACCAGTGTTCAATAGCAGAAGTGTGTACTGTGTACAAATTGAAATTCGCCAAAGGTTCTTAGACAGTACCTTCCAAACCCACAACCACTTCCATCTAGAAGGATAAAGGCAACACCACCACCTGAAAGTTCCCCTCCAAGGCACTCACCATCTTGACCTCGAAATGTATTTCTGTGCTTCACTGTTACTGGGTCAAAATCCAGATGAGGGCATCTCTGGCTAGGCAGCATTTATTGCCCATACTTAATTGTACAGTAGGCAGTTCAGAGTCAATCACATGGCTATGGGTTTGGTGTCACATGTAGGCCAGAGAAGGTAAGGATGGCAGTTTCCTTCCCTGAAGGACATCAGTGAACCAGACAGGTTTTTCCTGACAATCGATAATAGACAAATGGTCATCATTAGATTCTTAATTCTAGATACTTCACTGAATTCAAATTCCACCATCTGCCATGGCTGGATTTGAACCTGGGTCCTCAGAATGTTATCTAGGTCTCTGGGTTAACAGTACAGTAATAATACCACTAGGCCATCAATTCCCCCATCACTTGTAACGTCTAACTACAGCACATGGATGGCAGTTGTTCAAAAGGGCAGCTCACCACACCTTCTCAAGGGCAACTGGGGATGGACAATAAATGCTGACCATCTAATGATGCGCATGTCCCTCAAGTAATTAAAAAATATGATTTAAAAAAACAACTTGGTAATCTAATGAGAAAAAGCTCTTGTCTCAAATAAGATTTGTTTATTGCATGATAATAACTATGTGTTAATTCCATTATTATGATAGACATTGTTACAGAAACTAGTGAAGTTAGTAGTGTGGGTGGACAGGTGACAGATGAGTTTCAAAGCGGAGAAGTGTGTGATGAAGCACTTACAATCATAGAGCCATAGAGCTGTACAGCAATGAAACAGACTCATCTGTACTGACCAGAATTCCTAAATTAATCTAGTTCCATTTGCCAGCATTTGGCCCATATCCCTCTCAATCTTCCCTATTCATGTACCAATCCAGATGCCTTTAAATGTTGGCATTGTACCAGCCTCCACCACTTCCTCTGGCAGATCATTCCATATATTCACCACCACTGTGTGAAAAAATTGCCTCTTAGGTCCTTTTTATATCTTTCCCCTCTCACCTTAAACTTAAGTACTCGAGTTTTGGACTCTGCCACTCTGAGGAAAAAGTCTTGGCTATTTACTCTATCTATGCCTTTCATCACTTTGTAAACTTCAATAATGTTACCCTTCAGCATCTGAAGCCCTAGGCTAAATAGCCCTAGCCTACTCAGCCTTTCGCTATAGCTCAAACCATCCAACCCTGGCAACATCCATCTAAATCTTTTCTGAACCCTTTCGAGATTCACACCATCCTTACTAATAGCAGGGAGACCAGAATTGCATGCAGTATTCCAAAAGTGGCCTAACCAATGTCCTGTACAGTCGCGACATGACTTCCCAACTCCTATACTCAATGCACTGACCAATAAAGGCATGCTTACGAAACACCTTCTTCACTATCTGATCTTCCTGCAACTCTACTTTCAACGAACTATGAACTTGCATGCACCAGAACGTTACCATTAAGTGTATAAGTCCAGCCCTGATTTGCCTTTCCAAAAATGCAGTACCTCACATTTATCTATCTGTTAGATGAACATAAAATAGAGTTGGAGAGTGGATTAGTTTGCCAAATATTCACTGTCCAAACCAGACAAGGTGTGGTTGGCTTATCAAGTCGCTGACCTGCATCCACTCATCCAGCCGCATTGTCTAGCACCCTTTCATTTAGAAAAGATAATGCAGTAAACTGGTCCATTTCAGAAAGGAAGCCTTCATGACATACAATTGCTGACAGCTAAAGAGGGCAATCCTTCAGAGACAGGTTCAACCAAAAGTACCCCAAAGAAGCTTCCAACCAATTGATGTGGGTTGTTATTTTTAGTGTCAATGTCTATTGCTACAGCCACGGGTCATAGTGGTGTGGTACACCAGTGCACGGGTATCCCTACTTTCCTCTTGTGGGGAAGTTTAGATTCCCAGGTGCATTAAGATTCTATTCTAGGGCCTTCACATTATATTTGCAAGTATCTATGCACAAAGCTGTGGTTAGTTTGATAGGGAGAACAATGAAAAACAACATAAAATAAGGACGTGCAATTCTAAAGGGGACGCAGGAACTGATGACCTGGCAGTATATGTGCACACATCATTGAAGGGGCAGGACAGAGGGAGAAAACATTTAATGAAGTGTACAGTTTCCTCAGCTTTACTAATAGGAGCATAGAGTACAAACAAGAGCAAGGAAATGATGCTGAATTCATATAAGACACTTGTTAGACCTCAGTGGAGTACATGATCCATGTGGGCACCACATAGTAGGAAAGATGTGAACGCACTGGATGGAGTGCAGAAACAATTTACAAGAGTGGTTTCAGGAATGAGAACCTTCAGTTATGAGGACAGATAGAAGATGTTGGGGCTATTCTCCTTAGAGAGAAGAAAACTGAGAGAAGATCCGATTGAGGTTTCCAAAATCATGAGTGGCTGGATAGAGTAGATAGGGAGAAGCTTGTGAAAGGAACAAGAATGAAAGGGCATAGACCGAAAGTGATTTAGTGGTGATAGACAAAAACATTTCCATGCAGTGAATAGTTAGGCCATGGATTGCACTGCCTGGAGTCCACTACGGTGAAGGCATAATTAGTTGAGGCTTTCAAGATGGATGATTATTTGAATAGGGAAAAAGTAGAAAATCGGCACTAGATAATGATGCTTGCTTGAAGGGTCAGCGCAGGCACAATGGGCCAAATAACCTCATTCTAACTTATCATAATGTTGTGATTCTGCGAAGAGTCAAATGTTCGATTTTACTCTTTCAAGATCCTAAGCTGTTCTTCCACTGCGTCCTCATCATAACATCATTGTGGGAGGCACTTAATGTTCTTTTTAGTAGGAACCCTTCCAGATTGTTACAGATCATAATTTGATCTGTTTAGCCCCAAAGTTGTGTTAGTAAATCTGGAAACAGTTGAAATCTATTTCTGTATGATGTCATTTTTCATTTCTGTATTTTGGAATCTTAGCCCTCCTGCTTTTTAGGCTAAAACTTGTGTTTTTGACTCCAACAGTTTTGTGCTTCCCTTTGTATTTAAGACTGGCTTTTCTTATTTGAATGTCAAAAGCAGAAACAGTATTTCAGTATTTCTCATGTTCAATATGCCGAGTAACTCATCAGGAAAGGGCCATCAGGAACAGCTAAACATCAACAATTCAGTATTGCATCCATATGTTATAATTATGTAGATTTTTTATTATTTTGTAAATTAACATCTGAATGCATTGAAAGTTGAACTTTGGGAGTGCCAGAGTTGGAGCAGGAAGGAAGGCATACGTCAGAGGAGTTAGTAAATAGTATTATTTAGTTCCTTCACATCCAAAATTATGGATGAAAACATTGGTCTTGGCAGAGAAGAACTTTGGCTACTCCTCTGAGTTAATACAAATACACTGAGCATACATTTCCTCTGATTTCTGAATATTTTGGCACTGCACGGAGATTGGGAAATGGAAACAGTGGTGAGGTAGGAAGGAGTCTTTATTTTTCTGATGTTGCACTTGAGTTCTCCTGTCAAGATAATTTATGGGTAGCTGTACATTTTATCTATCCCATGGGCCTGGAGTACCCACTAGCGCTTTGTACTGTGAAAAATGTTTGATTATTTTCGCACTTGACATTCTCCACCCTGATGAATAATGCAATACACGAAAATGTACAAATATACTCACACACACCACTACACTGATATTCATATGCACAAATGCATCCACATTGATTCATATTATCATTTATATATCCACACAAATACATGTTCCTAAATATTCAACCACACTGATATACACACCTGTAAACATATCCATATTTATTTTCCAACCTTCCCTAACAACTCTATGGATGTACCTACACCACAAGGTTGTAAAGCTAAAGAACATAGCTCGCCATCACTATCCCAAAGACAATTAGATTTACCAGCATTGCCCACATCTTATGAATGGATAATAAAACTCCTCAACTACTTTCATACAGATTTTTGTGCCCGCAAATAGACCAAGCTGATATACATGCCCAAATCTGCATTCAAACTGACAACCACTGACTTCTTGGCCATTTTTTGGTCAGGAAGCTAGAAGGGGCTACCCGCTAGTGGGAGTCAGCTTTTTCCTAGGTTTCCTTTAGACTTTTCTCTTTCCCCTTGTATATACAGGAGATAAAATTGACCCCAGATGTTTGGGATCAGATCTTTCAATAAGAATTGTAAGTATTTTGATTTTGTTGTATTTGATCAATATTTTGGACTGCAAAAACAAAAGAGAAAAGTCTAAGGAAACAGATTGAAAAGCCGACTGCAGTGTTTCACCTCAGGGAACACATGAAATATTTTCCAAACAGCTTGTTTGGCAGACACTTAAGTTCACATCATTGAAGTAGCTGGAAATGTATGGCCCAGAGGGAGCAATCAACTGTCAATTTCTTAAAGCTGTGCCTGTTACTTCTCCCTCTCTCTCCTTAACATCTTCCCCTCTTTCTTTGTTATTGTCAGTCTGCTACTCTTCCATATATCAATCCTGTCTTTCTTTCTGCATTCTTTTTACTCACCTTTCTCTTTCTTCCAATTATCCTGTCCTCTTTCACTCCATTCACCTTACCATTAGCCTCCTCCTATTCCTTATTAGCTTTCTGGCTTAATTTCTATGTCTACCTCTCTTTCACTTCATCAATTTGTCTCTTATTTTTCTCTAGCTATGTTTTACTGTATGTACTTATCTTTTTCTTTATAACTTATAAGTGTTGACGTTGGTGAAAGCGAGTGTATCCTGGACATTCACAATTTAACTATCTCTCCAGCATGATACTACATTTATACCATTGGATGTAATAGACAATGTGGAAAAGGTGAGAGCAAAAATAATTATTTAATGCTACTTTGTGACATTATATGAAATGGGCATGGATTCAAATGAGAAAGATATAAATTTAGAGGCTATATCAGGAAGTTTTTTAGTTGGGAAGGTGATTGGCCCAATGATCTTCTGGATAGAGTGTTAGAAGAAAAATAGCAATAATAATAATAAAATGTGTTTTTACATAATGTAACCATGTAATGACATTTTAGAACAGGTAACCAACAGCTTGCTTAAAAGTTATGTTTGAAGGAGCACATTTAGGAGATCAGAAAGGTAGAGAAGCTTAAGGAGGGATTTCCAGAATCTAGGGTTTCAGCAACTAAAAACCAATGGCCATGGTAATTAGGGAATGTGCAAGAAGCCAGAATTAGTGGATCCCAGTCATCCCAAAGGATACAGGGCTGGAGAAGGTTACATAAATAGGGACAGGAAAAGGGATGGAAATATTGAAATACATGGGTCAGAATTTTAAATCTGATGTATTGCTGGGCTGGGAACTAATGTAGGTATGGATCAAACTTTTAGCAGCAGCTGAGGTGAATGAGACAATGAATTTTGTGACAGTAGAAGCTGCGAGCTTTTAGTGATGTAAAGGATATGACACTCAATGGTCAGCTCAGGGTGAGATTGGATGCCAACGCTGCAAATAGTTTGAAATCATTTAAGAAATGATTGGATGGCCTGATTGGAGGGTCCTCCTAGCCTGGATGGTTTTCATGGCTTATATTGTGTAAAGCTCATCAGATGTCAAATAAACGTAGTACTGAGATACTTACTGGAGCTGTATATCTCAAACACGGACCTGTCAAAACTTATACCATTTCAATAGAAACAGAAATTGCTGGAAATACTTAGCAGATCTAGCAGCATCTGTGAAGAGAGAAAAATGAAGATGACATTTTGAGTTGATGATGAATTCTTCAGAACTGAAGGAAGCACACAACCACCAACCCAATCTTCCAGTTGCCATCCATTCTAAACACACTCCCCCCAATCCACACTCCCACTCCCCTGACAACATGTCCATTCTTGGCCTCCTCCACTGTCAGGCCAAATGTAAACTGGAGGAACAACACCTGATATTTCAATACAACAGCCATGCTGCCTGTGCTGGTTCTGCTGTGGGACTCGGTCCGTGTTTGCTCCGATCCGCTGCAGGATTCAGCCCGTGCCTGCTCCAGTCCGTCGTGGGACTTGGCCTGTGCCTGCTCTGGTCTGCTGCGGGACTTGGTCACCTCGCTCAGCAACTCTACTCTCTGGGGGGAATGGGGGGTTGTTGGAAAAAGGGAAAACCACAAGAGGAGAGGTAAAAAAAGAGGGAGAAAAGGTAAAGGGACTGGTGAGCAGAGAAGCTCCAACCAGAGCATCCTACTCTGCTGCCATCTTGAATGATTCACCTTGGAAGCCTGCAGCCCAATGGCCTTAACATTGACTTCCCAGCTTCAAAGTCGCTCCACTCCCAGCCTTATTCCATGTCCACCCCTCCCCCTCCTGATCTGACCTCACCTCACCTGTCTATCTTCCTACTCACCTATTGCTCCACTCTTCCCACAGACCAATCACAATAACCCCCACCTACCACCACTTATCACCATCTCTCCTACCATTCCTCCAGCCCTTGTCCCACCAACCTCCCTCTATTTATTTCTGGGCTCTCCTTCTCCTCCCCAGTCCTGATGAAGGGTTTCGGCTAGAAACGTTGATTTTTCTGCTCCACGGATGCTGTCTCACCTGCCGTGCTTTTCCAACCTCATACCTACAGACTCTGGCTTCTATCTGCAGTCCTTATTATCTCAGAGGCAGACATACGATTGCTTTTGTATCATTGAAAGAGTTGGTGGGGTGGATTGTGAGAACAAAAGGGAATATTTGGGGATAGAGTAGACAGTGGAAGAGATTGAATAACAAAGTTGCAATGCAACAAAAGGCAAAAGGGAGTAGTAATTGTTGTAGGAAAGGGACAAAGCATTTGTCAGAGGTGAGGGTAAATGGCAGCACAATTATTAGCTCTGTCTGAAAGCATAAAGCATATAAGATAAGACTCAAACTGTTGACAAAAAAAAAGAATCAAAAAGGACCATAGGTCACAGTCTTAAATAGTTGAACTCAATGTTGAGCCAAGCTATAAAGTGCCTAATCTGATTTTGAGTTGCAGTTCCTGAATCTTCTGTTGACCTTCACAGAACTAAATAAAGGTCAAATGTGACAGCAAGATAGCAAATTGAAAGGGCTAACAACAGAAGGTCAAGGCCAAGCTTGTGAATTGAGTGGAGGCATTTCATAATCACCCCATCTGCATTTTGTCTTCCAGTGTGGTGGAGACTGCATTGTTAGCGGCAAGGAGAATATATTAAATTGAAGGAAGATATGAGTAAGATGCTGCTTCATGTGGAAAGAGTGCTTGAGATGTTGGACAATGGGAAAACAGGAGGTAATGGGTAGGTGTTACACCTTTTGCAATTACATGCAAAGTGCCATGAAAAAAGTTCTTATGAGCTTGGGTCAATACCAATTGGCGTTTAATTGAATGAGAGGTGGTCTTATTGAAACATATAAGGTCATGATGGGATAACAAGGTGGGGAGCTGGATGAACACAGCAGGCCAAGCAGTACCATAGAAGCAGGAAAGCTGATGTTTCAGGCCTAGACCCGCTTTCTTGATCCTACGATGCTGCTTGGCTGCCATGTTCATCCAGCTCCCCACCTTGTTACCTCAGATTCTCCAGCATCTGCAGTTCCTACTATCTCCAAGGTCATGATGGGACTTGGCAGCTCAGATGCTGTAAGGATGTGTCCCCGTTTGGGACAGACTAGAAGTAGTGGACAAAGCTTAAAAGTAAGCCATCTCCTATGTCAGACTAAAATGAGGAGAATTCTTTTTCTCTCAAAAGGCCATGAGCCTGTGAAATCCTCTTTTCCACAGATCAGTGGAGGCAGAAACTTTGAATATTTTTAAGCAAGAGTTATATAAATTCTTAACTAACCAGGGAGTCAATAATTATCAAGGATAGGCAGAAAGGTAATGACTATAATCAGACCAGACATGTTCTTATCGAATCAAGGTGTGGACCTGAGGAGGCAAATAGAACATAGAACAGTACAGAAACAAGCCTTTTGGCCCACACTGTTATACCAAACATGACACCAAATTAAACTAATCCCTTCTGCTTGCTCTTGGTCCATATCCCTCCATTCCATGCATAGCCAACTTCCAAATGGCCTGTTTCTGTTCCCAATTTGTACATTCATATGTTTCGAAGGGCATGAGTTTTGGGATGATAGAAATGGATCAAGTTGTCACTGCTATAATGTCTACCCTGTCAATTTATGCATCAAAACTGTGTCATGTGGCAGTAATTTACTGGTGCATAATGGATTGACTAAAGACATAATGTCCCTGCAAGCTTGCATTCAATTCAGTTCATCCTGATGTGCCATTATTGTAATCTCTTCAGGGCATCCAATGCAATTGGACATATTTGTTTCTTTTTTCTTCTGCTCTGCCTGCCTCTGTATTTCATTTTAAACTTGAGTACAGAAAAAAAGCAGCATTTTTATAACCAGCGGCATATGGTTGGCAGCTGCATCTTACAGTTAAAGTATGTTCATCTTATCCTTTGTCTCGAAGGAGCACGAACCACAATGGTGACAATGCTGACTATTTGTGCTTAAGGGTTTTGGATTGTAATGTCTCCTTAATACAAAAGCTTCATTTCTGGAGCAGAAAGTAATTTTTAGAAATTGGACATTGCAGATATAAGCATCAACTTTTAAATGCTGGCTCTTATACCAAAGTGACAAAACGAATGCATCAGAAAACATGGGGTCATTTAATTCAAATTAAAGAAAAAGTGCTTGGAACATACTAGGACTTGGTACCACTGACAGTCTGTAGATAATCTGCAACACCTAAACTCTGAAAGTTCATCCCTGAAGCCTAAGGATCACAGTCATAAATTTGGTTTGTTTAGTTCACATTGTCACCAATATAGGAGTGATTAAAATTGGGATATGTGAGGGCAGAATTGGAGGACTGCAGAGATCTCTGACAGTACAGGGATGGAGGAGGTTGCAGATATAGGCAAATCCAAATGAATTGAAACCAAAGATGAGAATTTTAAATTGAAGGCATTATTAGACGAGGAACCAGCATGAGTCAGTGAGAAACAAAACCAGAAATTGCTGGAAAAGCTCATGGATCTGGCAGCATGTGTGAAGAGAAATCAGAGTTAACATTTCAGATCAAGTGACTCTTTCTCAGAAATGAGGAAACTCTGAGAAAGTGTCACACCACCCAAAACATTAACTCTGATTTCTCTCCACAGATGCTGCCAGACCTGTGAGCTTTTCCAGCAATTTCTGTTTTTGTTTCTGATTTACAGCATCCGCAGTTCCTTCAGTTTTTATAAGTCAGCGAGCACAGGAATGAACGGTGAGCAATATTATGCCAAATTACAACAAATCTGGTGGGTAATCATTAAACAACAGCGAAATGTCTTTGGGATAGGCAAAGGAAAAATTAATGTGTGTTAAAAACTAAAGGAAAGGAATTAAAAGTAATGACTTGTTTTTATACAGAAGCTACTCATTCACCTCTAGATCAGATGAAGCTCTCTGGAGATTTAACATTCAGTAGGTCACAAGGGACAAATATTATGAATAGAACTCTCTCTTGCTAGGTTTTATGAAGATGGAGCCTTAGGCTGCAGTCAGAATCATGGGTGTGATGGGAAGACAACAGACTGCATTGATTGTTGAGACTGTTGTAAAAAACATTTGGAAGTAGCTCATCAATCAAGTTTAGCCAAGGACAACAGTAAGAAGTAAGCTTAAACTGAGAGTTTAGAACACTGTTTGGACATAACAAACATATATTGGGAATGCAATTTATATGTGACTATTGAGTAGTGATTCTTCAGCTCAGGCCTCTGGTATCTTTCAAGTTGGTCACCCTCAATTGAATGTGCTGGTACTTTAGTGACCTGTGAGGCTCAAGTTTTTCTGCTCAGTTGTTGATGGGATGGGTGCCATTCCTATTCAATGCGTCTGCCTGAACCTTGTTGGTCTTCCAAAACAAGAAGCTGACCCCAACCGAGCACTGCAACTGGCACATTCCAAGGTCCACAACTATGTACTGACGGATGCGTACAGCTTGGGGCAGCTGCTGCCTAGGCACAGTGGGGAAAGACCACTGTCTGAGGTCTTTCTGGTGAAGGTAAATGGGAGTTTGTTCAGTTATCAGGCCCTCCTAGAGTGTGAAATATATGTACATATTATTACTGTATGTGTAAGAAGGGAGGTCTTTGGTTTTGTGGATAGTCAAACTCAAACGCTTTGTGTATTTACTTGATATGCAACTGTGTAGAACTGAACTGCTTTTGCGTCAATGTATATATACAAAGAGATCTTTTTATGAATAAAGTATAGTTTTGAAAAAAAAATTGGCAAACACCCCCAACGGTATTTTGTTTCTGTTCAAGCCTGCACAGCAATTTTGGACAAAATAACAAAGAGCTTCTGGTCCCTACGTAATGAATATCAAACACAGCTAAGCAAGAAGGAAGGAAAATGGGAGAAATTTGGAATAAAGTTTATATAGGTTAAACTTGGCACGGTTGATCATTTTTCTACATTTGTGATCAGCTTTCCTGTTGTTTTGATTCACATTCTGACCTGATCATTGAATTGGTACAGTCTTATTAAAACACCCTGCTCTCACCTACTCCTGTCTCCTCACCGCAAGACCAGCTATTTCAGCAAAGACAATGGATAGTAACTGAGGCCATCCTGGTTATGAAATACATGACATGGATGTCTTGGGAGTCCTCGCTTCTTGTCTTTCCTAAATGTCCCATTCCTTCAACATTCAGGTCTGAATCTATGTCATCCTGCAGCCATGTCTCTGTAGTGCCGATCAGAGCATGCTTAAATATTTCTATTTGTGATATCAATTTATCCATTTTGTTCCGAATAGAATACATAATCAAGTACGCAGCTTTTAGTTTTACCCTTTCATTACTTTTGTAAACTCTAGATCGGTTGATTTACTCTTGGATTTGTACTCTGTAGGGAGGTAATATTCTGGGGACTGGATTCAATTCCTGCGAATAAAAAAATCTGGAATTAAGAATTTAATGATGATCATGGGACCATTGTCAGCTGTTGGAAAAACCCATGTGATTCACGAATGTCCTTGAGGCAAGGAAATCTACCATCCTTCCCTGGCCTGGCAGAACCCACATGTGATTCCAGAGCCACAGCAATGTGGTTAATACTTAACTGCCATCTGGGAGATTAGGGATGAGCAATAAATGCTTGGCCAGCCAGTGATGCCCACGTTCCACGAGTTAATTAAAAAAAAACTCTAACCTAGGTCTAACTTTATAGATTCAGAGTGAGAAGATTTGAGTCAGCAGAGATTGATAGCACTGTGATTGCATCATGTTCAGCTCACTTCACTCAGGTTGATTGAATCAATTGGTGTAGTAATGAGAATGTCATCTGTAGAAGGTGCATATGAGTATAATATCTGAACTAACAAGCAAAGGGAACATTGGCGAAGAAAACAAAATCATTCTAGCAGGAAGATCAGTAACCAGAATATTTTTAGGTGACCAGAATTGAATGATCTAAATGTGCTGCCTGTCAGAAACAGCTTCAATAGTGATATTCAACAGGGAATTGTTCATATATTTGAAGAGGGTAAACAATTTCAAAGCCTTGTGAAAAGAACAAGGAAGTGGGAACGACAAGGACCAGCACAAATGTAGTGGGTCGAATGATCTCCTTCTGAGTTGAAAGGTTTTTGAAGACAATTTTTGTCAAATTGTTTAGGTTCTAAAGATCCATAAATGCAATCAAATAGGGGTCATGAGTGTAGAAAAATAAAAGGATCAGCGTGGAAATAAACACATTACTAAAGTAGCATTACATCAGCTAATGCCTCAGACACCTCCAACACTTCCCTTGTATGTCCTGCCACACAGCTAGACCAGACCAACCTTCTCTATATTGTCTCTTTCTTAAAAATGAAGACCAAAGTTGGGCAAAATTTTCCAGGTTGGGTGTAACCAAGACCCTTTATAATTGGAGCAAGAATTCTGCACTGCTGTTTGCAATAAAAGTCACCATAACATTTGCTTCCTAATTGTTTGCTGTACCTGCATCCTATGTTCCATGTACAGGACAAGCTCACCCAAGTCTCTTTGAAATTGACATTTACAAGTTTCATGCCTTTAAAAAAAATTCTGCTTTTCTATTCTCTTGACCAAAATAAGCAACTTCACACATCTCCCTCATTACGTGCCATTTTCCATTTGTTGCCCACTCAGAATATTTCTTTACAGCTTCCCAACATGCATGACACAGCTTACACTTCCACATATCCTTAGTATCATCAGCAAACTTATGTACTTTGTTATACTGAGTTCTGAACAAGTCATACTGAACTCCAAACGTTAACTTTGTTTCTCCCTCCACAAATGATGCCAGGCCTGCCGAGTTTCTCCAACATTTTCGGTTTTTTTTCTAATTCTAGGTACATCGCTCTCTGCCTCCTCACCTAAGTGATTAAACATAGATTGTAAAGATTACCCTTTGCAGCCACTCTTCCTTCTTCTTACACAGTTCCTCAAGACAGAGAATGACCTGTTCCAACTCCGGAAGTTATGGGTTGTCAGGTAAGTAAATGATTCAATGACAAATCTGCACGCTTTGCCACAGGTGGCCCCGATGTTATTTGAAGTGGCAGGTAGGCTGGGTGATCATACTTTTGCTTACCCCTTCCATGCATCCATTTTGGCCTCTGCCTGGGCCTGTTAGAAATGCTCAGGATTGCTAGCACTGTGGGTACTTTCTTCTACAGTTTGAGTGGTTTTGGGCATGAGATTCTCAAGTGTGGGTGGAGATGTTGCATCTCTTCAAGGAGGCTTTGAGGCTGCCCTTGAATCGCCCTGATCACTGTTTGCCATGACAAAACACACAGTAGATCGTTGTTTTTGGAAGAGTTGGTGGCAGGCATGCAGACAATGTGGCCTGCCCAACACAGCTGATTGACCAGTCCTCTGGTGCTGCAATGTTGGTTTGCAAAGGATACTGATATCGAAGCCCTTGTCCTGCCATTGGATTCATAGAGTTTTGCAGAAGCAGCAGTGGTGATATTTCTTTGGGGATTTGATATCCTTTTAGCATTCTACTAGTCTCTGCTTATCAACTTGGAAAACCTCCACTAATACCCACCCTTTGCTTCCTGTCTGTTAATTAGACCCCAATTCAAAGTAACATATTAATGCCATTTCCATGAACCCTTTCTTTGCCTATTCATCTTTGAATGGTATATTACTGAATGCCTTGAATAAATGTAAGTGTACTACACAGCTGCCTGGACAATGATACAGACCAATTGGGTCATAAAGTCAGTTTCTAGGCTTTAAGCATTTCATGATTATATGTGTAATACACAGATGAGATCTAAGCAGTGATGATTTACCATAACGTACTTCCTGATCATATGAAAAGCAGGACATTCAGATTTGTGAGTTGAAGTTACACCTTCAGCATTATCTAAATGGCCATTTTTAAGCTTGGACAGCAACTGTCAGCACTTTTTAAATCGATATGTGGAATTTGAATGTCATTGTCAAGATCATCATTTATTGTCCATTTCTAATTGCCCTTGAGAAGATGTGATGATCCACCTTCTTTAATACAATTGGGAGTTGAAAATCAACCAAATTGACAGAGGTCTGGAGTCACAAATAGGTCAAATACATTTCCTTCCCTAAAGGGCATTACCGAACCCAAACATCCTCTATCTCTATCTTGTGTTGTGGTTGATTGGCTGGCCGAGCTGGTTTGTTGTTCTGCAGACGTTTCATTGCCCTACTGGGTAACATCATCAGTGCGGCCTCCGATGGAGCACCGTTGTGTTTTCCTGCCTGGTTTTTAACTCTGGAGTCCGTTGAGTTGGATTACCTCACTTCCGGTTTTCCTTCGTAGTGGACTGTATATGGGGTTGACTTCTATGTGTTTGTTGATGGCTTTCTTTGTGGAGTACTAGGCTTCTAGGAATTCCCATGCCTGTCTCTGCTTTGCCTGTCTCAGGATCTTGGTGTTGTCCCAGTTGAATTGGTGGATAAGGAGAACTACCAATTCGACCAGGACAACACTAAGATCCTGGGACAATCAAAGCAGAGACAGGCACGGGAATTCCTAGAAGCCTAGTACTCCACGAAGAAAGCCATCAACAAACACAAAGAACTTGACCCCGTATACACTCCACTACGAAGGAAAACCAGAAGTGAGGCAATCCAGCTCAACAGACTCCAGAGTTTAAAAACCAGCCAGGAAAACATAACGGTGCTCCATCGGAGGCTGCACAGCAGGATAATGGAATGTTTGCAGAACAACGAACCAGGTCGGCGAGCCAACCAACCACAACACCCACAGCCCGAGCTATAAATCCTCTCCAAAACCTTAGAGTCTATCTTGTGGTTCCATGGTCACTATTACTGACATTAATGCTCTAATTTCAGCTTTATTGTATTTTTATGAATATAATCACATTCAAATACAATGCACACACAAGTGTTCATGATAGAAGAGTCAAACTTATTTTACCACCATGTATAATATGTTCCTAGATATTGGCAAATGTAACCACTTTGATAAATAAGTTGTCAGCAAACCTGACTAAGCTAAGGGTTCCATTCTAACCCTAGTTTGCCGAGTGGCCACCTCCTGAACTTCTGCAAAATATGCCGATAGTCATGTGCACCAAATAAATGGGCAGTCTTAATCAATCAACTGAGCATAGATGTGACGTGCAGACAAGCTTGTTTGGCTAGATGGGATATTAAAGTATGTATGCTTGGAACTTAGTTTATAAATGTCAAAAATGAAACATTCCGCAAGAAAGCTAGAACTGAAGATGCTGGAGTCACAGATAACAAAGTGTGGAGCTATTGGAATGTAGCAGGCCAGGCAGCATCAGAGGAACAGGAAAGCTGACGTTTTGGGTTGGGATCCTTCTTCCTGAAAAACAGAAGGGGTCCTTTGCAGGTCTGGGAGGGGGGTTTCTGAGCTGGGGTAAGGTTGATTGTAGTGCCAGAAGATGTCAGCACATTGCTGAAAGCATGTGCTTGAGGATCCTTGGAGAAAGCCATTTTTGAAGACTCTGGATGTTGTTTATGTAGAGGTCATCGCAGTCAAGGCCAAACTGGGATGGGCTGAATGTAGATTTGCATCCATTGGGGATGATCCAGTTTTGTAGGCAGGTACTGAGAAAGGAGATGTGGTTGTAGTACCTGGTTTGTTTGAGTATGTGGTCAACGAGTTTCAGGGCCAAAGAGATTACCAGAGGGTTGCAGTGGGAGAGAGATCCATTGAGGTCTTTCCGGAGGGAGGAGGACAACTTCTTCAGGGTAGGCATCCTTGGAAGAGGTTTTGCAGTGGGGTTATTACTCACTGAGATAGCAAGAACTGCAGATGCTGGAGTCAGAGATAACAAAGTGTGGTGCTGGGGTAACACAGTAGGCCAGGCAGCATCAGAGGAACAGGAAAGCTAATGTTTTGGGTCAGGACCTTAATAAGAACATTCCATTCTTGTTTTTCCTTCAGAAACAAAAGTTAAATAGAAATTCCATTAAAAGGAGCATTGACAGTCAGTGTGTGTTATTATTCATAAAGCGTCAGCAAAGAATTTTCACGACCATTCCTCCAATGGGTCAAATGGCATAGGTAATTTGTCACTGAACCAAATGGATCAGATGGTTCCAGATTTGATTCTGAATTTTCTCAAGGGGCTAACTGCACACTCAGAACATTTTTTACATAAAACCTCCACAAAATCACCAATGTTTCACACTCATTCTTATATTCCTATACATTCCTATTTCAGTTGTGTTAATATTTTGGGTAGCTCGACTGGCCCCAAAGACTTTGCAGTATGAAAAGGAGGAACACTGAAACAGGGTTCCATCTCAAATGACTGTCCTGTGCCAATGAATGTGTGAGAGTGAGTCTATGAGCGTGTGAGTGAGAGAGAGTGTGTGAGTGTGTGTCATTTTAGGCTGCAAAATCAGCTATTTCAATTTGATGCCATGCATCCTTACTTCCAGATTTTTTTGGGAAAATGTATTTCATATTTGGAAAATTATAGCAACTAACTGAATTTAAATTCCCCCGCTGCACTGGTGAGGGTTGAATTTGTGCCTCTGGAATATTAATCTCGTATTAAAATCAGTATGTTACCTTACACCTAATCAATTCGAGAAGGAGGGGGAGGAACAATACAGCTGAATTGAACCCAAACTTTTGATTAATGTTCATGTACATACTGTTCTCACGCTCACACACACAGATTTCAGGACAGTAAATTGAGCAGTAACCCTGTTTTAGTTCCCCACCTCTACTGCAGAGGTACTGAGGCCAACTGAAATATCCAAAATACTAGCACAGCTGGGATAGGAACATGAGCTGCAATTAGCCCCCTAAACAAATTCAGTACAAACTAGGAATAAAATCTGGAGCCATCTGGCCCATTTGGTTCAGTTTTATATTGCCTTTACCATCTGATACATTGGAGGAGCAGTCAAGGAATTTTCCCATACAGTCCCATTAAACATTTCACCGTCTTTGTATTCTGTGTCATGATGCACCGATCAACCACTAATGTGATCTATGGGAATAGTTGTTTAAAATAAATTTTATAGGTTATTAACTTTGAAAGCATTATGCTGTGGCCAGCTGATTTGTAACCTTTATGAACTAAGGACAGTTTGGGACTGTGTGTGGTCTGAAAGTAAGGAACGCAATTGTTGTATTAATAATTTCTGTCAGTGTTTTGCCAAAAGTAGCACATGATTTAATATAAGTCACTGCCTTCAATATTGTATTTATCACAGTCAATGTAACTCAATATACAGAGGATATGATCATTAAAAGTGGGAACATTTTTATAAAAACATTTCTCCTACAATCAAGCATCTGCTCCCCCACCATCCCATTATTCTGACTGCATTCCCATCTTGCTTCATCCCATCATATGTAGCTCTGCCCAATGATTTGTGGGTCCCACGTTCTGTAATTCACATCCCAAATTAATCTACATTACCACATCTCTATCATCCTGCAAAGTTTGCATAACAACCCATGTATTTAGAAAAAGGCTTTGGTCAAACATCTTATTGCTTTGGTTCTGTAGCCATTAGCGCCTGATTGCCTCTCAGTAGGGCATTTTTTGGGATACCTCTGTGTGAGCGATGTCATGCTAATATAAATTGATTGTTGCTTGCTTTTCCTCTTTGGTCAAGAGAAAAGACAGACAATTACTCCCAGTGTGTCCAGATCTGAAAAGAACAGCCATGTGTTGAGTGGTTCTTTGGCAATAATCTCACCAACATGGATCTCCTCGGTGAAATGCAATGTTTTGTGAAAACTTATCTTACGATATTTCTATTTTTGGGAGAGTTATTACCCTGAGTTACATCTGATCGAACAGCTGACATCTAATAATACCTAGTCTATAGTCTCCCCCAATCTCCCCTCCTTTTCTACTGTAAGTGGAAACCATACTTTCTAGGACTCTCATCAGGTCCCTCTGTTCACTGCATTCTCTCATCATGTTTAAACGCTGCCTCAAATAATGTTCTGAGGAAGGGTCACCATACCCGAAATTTTAACTCTGTTCTTTCCTTCACAGATGCTGCCAGATTTGCTGAGCTTTTCCAGCAACTTCTGTTTTGCCGCCTCAAAAAATGTGCTCTCAGCCCACCATTCCTAATTCTCTTACCCCTTGGTGGATCTGACACTTGACTGTACAGCAGCTTGGGATATCTTGCAAGATTAAAAGGAGGTAAATAAATGTAAGTTGTTGTTATGAGTAGAATGCCAAGTAAAGATATTGTATGGATTTGACTAAAAATTTTGAGTGATCAAGACACCATAGCAGCGTGTCAACCAGCCTTAAAATCTTTTAACAGACAGAAATTCCTGAAATAGCATTTTCCCGTGACAGTGATGACAAGAAGGACTTGGCACTTAGAAGTGATTTGTAGAGTCACAGAGCCATATAACATGGAAATAGATCCTTTGGCCAACCAAGTTTCCCAAGCTAAACTAGTCTCATTTACCTGTGTTTAGCCCATATACCACTAAACTCTTCCCATTCATCTACCTATCCATGTGTCTTTTAAACGTTGCAAATGTAAGGGCATCTACCACTTCCTCTGGCAATTCATTGCACATATGAATCACCCTCTGTGTGAAAAGGTTGTCCCTCAAGCCCCTTTTAAGTCTTTCTCCTCTCACCTTAAACATATGCCCCCTTGAGTCAAGGAGTCATAGACTTGTATAGCATGGAAACAGGCCCTTCGGTCCAACTCGTCCATGCTGACCAGATATCCTAAATTAATCCAGTCCCATTTGCCGGCATTTGGCCCATATCCCGCTAAACCCTCTCGTTTCATATACCAATTCAGATGCCTTTTAAATGTTGTCATTGTACCAGCCTCTACCACTTCCTCTGGCAGCTCATTCACCACCCTCTGCATGACAAAGTTGCCCTTAGGGATCTTTTAAATCTTTCCCCTCTCACCTTAAACCTATACCCTCTAGGTTTGGACTCCCCCACCCCGGTTAAAGACCTTGTCTATTTACCCTAACCCTAACCCCTTATGATTTTATAAATCTCTATAAGGTCACTTCTTAGCCTCCGACACTCCAGGGAAAATAGCCTCAGCATATTCAAACTCTCTGTCCCTGGCAACATCCTTCTAAATCTTTCCTGAACCCTTTCACAACATCTTTCCTATAGCAGGGAGTCCAGAATTGCATGCACTATTCCAAAAGTGGCCTAAACAATGTCCTGATAGTCACAACATGACCTCCCAACTCCCTTACTCAATGTACTGAACAATAAAGGCAAGCATACCAAACGCATTCTTCACAATCCTATCTACCTGCAACCTTACATTCAAGGAACAACGAACCTGCACTCCAAGGTCTCTTTATTCGACAACACTCCCAAAATCTTCCCTTTGTAATATATTTCAACTGCAGCACTTCACATTTATCTAAATTAAACTCCATCGGCCACTTCTTGGCCCAATGGCCCATCTGATCAAGATCCCATTCTTCTCTGAGGTAATCTTCTTTGCAGTCCACTACACCTCCAATTTTGGTGTCATCTGCAAACTTACTAATGATGACTCTTATGTTCACATCCAAATCATTCATATAAATGATAAAAAGCAGTGGACCCAGCACTGATCCTTGTGGCACACCGCTGGTCACAGGCCTTCAATCTGAAGCTTTGAGCTCCCCTACCCTAGGGAAAAGGCCTTGGCTATTCACTTTATCTATGCCCCTCATGATTTTATAAACCTCTGTAAAGTCAGTCCTCAACCTCCTGCGTTCCAGTGAAAAACGTCTAAGCCTTTCGAGACTCTACCTTTACCTCAAAGCCTCCAATCTCGGTAAAATCCTTAAGTCTCTTCTGCACCCCAATTTAATAACATCCTTCCTATAGCAGGGCAACTAGTACCATGCACATTACTCCAGAAGAGGTCTCACCAACGTCCTGTATAACTGCAACATTACATCCCAACTCCTATACTTGTAAATACAATAATTCTATACAATACCCTGCTCTTGATATATTTCATTCACTTCTTTTTCCCTTTGACTAAGTTTGTGCTTAGGACTTCACATGCCCAAATCTCTACATATAAGGATTATGGTAAATGATCTTTGGTACTAGTCCTTTTAATCACATTGGGGTATGTAACTACATTTATATTGCTATAGAAACATAAGTTTTTGTTGTTGGTACACCTTGCGCTAAAATAGTGCAAAAAGGAACATTACCACTCACAATCAGTAAACTTTCTGTCTAGCTTTAGATGTCTCCACTTGTTTATCTGAAAGTGATGCTAAATTGTTGATCCACTGTGAGGTATTGCTCCACAGATTTGTTCCCCGAAAAACTGCTCAAACTTAATTCACGAAATCAACGTTATCCTGATCTCTCAAGATATTGGTGCCTCCTAGGATACTTAATTGACATGTATTGTGACAAAAGAGGAACTTGCATTTATATTACATTTCGCATCTCCTGTCTCAGAAACAGAGCAAACTCTGCAGCACAGCTGCAATTTGGCAAGCCATCACAACACCTCAATGCACTAATGATTAAAACTAACATATGGAATTGTTTTTATTCACTCACAGGACATGGGCATCGCTGACTAGTCAGTAGTTATTTCCCATCCCTAGTTACCCTTCAAAAGGCGGTGGTGAGCTGCTTTCTTGAACACTGCAGACTGTGTGCTGTATGTAAACCCACAATACCCTTACGGAGTGAATTTCAATATTTTTATCCAGCATCCGTGAAGGAATAATGATATATTTCAAGCTCAGAAGGTTGCGTTGGAATGGCACAGCAGTTCAGCACTGCTGCCTCACAGCACCAAGCAGCCAGGTTTGATTCCACTCTTCGGTGACTGTCTGTGTGGAGCTTGCACATTCTCCCAGTGTCTGCGTGGGTTTCCTCCCACAATCCAAAGATGTGCAAATTAGGTGGACTGACCATGCTAAATTGCTCAAAGTGGTTTGGGATATGCAGGCTAGTTGGATTGGCCAAGGAATATGCAAGGTTACAGATATCGTTGAGGGGGGAAGGTCTAGGTGGGATCCTGTTTGGAATGTTGGTGTGGACTTGATGGATCAAATGGCCTGCTTCCACTCTGTAGAAACTCTATGTGAATGGCTTGGAGGGGAATTTGCAGGTGCTGGTGCTCCCATGTGTCTGCTGCCCTTGACCTTTGAAGTGGAGATGGAAAGTGTTGTCTTTGGTGAATTTCTGCAGTACATCTTGTAGATTGTACACACTGCTGCTACTCAGTGACAGTGATGGAGTGAATGCTTATGGATAGGATGCCAATCAATCAAGCAGCCTTTGTCCTGGATGATGTTAAGCTCCTTGAGTGTTGTTGGAGCTGCACTCATGCAGGCATGTAGGGGATGCTCTATCGCACTTCTTACTTGAGCCAAGCAAATGGTGGACAGGGTTTGGGGATTCAGGAGGTGAGTTAGTCGCTGCAGTATTCCTAGCTTCTGACCTTATTCTGTAGTCACTGTATTTATATGGTGAGACCAGCTGAGTTTCTGTTAAATGGTAACCCCAAGGATGTGGATAGTGGGGCAGTCAGTGATAGTAACACCATTGAGTGTCACAAGGTTAGATTGTCTTTTATTGGATATGGTCATTGCCTGGTATTTGTGTGGTGTGAACATTATATGCCATTTGTCAGCCCAAACCTGGATATTGTCCAGATCTTGTTGCATTTGAATATGGACTGCTTTAGTAACTGCAGAATCGCAACTGGTGCTGAACATTGCACAAACATTAGCAAACTTCTCCACTTCTGAACTAATGATGGTCACTGATCAAGCAGTTGAAGATGGTGGGGCCTAGTACACTGCCTAGAGGATCAACTACAGAAATATCCTGACTCTGAGGTGAGTGACCTCCAACAATTACTACCATCTTCCTAAAACCCAGGTATGACTCCAAACAGTGGTGAATTTACCTTGATTTCCAATAATTCCACTTTTGCTAGGGTTCTTTGATTCCACACATGATCAGATGTGGCCTTGACATAAACAGCTGTTACTTCACCTCTCAGTTATGCTTGTTTAATGGGCTGATGGAAGCACAATGGACTGAATAGCCTCATTCTGTACTATTACAATGCCCTGATTTTATCATCACTCCCGAGGGACACCTTGTGTCGCTGTTCCAAACTTAGTTGCACGGTATTGGGAATCTCCTCATGCTACTCTCACATGATTCTCACAACTGTTCTCAGATTATTAATGTGACAGTCTCGCTACCTGACTCCCCAAAGCCTGTCCACCATCTAGAAAGCACAAATCAGCACTATGATGGCATATTCAGCGCAGCTCCAATAATACTCAAGAAGCTTGACACCATCAAGGAATAAACAGCCCACTTGACCGGCACTACATGCACAGAAATCATCCACTCCCTCTGTCATGGATGCTCAGTAGCAGCAGTGTGTAATGTCTACAAGGTACACTGCAGAAATTCACCAAAGCTCCTTAGACAGCACCTTCAAAATTCAACATGACTTCCAACCAGAAGCACTGGGGCACCATATACAACCGGAACACCACGAGCTGCAAGTTCCCCTCCAATCTACTCACCATCCTGACTTGGAAATATATCACCATTTCTTGACTGTGGCTTGGTCAGAATCCTGGAATTCCCTTCCATAAGGCATAGTGGGTCTAGACAAACCACATTGCCTACAGTGGTTCAAGAGTGAATAAAAAATACTTTTTTGTCAATGCCCACGCTATTCAGGAGTTGGGAAAACGCCAGTATTAAGGCAGTTAAGTCCCGCCTCACCCTTAATTTTGATTCGTCTATTTCCATTAGCAGGCAACCGCATTCCAATTGGTTAATGCTGTGTCAATCAAGGTTGTGCGGGTTGAAGCCGTCCAGGATCCGCTCGCCGTGACGTCAGGCACTCCGGCTCAGCCGAACCTGCTGGCGCTTCCGAAAACCCCGCCTCCTAGCTCACCGATCATTGGTCCGATTTCGAGCAGCATCGCGGTTTCGATTGGCGTTTCTGTGCGTCCATCAGGGCGGGAAGGCGTTGGAACATTGGTTGGTTCTGGCAGTTGGTTAGGTCTCGTGCGGGCCTTTAAAACCCAAGGGGTAAGTGTGCGTGAGGGAAGTGGCGGTTGTTGAGGTTATGGGTTGGAATGGGTGTGGGGAGGGCAAAGGGAAGGGTTGCTGTTATTGGGCCTTGACACGAGAACAGAAACAAAGTCGGGGTTTCAGTGACAGAAGGAGGGGATGACAAAGAAGGACCATTGACCGAGACGTGGAGAGGAGGAGAGGGGGTGTGGCATAAAGGGTACCTTGGGGCTTAGTTATTTTCAACTACATTATTCCCTTCTTGACGGAAAGTGTGAAATGGCAGGGTGGGGTGTGGGAGGGGTGGTTGAAGAAAAGGCGCCATTTATAGTTTGTTGGGGGGGGGGGGTGTATGGTGAGGGACCTATCATGGCTGCTGGGGTCGCCGCAACTTCGTGTTTTCTGTCATAGTCGATGCTTTTCTTTTTAAAAAAATCCAACTCTAGTGCGTTTGTGTGAAGGCAGAGACGGGTTGAGCTAGTAAGGAAGCCATGGGGCTGTTTTTTTTTAAAAAAAAATCTTATTGGTATGTTCATCCAGGATGCAGTGTTATTTAAATTGCACTGGGTACTGTACTTTTTTTCGTGTCATTGCACTTCATTTGGGTTGTGGTTTTATTTGTATCGAGGTGCTTGCCATAGAGGGAGTTATATACGACATTAATGCTGCATCAATGTCTCTTTGTTACATTACTAGGGGACTTAATGATTAGAATGCGCTTATCATGAAGTGTTCTAATAAGATGGAACAGTTTCTGGATTTTTCTTTTAAATAATGGATTATATAGTGTGTTGGAAATGATTGCCAGCTATTATTACTGCTGACAGGAGTAGAAGCAAACTTGATGTTCGTTAAAGTAAGCCTATGTTAAGTTATGAGTTATAAATCTAAATTCTATCATTATATCAGAGAATATTGTTGCTTATCTGTATGACTTAGTTCTAGATAACACTTGATTGATCTTGTCTGAAGCTTGTTTGGAAAAATAAATCACTGTAGTTTTGTATAGGGTGCTTCAATGGCCAGTAATGTTTTCAAGGCTCCTAGATATGACTTATTGATTTTTGCACACATGGTAAAGTCTGCTGTAGGCTCTTATTCCTGTGTAAGGAGTTCCCTACGTCATCTGCAGCAGATTTATTTTCTGATAATCTTTTTGTGAATGATGGAATGGAAGAGAATAATGAATTTTTCACTGAGTTAGAAAAATTCAAGCTATGAAATGAATGGTTTTTGTTGAAACTGTAGAGGTGCCTAAATGGCCAACTAGATGACTAACTACTGGCATTTATGCTGCATCTTTAATGTGGTAATATGCTTGAAAGGGCATAAAAGCCTTCCCAGTGTAGCTCTAAAACAGGTTTGGGTTTTTTTTAATACATAATGAATTAGTTGTTCTTGCTATCATGGTTGGGGGCAATAATTGTCATCTGTGACCTTATACTGGGATTAGAAGAAGCAGTCCTTCTTATGCCCTGATTGTTTGTTTGAGCAACCTTTTTCTGATGCTGGGAAGTGCACATTTATGTCTGGTGAATGAGGTGGAATAGTTTGTCAACAAAGAGAAGTAGTTTGGACTAAAACTAAAATTTGGGAGAAAAGACTTGAAAGTGGATATAAGAAGGTGGCTCAATGAGTAGCACCACTGCCTCACAGTGCCAGGGACCTGGATTTGAGTCTACCCTTCGATAAATGTGCAAACCCCACACATATGTGTCTGCATGTGTTTCCACCCACAGTCCAAAGATATACAGGTTAGATGGATTGGTCCTGCTAAATTGCCCAAGGTGTCCAGGAATATGCAGACTAGTTAGATGAGCCACAGGAAATGCAGGGTGATAGGGATAGGGTGCGGGTGGGTCTGGATGGGATACTCTTTTTGGATGGTCGGTGTGGACTAGTGCCCTGTTCCCACGTTGTAGGGATTCTCTAATTCTATGATTTTTGAGGAGTGTTGTGCCAGCTGTGGTCCTATTGTGGATCAGGCTCGAGGGCTGAATGGCCTACATCCGTTCCTATTTATTATGATATTGTGAACTATTGGAGTTGCTGCCTTCAGAACTGAGGAGGTAGACATATCAAGTTATAACTCTAATCTCAAAGTATTATTGGAACCCAGGAGGTCCATGTAGCAGTTTGCCAAATGATACATGAACTAATCTGCACGGGTGACACAGTGGCTCAGTGGTTAGCACTGCTGCCTCACAAGCACCAGGGACCTGGGTTCAAGTCCACCCTTGGACAACTGTGCAAACTCCACACAGACATTCTCCTCATGTTTGCGTGGGTTTCCTCCAAGTGCTCTGGTTTCCTCCCACTGTCCAAAGATGTGCAGGCTTGGTGGATTGGCCATGTTAAATTGACTGTAATGTTCAGGGATATGTAGGTGGATCTGGGTGGGATCTCCGAGGTCTGGTGTGCACTTGTTGGGTCGAAGGGTCTGTTTCCACACTGTAGGGATTCTGTGAAGTCTAATTTTGATCTTGTAGTTTGCACTGTACCTGTTCTGCATATCCTTAAACTATTTTCCTTTTGTGCTGGTTAATCTCTGTATTTGTTGTAGGGCTGCTGCAATTGACTTTGATATTCTAGCAAGGCGTTGTCCATTTTATCAAAAAAGAATTTCAAAAGTTTTAATGTGGAGTAATTGTGAGACGTATCATTTCTTAAAGTTAAGTGACATTAATCTGTTTTTAAACTTATTAGTGAATGCATTCTGTCCTAAACACCTGCATTAATCATGACATTGTTATTTATAACTAAAATGATAGGGACAACACTTTCTAAGAATAAAACTGTGAAGTTATGACAATTAGGTTTTAATTGCTTAATTTTCACTACTGAATGAAAAATCTGTTAATTTTTTTGTTTTCACAATATAATAAATGTTCAATTATTGCTGATGGTTGCAAACATACCTATTTTATTTATTAGATAATTGGCAACTTTTTTATTTTGTTTAAATAAAACACTTGTGTGTAGCTTTACAGATTACCTGGTTGGTGAAGTTTGGCAATTCAACAGAGGTAGTGAAATCCCCACTTATTGAAAGACAGCTAATTTTTGTTTTTACTTTCCCCAAAAAAGTTTAACTTCTTTTTGCTTGATGTTTTGGCTATCTTCAGATAAGAGTCCCTGCTACTTAGTGTGTTTTTAATATAACTTTGCTATGGTTCCCTGGACAACTGCTGAAGATCCTCACTGGTAACTGTTTTCTAACTGTCCTTTAATTTCTTCATATCCATCTCTTTGCACTAACCCTACATAATTCTTCTGTAACCGTAGCACTTGTGAACAATAATAGGAAATAAAATAGCAATTCTGTGAAAATTGAATGCATGAGGTTTCATAAATTGAACTGTGAAAACTTGACAATAAGAAATACTAGTTTTGAATTAATTTTGGAGTGAATTGTAAAGTTGGAACAATTAATCCATCACTATATCCTTAATAGTGCTGCTGTTAGTGAACAGTAGTGATATTGTGTATTACATATAAAAAAAATCATCTTTTCAGCTTAGTTGTAAATTTGTTACAGATTTGCTAATCATGTATTTGAATCACTCAAGACTTGTGCTGAAGTTTCTAATGCTTTACCACAGCACAGTAAAATCCAGGATATAACAGACCAAATCTCTTACAAACGTTGGTCCAGTTGGAAGGATATGCTAAGCAGAAAAGTGCAGCAGACTTGTGTAGATGTGTAACTAGGGCATTCCGGAGCTTTAGACCATGGATATTTGAAAATTGAGACTCGAACGAATTAGAAATAAAGGGAAGAGAAGATCATAAATGAGTTTGCAACCAGTGATGAGGAGAATTTTAAACCAAGGTGTTGCTGGATCAAGAGTTAGTGGGGGTGATGTGTGAGAAAGACTTGGTGCAATCTTTGTGGGCATCAGAATTTTGGATGTGTTCAAGTCTGTAGAATAGAAGACAGGAGACTAGCAAGGTAACATTAGTATGGTCTAGGTTAGAAGTAATGAAAGGTATTGGTACAAGCTTCATCAACAGGCAAACATAAGTAGCAGTTGAGCCTGTCAGGATTATGGGGGATCGAAGTAATGGTTGTTAGCCTTTTCTACATAGTTTTTGCTTTCTGTATCTTAAGTGTCATAGTTTAACACCAACCTAGTACTCAAGGTTATCCTCACTAGTTTTCGAAATGATCTGGTTAAATTTTCAAGATAACAAAGTAAGTTTTCTATTTATGGTTTGTAGCTTCTGAAGTGGTACAATAGGATAGCTGCAGCACATCAAAATGTCAGGTTGTATGTAAATTAATCTTGTAGATTTGTATTGTAAACAAACCCTGTCCTATTGTAGTAAAACCCATTTAAAATCCAATTATTTATTTAATCATGGTAAATAAATGGGCCTAATATGATGTTCATTACATGGCATAAACCTCTTGTTAATCAGTTTGTCCTTTTCTGCATTGGTGTGGGTAAAGCATTCTCCTTTTCTGGAACTAATTACCTCCATTTGTTGTTTTTTTTCTATGATAACACTAAGAATAGTGACTGAAAGTTGCTGTAGTTTTGAGTCAGTGACTTTGAAAAGTAAGTAGAAACAGAATGCAGGAAGTGCTCAGTAGTCTGGCAGTGTCTGAAGAGAGATGCAGGGTGAACATTTGCGGTGCTGATCATTTTTTTTAGAACTGTATAGGTGATCAGTCGCAAATGTGAAGCATTCACTTTTTTTCTCTTGGCAGCTGCCAGAGCTGTTTGTGAAACTTTTTTCTTCTATATTTTGCTTCTATTTTCAACTTTTTTTTAGGTACCTGCAGAATTAGAAAATTTTGTCCAAAAACAAGTTCTTTGTCATAGAAAGTAGCTGAATAAATTCACTGCATTGTGTTTAGGAGCTTGGCTCCATTCTCAGCCTTATGGGCAATTGAACTTAAGTTCAGTTTAATTCTGATCATTGCGACTATTGTATCTAAAGTTTCCTTCAAAAATTTGATTTGTTTTTAAGCTTTAAAGATACTTTAGTCAAAATAAACCTGACTAAACAAAAAAATTTTAGCACTTAAGCATTTTTCTAAATGTATTGGCAACCATTCAGTACAGTGACTAAGTGACTTTTCTTGCAAAGCTAGTTGGTATACCAACATTCACTCTGGGTAAAATAGCAGCCTTGTCCTCTTCTGAACTAATGCCGATCTGCATGTTTTATCAATAGAAGTTGTAACTTTTAACCCTATTCTGCAATGCCAGAAGTGCACTGCTTCTACAAATGACTTAAACAAAGCAACAAAATGTTGTACACTTTGTTTTTGTGCAGTTGAAATAGGCAGAGTAACATGCTATTAATTGCCTTTTGCATGTGAGTATCAATCCAAGTCTCATAGTTTGAATGAAAAGCACTTGCATTGGCTTCTGGGTGAGAATTCTAGACATAGGTTATTTTACTTACCTGAAAATAAAGCAAAAACTGCCAGAAAGGTCTGGATCAAGGTTATGCCATTCTCTGTAGCTTCTGTATAAATTTGGGATAAATGCATAATGGACCAACCAGTCATAAAGACTGCAAACCTTTCAGGTTTGTCAGTGGGGCTACAGCTGCACCTCCATTTCCTACGTACTAAACGCATCCTGCCCCCTTGACCTGTCCGTCCTCCCTGGACTGATCTACCACCTCCCCACCCATACTCTCCTCTGCACCTACCTTCTCTATCTATTTTCAGTCCGCCTCCCCCCTCTCCCTACTTATTTCAGAACCCTCTTCCCCATCCCTCTTTTCTGATGAAGGGTCTAGGCCTGAAACGTCAGCCTTTATGTTCCTAAGATGCTGCTTGGCCTGCTGTGTTCATCCAACCCCACACTGTTATCCACAGACTACTTGATGTTTTTGTTCTGTCTTATCAGTGACTTGGCTCTGAGCTTGTGCCCTTGCTGTGGTGTGAAACTGTATTTAACCTGTCTAGAAACTGGCAACTGGAATAAATTCCTGTGACTATTTCTTGAGTCCATTTTTGTAGGCCTCTTACGTGAATGTATGGGGTGATTATGTAGGAATTGGTAACAGGAGTAGACCATTACTTCAGCCAGTTTTCTGAACTAGCATTAGAAACTTGACGATCTATTGCTTCTATATTGGGCTGATGCATGCAATAGCAATTGACTTGCTATTTTATAGTTCATGTAATGAAACTTTTAATCTAGCCTTTTTTAAAGAGTTTTTTTGTTTTCATTCCTGAGTTTAAGTTTCTAGTTTGCAGGAGCTGTTTTTGAAAGTAAAGATTGTGTGAAATTCAACACAGAACACAAGCATACACAGATTTTTAAAGATTACAAAAATTGAATAATGACAAGTGCAACTTCTAATTCAGGTGTGGAGCTGGATGAGCACAGCAGGCCAAGCAGCATCTTGGGAGCAGGAAGGCTGATATTTCGGGCCGAGACACTTCTTCATGAAACGTCAGCCTTCCTGCTCCTGAGATGCTGCTTGGCCTGCTGTGTTCATCCAGCTCCACACCTTTGTTATCTCAGATTCTCCAGCGTCAGCGGTTCCTATTATCTCTGATATAAGTTCTAATTCACTTGCTGTCAGGTGTCTGAATCTTCTGTACAAGCTACATAAAACCACATTGCAGTGATAGTTTAAAATAAACTGAAAGTGCAGTAATGGAAGTTTGCTACTAAAATTCTACAGAGCTGAGCGCTGACAGTAATTAAAAGTCACAGAACCAGAAGATATAATGGTAAGAAATATATTCTGTTTGAAACCCTCCTTCTGATAAATAAGCCTCCTCCATCAGTCTCTTTGACTGAATTATGGACTCTTCAACTTTTTAAAAAAAGTTGGTTGTTAAAACCTACCTGTTTGACCAGCTTGTGACCTTATTTTTGTTTTGTGTTGCTGTCAATGCCAGCAATTAATTGCACCACCTTTTTAAGGTAGTGTGAGTTGCTGCCTTGAATAGCTACAGTCCACATAACAAAGCTGCTCCCATGGTGCTGTTGACTTGTGACAGTGAAGGTATGGCAATATATTTCCAAGATAGTATAGTGTGCAACCTAGAACTGATGTTCTTAAGCACATGTACCACTCGTCCTTTTGAGATGATAGAAGCAGGAAGTGCTGTCTAAGTAAGCTGAGTAATCTGCTTTAGTGTATACTTGGAGTGCACTGAAGCCAGTTTGAAAAGTGAATGTTTAAGGTAGTGTCTGGGACTATTATGAAAGATGTGATTTTATATATGTTAAAATCATTTGAGTTCAGATTTTAAAATAGCGTCTATTAGTTTCATTTTTTGTGAAGGGTGGGGCAAAAAAAGTAGATTACAAGTCTTTATAGCAGGGTTTGGGGGAGATCTGACCTTGGTCAAAAGCAGTATAGCCTCTTTGCTGAAAAGGAGTCTTTTCCAGAGCAGTTGAGAGTAAGTTACCTCAAGTTTTTAAGTTTGTGCAACTTATAGACCAAAAAGCTTAAAGTCTAAGCTTTTTTGAGTAGCCAAGTAAGAGTATGCCACAGTTCATCAGACAGAAACTGGGAAGAACCCATTCAGCCCAGCTTAAATGATTCCTTTATTTCAAACATTATCTGGATTCGAATCATTCAGCAGTGTTGGGGAATTTACCTGTATTTAAGATTTTCTTTTTCTAAACTCTTCTATAGACTGTGGGGTTTGTTTTGCCACATAATAAACTTCTGCTGTTAGAGACTGTAGTCTCATGTGACTGTGTTTCAGTGAAAGAGCACCACGTGAACTGAAACTTTAAAAACTAGCAAGCCAAGTTTTTTGTTTTCGAATTTTACTTGTCCAGCAGCACTATCGGTTAAGATCTTTTAGTGGAGTGCCAGTCAAACAGAAAAATAGGAACAGGGTTAGGCTATTCAGCTCCTCGAGCCTATTCTACTATTCGGTGAGACCATGGCTGAACTGTGACGTAACTCTGGATACCCCTCTTTGGTCCATATCGCTGAATTTGTCTGAATTTTTTTGTTTTTGTTTTTTTTTTTGGTCAGCAAGGGTCTTGTCTCTCAGATTTAAAATCTAACAACTAATCATGCATCCACTAGCATTGTTGAAGAGTTCCAAACCTCCTCCCACCCTTCATAGTGCTTCTAAACATCTCTCTCAAGTGAAAGACTAAACAAAAACCAAGACAACTGTGGATGCTGTAAATCAGGAACAAAAACTAAGTTGCTGGAAAAGCTCAGCAGGTCTGGCAGCATCTATAAAGGAGAAAAGAGGTAACTTTTTGGGTCCAGTGACCTTTCCTCAGAACTGGTAGTGGTTGGGAAAATGTCAGTTTTTATATGCAGAAAATAGGTAGTAAACGATAGGATAGAGCCCAAAGAGAGAAAAACAGTTGGACAGACAAAGAAGTTTCTAAAGATCAGGCTGGGAGCGTGAGTAGTTGTTAATGGGGACTGTTAGTCTGCCACTAAACACCCCATGTTAGGCACTATGTGCTAACAGGCCCTGGTGTGTGGGGTGGGGGGGCTGGGACATGGGAGAGTTTAGGCCCTAAGATTATTGAACTCCCTTTTGAATCTGGTGGGCTGTAGGGTCCCCAAGCAGAAAACGAGGTGTTGTTCCTCCAACTTGCATTGGGCTTCACTGGAACACTATAGCAAGCCGGAGAGACACATGTTGGCCAAGGAACAGGGTGGTGCATTGAAGTGGCAGGCAACAGGTATTCAAGGGTCTTTCTTGCAAGCAGAATGTAGATGTTCTGTGAAGCAGTCTCCAAGTCTACACTTCGTTTTCCCCAATGTAGAGGAGACTACGTTACGAGCAGCAAATGCTGTGGACTAGATTCTGGGAAGTGCAGGTGAAGGGTGGGGGGTGGGGGGGGGACGGGGGGGGGGGGGGGTGGACGGCGTGGGGAAGCGGTGTTGTGGGCCTTGAAATATGAGGACATCTGGGATGTTCAAGAGTGGAGCACTTCCTCTTAGGAGCCGATCTGGAGGGTTTTGGAATAGGGGATTGTAGTTGTTGGTT
This sequence comes from Stegostoma tigrinum, assembly GCF_030684315.1. NCBI lineage: Eukaryota > Metazoa > Chordata > Chondrichthyes > Orectolobiformes > Stegostomatidae > Stegostoma > Stegostoma tigrinum. The sequence continues at coordinate 7,645,862 of NC_081383.1, read as the reverse complement.
TTTGTTTTGCAGGAAGGTGGGTGAGAGGAGTCTAGGTAGCTGTGGGAGTTGGTGGGATTGAAGTAATAACAGATTTGAGGTGGTCACTGGAGATGGAGAGAGTGGTATCAGAGATAGTCCAGGTGAACTTGAGGTTGGCATGCAAGGTGTTAATAAAGTTGATAAACTGTTCAAGCTCCTTGTGGGAGCACCTTTTATTCTGCCTTGGAAGCCCACAACCCAATGGTCTCAATGTGAACTTTACTAGCTACAAAATCTTCCCAACCTGACCTCATCCCAAGACCAGCACCCACCCTCACCCCGCCCCGCTTCATTGACCTGTCCATCTTCTCTCACCTATCCACGCCACTATCTACCTGCTATCACAGCTTCCTTCCCTCCCTTCTGGAGAAGGGTCCTGACCTGAAACATCAGCTTTCCTGCTCCTCTGCTGCCTGGCCTGCTGTGTTATCTCCGACTCCAGCATCGGCAGTTCTTACTATCTCTCTATAGATTTCTTGTCGAATTTGCCCTTCCAGAAGGTATATTTCCTACTTATTCTTTTGAGCTGACCTGCCTGCTGTGTCTCACTTGAGACAGTGGGTGTCAGTGTCGAAGTTCTCCAGCTGTGATAGCAATTCAAATCTGTGGCGGGAATTGCCCATTAGTATCCTACTGTTCTGGATCTTGAACCCCATTCTGAGGGAGTGAAACCTTTCTAGGTGTGGGTTTTTGTGTAGGGAGCTGTTGTATAATGAATAGGGCAACAGTCCTTGTGGTACAAGGTCTTTGCCCGTGTCAGGGATAACCAGGATGATGGTGACCAAGTTTTGTAGTACAGGCAGGTACGAATGTATATGTATTGTCTGAAGCTGATCTCCTTCAGTTTTGCTTTAGCTGACAATTCCAATCTCCTCATTACTTCTGGCTCTGAAGTTGCTCTTCCCTCCCCTGCTATTTTAACTGGCTCCAACTCTCCTTGCTGTTGCTTCAGTTTGTGTTTTTACCTCGACTGATTCCGTGAGTTTTATACAATTTAAATTTGATTATCTACTGCTGAAGAAAATGAAACTCTTAACTTCACTGTATTGTGATGAGTTGGCTTGTCCTTCTTACTATCATCCAATTCAAATGTTTCATTTTTGATTGGGACAACACATCTATCCTCGGACAAGCCAAACAGAGACACTCTCAAGAATTCCTAGAAGCATGGCATTCCAACGAGAACGCTATCAACAAACACATTGATTTGGAGCCCATTTACCACCCTCTGAGAGAAAGAACACGAAATGACATCAAATCAGGAAATGACATGACCAACCCAAGGAAACCTAAACACACAAATAGAAAGTGGGACATAACACCAGTGCTTCACTGGAGGCTCACTGATGATGTTACCTAGAATGGTGACGAAATGTCTGAAAACATACTTTCCAGCTCAGCAAGCAAACTTGCATCCAGAACCTCAACCTGAGCTACAAATCTTCTCAAAACTCGCTATCAAATGTTTCACTTGGCCAGATTGCTCTTAGTTTGAGTTATTTGGACTATCCTGCAATTGTTGAAAGTGTTTGGTTTAAGACCAGTGGATATGATATTCCAATAAGTTGTCTTGTAGAAATTAAAGAATATTTGTGTCCAAGTTACAGAACCCTCTTACCTTTTGTCCATTTCCCATGGTTTTTTGTCCAAGGAAAGCAAACTGACTGCTGAGCAGTAGTAAAGTACAGTTTTAATGGGGAACTGAAGGAGAAGTAAAACCTGCATAATGAATAGATTTGTGAGATTGAATAATTCAATATAATGTATTGGGTTTGAGCTTAATGCAAGTTAAGTACTGTCTTTACAGTATCTTTAATTGGTGATTAGAGTGAGTAAATGAAATAAATTGAATTCTTTTATTCCTTCATTACTTTTTGTGTTCCTCCAGCTTTTCGTGTTATCTCAAACTCCAGCAGTTCTTACTATGTGGCCATCTTCCTTTGGAAAGAATATTTCAGTTAATTTCAATCTTTTGTTATTAAGCTGGTGCTCTAATTTTTTTTTCCTGATGAAATCACCTGAATGATGCCACCTGCCCAAACAGTTTTACCTCTTGGATTCAAGATCTCGTTCACTAAGCTCAAACAATTCTTTCAAAATATAACCTTGACAATTGGAGTACTCTGAATTTAGTTTCTTCTAGATATGTCCTTGTACATAAGCACAATTATGCTCTCTTTCCCTGAATCTTGACCAAAGCAGAAGAGCCTAAACTACAATAAATTTTGACTTGTGGTGACTGTGCTGGGAATTCCAGATGTTGGTTTCTTCCTCTCGAGTGGTATAGTAGGAAGTAAATAGCAGGGGTGACACGGTGACTCAGTGGTTAGCACTGCTATCTCACTTTGCCAGGGACCTGGTTCAATTCCAGCCTTGGGCGACTATCTGTGTGGAGTTTGCACATTCTCCTGTCTCCGCATGAGTTTCCTCCAGGTACTCTGGTTTTCTTCCACAGTCCAAAGATGTGCAGGTTAGGCAGATTGGCTGTGCTAAATTGCCTGTTGTGTCCAGGGATGTGTGGGTTAGGTGACTTAATCATGGGAAATGCAGGGTTAAAAGATAGGGCGAAGGTTGGGGTGCTGAATCTACATGGGATGAGCTTTGGAGAGTTGGTGTGTACTTGGGCTGAATGGCCTGTTTCCACACTAGGGATTTTATTGAAAAATTCTAAATGCGTGCAGTTGGGATTGTCTGGACTTCATTACTTTCTGTCATAAATCTATCTTTTGGCTTTCAGTTTCCACCTTTTGCTAAGTGTTTGTTGTGGCTGTAAACTTCACGGAACAGTTTCTGGCTTTTAACCTAGCATGTGATTTTTTTTCCATCCAGTAAAATGGATGAGTGCAAAATTATGGTCTGTTACAGAGCGCTAATGAGTTGAGTTTATGTATAAACAACTTAGACCATTCCATCTGCAGCCATGTATTCTTTTAAGTGGAATGACCTAATTTACATACACATGGGAAATAAAAACTAAAAGGACTGTATGAGTTGTATATTAGAAAAAATCAGTTTCGAGGATGTTAACTGATTTCTTTTCACAGGTGCTGCCAGACTTGTTGAACTCTTCCAGCAATTTTGTTTGTCCTTGGGAAAGTTCTTCTGAAATTTAACCCCTCATTTCATGTAGTTAGCTGGCTGAATGCAGTAGAATTAACAGATGGTCTTTCCACTTTGTCCTTTTTGTTTTGCCTTGCTTCAGAGGTTTTGTTAGATTTTCCTTTTTACTCAATTAGGATGATCTGTGTTGCTGAACCTGTTTAGAGGATCGGTTAGTGATATTGTTCCTTCCTTAAACAGTGAAATCTGTTCCACCCATGGCGGATAGTTGTCTATTTGAAATATTGTCTTAAATTGTCTCTCTTCAGTAGTGCTGGAGTTATTTTAAGCAGTATTAAATATTGAAAAAGAGCAGAATTTTGGTATTGTGTAACAACAGATCAAATTCTGTTACGGAAGTACTGAGATATATTAAACTAAAGATGCTGCTTGCAGTCCATCTAATTGCCACAACACTTCATTTTCAAATTTGGAATTCTGAGTGGAAGCCCTTCATTTTTTTTTTAAGGAATTGAAGCCTCTGAATCTGATTTTTTTTTAAATTTGGAGAAGTTGCTGTAGACTAACTAAATAAATCCAGCTTGCAGTAAACTGCTGATTATTCTGGTTGGATCTGTAACTTTTTTAAACATAAATTGTGGTTGCCATCACCAGATTCCTCCCTTGAAGTTGATGTACTTGCTGAGAATGGATGTTCAGTTGTGCTGAACATCTGAGCTTTGCTTGTGAGGTGCTTGATGCTTTCCTGCTGCTTCCTCAATGAATGAGTTAATAATAAACCCTCAACACTTGAACTTGAAGGCCATAGACTCTTTTGTAAACAAACAGACACCTGACAAGGATGGAATTCCAGCTAGACACCTGACATGTTCAAAGTTCCATCTATTGCCACACGTGACCCTTTTCCATCTCCTACTGGAAAGTAGGTTCCATTCCACAGGTGATATGCATATGCCAAAATTGTGTTCTGCACAAGAACAAAGCAGTTAAAGGAATTGTAATTACATGTGCAGGGGTGTCACATTTATTATCACAAGGAAGGTTTTGTTAGGGCTGTACTTAAAATATTCAAACTTGGAGTCCAGGTGCACCAGAAACAGTGCAACTTCTTTACCAGCAGATCAACTGTGGATGAGATTGTCTCTTGTAGCTGGGGAGGGACCAGGGTATAGTTGTTCTCTTCTGGTAGATATTGTTAAGGCTGCCTTGATGCAGAAGGACTTTCCATGAAAGACTGTGCGGTTGATAGTTCCACTTCTTACAACTTCAGAATGAAATAGAATAACGTTAGCTTCTACCCTGACACACATTGCTTTTCCTTTATGTGGAAAGAGTGCCCATATTCAAAATCTTTGAGCAACCATGGAATGGAAGCCAACTGAACATAAAGGACAAAGAAAATCTGCACCTCTTAAAAGTGCACTTTGTAGTTAAGTTACAGAATGGATTTGATATCATTTTCTGTTAATCCAAATCGTGAAATAAGCCTTAACAAGTAAAGTATTAATAAATGCTATATTTTGGTACTTAAGGGACCAAGTAAAAAAATTTAAATTCCATTGGAGAATCATTTCTGGCAATAGCTACCAAGCAACAGTGTTTTTTCAAAATAGCTCTTTTTTTTCCTTGATGAATGTCTGTCTGGATTTTCCAATCCAGATTTTGTTTAAAATAGTGTAAATATCTATGCCCATTCTTCATTGTCCGTGGATTTCAGACCAGTATAGGTTTGGATTTTTCTCTCCTGATCGCCAGGACCTGGCTGGTGTGACCCTTCCCTGTCAGTAGGGAATTTATTAGAGTGCTATCCATGCAAGGTTCATAGTCTGTGCCCCAGGCCCTGCAGGTGACAAGGATTTGGAGTATAACTGTTTGGTCTGTACATCTAATCTCTCACCATTTTGGAATTTTATCTCGTAGTTAGAACTTTTTTTTTGGTTCCTCATTCATGAGGTAAGGGCATTGCTTTTTAGGCAGTGTTTATTGCCCAGAGGGCAGTCGGGAGTCAACCATGTTGCTGTAGGTCTGGAGTCACGTGTAGGCCAGACCAGGTAAGGATGGCAGTTTACCTCCCTAAGGGATATTAGTGAACCAGATGGGTTTCTCTGACAATGGACAATGGATTCATATAGGTTACGTTAGTCTTAATTCCAGTTTTTTTTCCATTGAATTCAAATTCACTTTCCCTTGGTTGGATTCAAACCCATAGGGTTAACTTGGTCCCTGGATTAACAGTCCCATGATAATGCCACTAGGCCACTGCCACCCCAAGATTTCGATACCAAAGCAAAGTTCATGTTTGTAGATGAGGTCGGACCTTCACTGTTCCCTCTCCTTTTTGTGAGTTATTCCGTTAGGATTCACTTGATTTCGGGCACTATTGCATTTTTTTGAGACCATTCATTTTTTAAATTGAAGCCTCTCTTTGTGTGACAGCGCCATCCAATGGAATGAATTGTTTCTTGAAGTTAACTTTTTTTCGAGCCATTTCCTTCTAAATATATTCCTGAACTAATTCTGTTGCATTTTTTATTGTAGGATTTTCAGCCTGGAAAATTTATTTCTGTTCATTCTGAATATCAAATTTCAAGTTACTTAATTGAATGGAAAATTGAAGGAACTCACCGTTTTCCAAGTTGTGTTCTCTTATCTCCGATCTTAAGAGCCTTTATCCTGTACAGATTTCTCATTTTTCTAATAGTGCTGCAAAAACTTATGCATCTTTAAGTTTCTTTGTTATTCTGTCTTTTTTAGTTCATGCACAATACTAATGTTTTGTACTCATTGAGAAAATAATCCTAAAGAGAAAATACAAAGCTTTTCTTAAAAAATAAAATCCCTATATTGAGACTTTATATACTCTATTTTCTTAGTGTTTCTTTGTCAATAAAGAAGCACCAGAAGTGATGGGATTTTATTGAAAAAATAGTTGATGACTAATTAGAAATTCCCCAAAGTCTGGATACTAAAATAAGTACTTCCAACAATAAAACTTGTAAATAATGTCACTATACTTGGTGGTAGATGGAGAATAGTCAAATGGTGTTTCACTGGTGCATCAAGTGATTTTTGATTTGATCTTCTTTCTTGGCATGTACCAAAATACAGTGAGAAGCTTTGTTTACAAGTGCTACTGGCAGATTACAGCAAGCAAAGGATGTACAAATCAAAAAAGATTTCAACAAGTTATGTTCAGAGATACTGGGAACTGCAGATGCTGGCGAATCCAAGATAACAGTGTGGGGCTGGATGAGCACAGCAGGCCAAGCAGCATCTTAGGACCACAAAAGCTGACGTTTCTGGCCTAGACCCTGTTCATTGCACCATGTGAACCAGTGCATTTTACAAAATTTGCCCCCCACCCCTCCTTTTAAATATTTCTCCTCCCATCAAAACTAGGGGATATACTTTTTAAATGCCCACATGAGGGAAAGCACAATTGTCATTCCCCTCATGACCCTATAAATATCAATAGGTTTAGCCCTTGAGCTCCCAGTCCCAGTCAATCCAGTAGATTTTTACATCTCAGATCCTTCATTTTCAGCAACATTCTGGTAAATATTTTCTGAATCCTGTCCAGCTCAATAATATCCTTCCTACAACAAGGAGACTAGAACTGGACTCAATACTCCTGAAGAGGCCTTATCAATGTCCTCACAACCTTCCCATGACATCCCAACTCCATACCCCAAAGTCTGCGCAATGAAGGCAAGTGTGTTAGATACCTTCACCATCCTGTCTACCTGTGATGCAAATTTCAGAAAATTGTGTACCTGAGTCTTTAGGTCTCTGTTCTGCAACATGACTACTGATAGTCCCATCATTAATTGTATAAATCTTGTCTCTGTTTGCATTACCAAAACCTAACCTCTGATCTGCTGTTGTAGTCACTACGTTTATGTGACAAGTCTGGTTGAGTTTCTAGCTAATACTAACACCAAGGATATTGTTAGTGGGGGATTCAGTGAAGCTAACACCATTGAATATCAAAGGGCAGTGATTAGGTTGTCTCTAATTGGATATGGTCATTGCCTGGCACTTGTGTGGCATGAATGTTACTTGCCACTCATCCAGCCCAAGTCTGGATATTGATCAGATCTTGTGTTTACACACGGACTACTTCTGATTCTGAGAAATCACACATGATGCTGAACACTTGTATAATTATTTCCAAATGTCTCCACCTGTTCCCTTCTGGAGGGAACATCATTGAAGCAACTGAAGATAGCTGGGCTTAGGACATTACCTGTAGAGCTCTTGCAGAGATGTCCTGGAGCTGAGATGACCGACCTCCAAAAACCACAACCATCTTCCTGTGTGCTAGGTATTGACTCCAACCAGCAGTGTCATTGCCTCGTGATACCCATTGATTCCAGTTTTGCTCGGACTCTTTGTCAAGCCTGTCACTCTTACGCCACACCTCTGCGGCTTTGGTCTTTTGGCAACGTTTGAACGAAGGATGCAATGAGGACTGAGCTGAGTGACTTTGCAGAACCCAAACTTGGGTTGAGCTGGTTTGCTGACCAGGTGCTGCTTGGTTATGCTCTGCATTCTGACCCTTCTATCACTTTTTGCTGATTGAGAGTAGACTGATGGGCAGAAATGGATGTGATGGATTTGTCCTGCTTTTTTGTATGCAAGGCATAAACTGAGCAATTTTCCACATTTATTGGGTAGAGGTCTGTGTTGCAACTGGACTGGAAGAGTTTATCTAGGGAGTGGCAAGATCTGGAGAACAAGTTTTCAGCAGTATTGCTAGAATATTGTCTGGGCTCAATTGCAGTATCCAGTGTATCTGACTATTTCTTGATGTCATGTGGAGTGAATCAAATTGGCTGAAGATTGGTATCTGTATGCTCAGGACCAGTGAAGGAGACCATGCTGGATCACCCACTTGGTACATCTGTGTAAAGATTGCTGGGAATGCTTCAGCCTTGTCTTTTGCAGTGGTGTGCTGGGCTTTTCCTTTTGTTAAGAATGGGGTAACTGTGGAACCATCTCCAGTGAATTGTTTAATTATCCACTACCATTCATGACTAGATGTGGCAAGACTGCAGAGCTTAGATCTGAGCTATTTGTTATGGATTCTGTTAGCTCTGTCCATCACTTGTATGCCAAATAGCAGAAGTGAAACACAGGTTTTTTTTTCCCTTTTTTATGTAGTGTCTATGCAGGAAGCAGGATGTATAACCCAGCCAACTGAGTTGGTGGATTTGTAGTGGATATTGGTGGCTGGTGTCTCCCCAGAAATGGAAACAGATGTTGAGAAAGGGAGGAGTCAGATGACCAGATGGTAAGGTGAAAGCAGAGTGGAAAAGTTGTTTTTTTAATTGTTTTTTTTTAGCTTCTAATTTCCAATCCTAGAGGGGAGGCAGTACTGTTTTTGTTTAAATATTGTTGATTTGTACTAGAGAAAAAGTTGTGGTTGAGGGCTGGAATCAGACTGGAACAAGGAATGTTTCATGTACCCCACAAAGAGAAAGGCACAACTGAGTGCATACTCATGGCCACCTGTCTGACTTGAAGAATGAGGAGTTAAAAGAAAACTTGTTCAGGGTGAGGATGAGCCTGGCCAGGTGGAGGAGGCTGGTGGGGTGATGGAGGCAGCTCAGGCCTTTCAAGAAGAAGCAGAGATCCCAGGAGACCATCCTGATGGGGGATTGATGTGTAAAGGGATTGCATCTCCATGATAGAGGAGGTGGCTGGAACGTGCAAACTTGAAAATCTGAAACTGCCATAAAGTGATTTGAGGAAGTATGGATGTAAGCAGGCAGGGATTGAGGGGAGAAAAGTGAGTGTCAAGGCAGGAAGAGATGAGTTCTGTGGGGCAGGAGCAGGCAGAAACAATGAGTCTGGCTGGGCAATCCTGTTTGTGAATTTTGGGAAGGAGCTAAGAGTTGTATGGAGTTGAGGGTGGAGGAGGAGCGCTATCTGCTTGGAGACAGGCAGGGTGGGGCTGGTGCCATGGTCCAAGGAGATAGAGGACGAAGTAGCTGAGAGTAGTTGCTCACCTGCTGCACTGTAGAAATCTGTCTGCCACACAGTAACAGCACCATCCTTTTGGCAGTTCTGAGGAAAGGTAGCCCGATCTGAAATGTTAACTGTGATTTTTTTTTTTTCTTTCCAAATCTTCTGCTACATCTGAGTTTTTTTCCCAGTGATTTTCTGTTTGTTCTCCCCCCCCCCCCCCCCCCCCCCCCCCCTTGATTTACAGCATCTCCAGTTCTCTTAATTTTTAAGTAATTCTGTTTGGTACCTTCAGGTTGACACCTAATTTTCACATATACCTGGTGGTGCTCCTGACATGCCTTCCTGCATGCTCCATTTAACCAAAGTTGATCCCCAGGCTTGATGGTAATGGCTTAGTCAGGAATATGCCAGGCCATGAGTTTGAAGATTGTGCTGGAGTACAATTCTGCTGTTAAATGGTCCACGGCACCTCATGGATGCCCAGCCTTGAACATAGGACATAGAACATCACAGCACAGTACAGGCCCTTCGGCTCTCAATGTTGGTATGACCTGTCATACCAATGAAGCCCATCTAACCTACGCTATTTGTATGTCCATATGCTTGTCCAATGATGACTTAAATGTACTTAAAGTTGGTGAATCTACTACCGTTGCAGGCAAAGCATTCCATTCCCTTACTGCTGAGTAAAGAAACTACCTCTGACATCTGTCCTATATCTTTCACCCCTCAATTTAAAGCTATGCCCCCCCCTCGTGCTAACCGTCACCATCCTAGGAAAAAGGCTCTCCACATCTAACCCTCTGATTATTTATGTCTCAATTAAGTCACTCCTCACCCACCTTCTCCCTAATGAAAACAGCCTCAAGTCCCTCAGCCTTTCCTTGTAAGACCTTCCCTCCATACCAGGCAACAGCATAGTAAATCTCCTCTGCACCCTTTCCGAAGCTTCCACATCCTTCTTATAATGCGGTGACCAGAACTGTACACAATACTCCAAGTGTGGCCGCACCAGAGTTTTCTGTACAGCTGCAGCATAGCCTCTTAGTTCTGGAACTCGATCCCTCTATTAATAAAAGCTAAAACACTGCCTTCTTAACAACCCTGTCAACCTGGGTGGCAACTTTCAAGGAGTTGCTAGATCTGTTTTGAAGTCTGTCCCATTTAGCATGGAGGTTACTCGGAATATGAAGACAGGGCGTGGTCTCCTACAATGATTATACTGTGGTTGCTGTCTCTTTTTTAATGGTACTGTTGTGCTAGCGAATTGGTAAGGATGAGCTCAAATATGTTTTTCCCCTCTTGGTTTCTTCCCCCCCCCCCCCCACCCCCTGCTGAAGACCCAGTCTAGCATCTATGTCCTTTTTAGGACATGACTAGCTGAAACAGTGTGTTTTCTGGTGGACTTCTGAAATAGCCCACACAAAATACATTTTGCGCCCTTGCCACCCTCTGTGCTTCCTCCAGCTGTTGTTCAACATGGATTCAATGCAATCCTATCAGATATCATTAACTCCAGGCTCTCAAGGAGTGGGTCAACAGTCTTATCAGCCAATTCTAATTCCAAGTCATTCAAACCAAGGGCCTTTACCTTCTGCAGGAATGCCAGTTTATTAGTGTTATCCCACCGCCTCAACAAAATAGTATCAGGTCAGTGTCTTTGGTGCAATGTTTTAAACTGTCCACTTTGTTACTTTATGAAATGTTTTTTTTTCTTTTCATTCCGAACTATATCTGACTTTGTGTTTTATCAACAATAGTTCAGTCCTAATCTTAAGAATTTTGAGGAATGTTAAGTTCAAGTTTTGAGTGATGAAAATGTTGGAGATGTGTTGAAATTTAATTTCATTTAGCTCTTATATTTGCTTCATTTCCCTTGCTCAGTGTTTTGTTATCATTTTAGTAACAACAAACTTTTAGGTTTACTGCATCCCATACTACACAAAGGTTCCAATGAAGTTGCAACATCAGTCGATTTGCATCATACTTCTACTGTTTGCAATGCAGTAGACAGCTGAAGCAATCCCCCAGCCAACAAATCAGACCTCCTCTCTGCAGTTTGTCACAGCTAGTTACAATTGCTGGTAGACAATTCAACGACTAACAGGAGGTAAAGGCCCACAGTATTCCCATTCTGAATGATATGGGAGTAAAGTATATTAGTGTAAAGACGAAGCTGAAGTATTGTGGCAGTCTTCAACCAGAAGTACCAATTTGATTGTCCATCTCCAGCTTCCTCCACAGCTCCTCAGTATCGTAGATGCTAGTCTTCAGTCAATTCAGTTAACTGCATGCCGTGTCGAGGAACAGCTGAAAATGCTGGATATTGCAAGTGTTGAGTGATATCACATTGTAACAATATTACTGAAGACTTGTGTGCCAGAACCTGGTGCACTGCTAGCGAAGTTGTGCTAGTACATTTACAACGTTTACATCCGTCTGACTATGGAAGATTGTCCAGATATGTCCTAAGTTTAGAATGCAGCACAAATTCAACTTGGCCTATTGCCACCCGATCAGGAAAGTGATGAAACGGATGGTGAATAGTGCTACCAAGTAGCAGGTACCAAATACATTTAGAAATGACCTCTGTTAGGTCTAGAGCTGCTCAGCTCCCAACCTCATAGCAGCCTTGGTCCAAACATGGACACAAGTGCTGAACTGCAGAAGTGAGGTGAAAGACACTGGCCTTCTATCAAGGCCACATTCAAGCAACTTTAGCATCAAGGATCCCTAGCAAAACTGCTGTCAATGTAAAGTGGGGAAAATCCCTCCACTGGTCATGGTTGTTGGTGGTCAGTCACCTAAGCCCCAGGACGTTACTGCAGGAATTCATTTGAATAGTGTCGTATGCCCAATCATCAGCTGCTTCTTCATTGCTTACCTTGTTCCATGATGATTGCATATGGTTTAATGCCACAAGTTCACTGAAGCAGTCTGTGTACCCATGTGCAGCAATATCTATACAAAGCTCAAGACTTGGGCTAAGTGGCAAGTAGCATTTGTGCCCCACAGCCATCAGGCAATAATATTTCCAACAATAGAGAATCTAACCATCACTTTTTGATGCTCAATGGCATTGTCACTGCTAAATTCCACGTTTCCTACGTTTTGGAGTTACCGTTGACCAAAACCTGGACTCGACCTATCGCGTAGCCACAGTATCTACAAGAGGAGTTCAGAATACTACTGCGAGTAACTCGACACTTGGCTCCCCACTGACTGTTTCCCATCTTCAACGTATAAGTCAGCAGTTTGATGAAGTATTGTACTCTTGTGGGGGCTGTACTCATCCAGGCAGCAATAAAGAAAAATGACTATGCAGTACAAAGTAGCTCGTGTGATTGACCTTCCATCCACCACCTTCATCTTCAGCATTCACTCCTTTCTCTACCATTGCACAGTAATTGTGTGTGCCATCTCTACAAGGTATGGTGCAACCTGGAGTTCAACCTGGATAAATGCGAGGTGATGCATTTTGGAAGGTCGAATTTGAAAGCTGAGTACAAGATTAACGATAGGATTCTTGGCAGCGTGGAGGAACAGAGGGATCTTGGTGTGCAGATACATAGATCCCTTAAAATGGCTACCCAAGTGGACAGGGTTGTTAAGAAAGCATATGGTGTTTTGGCTTTCATTAACAGGGGGATTGAGTTTAAGAGTCGTGAGATCTTGTTGCAGCTCTATAAAACTTTGGTTAGACCGCACTTGGAATACTGCGTCCAGTTCTGGGCGCCGTATTATAGGAAAGATGTGGATGCTTTGGAGAGGGTTCAGAGGAGGTTTACCAGGATGCTGCCTGGACTGGAGGGCTTATCTTATGAAGAGAGGTTGACTGAGCTCGGTCTCTTTTCATTGGAGAAAAGGAGGAGGAGAGGGGACCTAATTGAGGTATACAAGATAATGAGAGGCATAGATAGAGTTGATAGCCAGAGACTATTTCCCAGGGCAGAAATGGCTAGCACGAGGGGTCATAGTTTTAAGCTGGTTGGTGGAAAGTATAGAGGGGATGTCAGAGGCAGGTTCTTTACAGAGTTGAGAGCACGGAATGCGTTGCCAGCAGCAGTTGTGGAAGCAAGGTCATTGGGGTCATTTAAGAGACTGCTGGAGATGTATATGGTCACAGAAATTTGAGGGTGCATACATGAGGATCAATGGTCAGCACAACATTGTGGGCTGAAGGGCCTGTTCTGTGCTGTACTGTTCTATGTTCTATGAGTCCTGATTCATCAGCGGGGGCATGGCAGTACATGGTAACCAGCAGAATTTCCCTGCTCATTTGGTAGGAGTAACCAGAATGCAGAGTACTGGGCTAATGGTAAGATTCTTGGTAGTGTAGATGAGCAGAGAGATCTCGGTGTCCATGTACACAGATCCTTGAAAGTTGCCACCCAGGTTGACAGGGCTGTTAAGAAGGCGTACAGTGTTTTTAGCTTTTATTAATAGAGGGATTGAGTTCCGGAACCAAGAGGTTATGCTGCAGCTGTACAAAACTCTGGTGTGGCCGCACTTGGAGTATTGTGTACAGTTCTGGTCACTGCATTATAAGAAGGATGTGGAAGCTTTGGAAAGGGTGCGGAGGAGATTTACTAGGATGTTGCCTAGCATGGATGGAAGGTCTTATGAGGAAAGGCTGAGAGATTTGAGACTGTATTCGTTAGAGAGAAAAAGGTTGACACGTGACTTAATTGAGACATAAAAAATAATCAGAGGGGTGGATAGGGAGAGCCTTTTTCCTAGGATGGTGATGGCGAGCACAAGGGGGCATAGCTTTAAATTGATGGGTGAAAGATATAGGACAGATGTCAGAGGTAGTTTCTTTACTCAGAGTAGTAAGGGAATGGAACGCTTTGCCTGCAACGGTAGTAGATTCGCCAACTTTAGGTACATTTAAGTCGTCATTGGACGAGCATATAGACGTACATGGAATAGTGCAGGTTAGATGGGCTTCAGATGGGTATGACAGGTTGGCACAACATCGAGGGCTGAAGGGCCTGTACTGTGCTGTAATGTTCTATGTCTAATGTGAAGCCAAGAGATTTCATGGGATCCAGAGTTAATTTTGAGGACTCCAGGGCAGCTCCCTCCCAACAGTATGCCACAATGCCACCACCTCTGCTGGGTCTGTCTTGCTGCTGGGACAAGATGCGGTGAGGGATGGTGGTGCTTTGGATGTTGCCTGTGAGGTATGATTCTGTGAATAAGACCGGTTGACTAATCTGAGACAGCTAATCCAATTTTGATCAGAGATAATGGGAACTGCAGATGCTGGAGAATCTGCTTGGTTCGCAATAAACAACTGCGCCTCCAGTCGCGAACCATTTTAACTGCCCCCTCCCATTCCTTAGACAACATGCCCATCATGGGCCTCCTGCAGTGCCACAGTGTCACCCGTAGGTTGCAGGAACAGCAACTCGTATTTCCCTTTGGAACCCTGCAGCCCAATGGTATCAATGTGGACTTCACAAGCTTCAAAATCTCCCCTTCCCCCACTGCATCCCAAAACCAGCCCAGCTTGTCCCTGCCTCCCTAACCCTAACCTGTTCTTCCTTTCTCCTATCCCCTCCTCCCACCTCAAGCCGCACCTCCATTTCCTACCTACTAACCTCATCATGCCTCCTTGACCTGAGAAACTATGGAATTAATTTGGAAATTGACTTTTTTAAATCAGGAGTGAAATTTTAAATTTAATCAGCAGTGGTGCAGCTGTACAGTTCTGTGAAGATAGTGTTCTTAACTGCTACGTGGTTTAAATGTTTTTGAGTGGGGTTGGTCCAGTAGGAAGGCAGCAGCTGCATGCTATGTACCAACAACTGGGTAAGAATTAACACTTTTTTAAAAAACATTGTATTTCTAGTCCAAGTTGGTTATCTAGAGTAATTTCAGATTTGTGAAATTTGATCTTTAGGGTTTAGATTGAGGTGAAATATTCAATGCCACTTATTTGTATGGGAAATATATGGGTGGTGTCACAGATTTTCGTTTCGGTTTATCGTTGTCACGTGTACCCAAGTATAGTGAAAAGTTGTTTTGTTTTACGAGCAGTACAGATAGACCATAACATACAAGGACGTGCAGATCAGTGTTTAGATGGTTAGGCATACCAGGTTAATGCTGCATAGGAGATACACAAAAGCAAGATCAACGTTAAGCCTTAAAATTAGATCATTCAGCAGTCTAATAACAGCTGGGAAGAAGCTGTTCTTGAACCAGTTGGTATGTGTTCAAGCTTCTGTAGCTTCGTGTGCAATGAGCAGAAAGCGCTTTAAGCAAATGATATAATTAGGGCTAGAATTAGGAATGTTGCTTGATCTTTACTCAAGGGATACAAATGTTCATAAATTTGTAGATGTTTATTCACCAGAGTATTGACTGTTTTTTTTTTAAACTCTGCACGTTCGCCATTTTGAAATCTTCCACTCCACCAAATGTTGGGCTCTGACTTGTATACAAGCCTTGGTATTACTACATCCAAGAATCCCTTTTTCTTTAATGTATGCAATGCCCTTGTAATTATTGCAAAACAAAAGACTATCTTACTAACTAACGCTGAATGAATCTGAAAGATGAAATCTCTCCAGTAAATTCTGCAAGAGCTTTTGTTTCTGCAGTTAGTCAATATGCACTATGCTTTGTCTATAGGTAGTACTGCAAAATGGTAAATTAATCAGAAGTCAGACGAGGCCAGACGCCAACTCTCCGACACCACCTCCTACCGCCTCCTCGATCATGACCCCACACCCGAGCACCAAACCATCATCTCCAACACCATTCACGACCTCATCACCACAAGGGACCTCCCACCCACAGCCTCCAACCTCATTGTTCCCCAACCCCGCACGGCCCATTTCTATCTCCTTCCCAAAATCCACAAACCTGCCTGCCCTGGTCGACCCATCGTCTCAGCCTGCTCCTGCCCCACCGAACTCATCTCCACCTATCTGGACTCCATTTTCTCCCCTTTGGTCCAGGAACTCCCCACCTACGTCCATGACACCACCCACGCCCTCCACCTCCTCCAGGACTTCCAATTCCCTGGCCCCCAACACCTCACATTGACCATGGACGTCCAGTCCCTGTACACCTGCATTCCGCATGGAGATGGCCTCAAGGCCCTCCGCTTCTTCCTATCCCGCAGGCCCGACCAGTCCCCCTCCACCGACACTCTCATCCGCCTCGCTGAACTCGTCCTCACACTCAACAACTTCTCTTTTGACTCCTCCCACTTCCTACAGACTAAGGGGGTGGCCATGGGCACCCGCATGGGCCCCAGCTATGCCTGCCTCTTTGTAGGTTACGTGGAACAGTCCCTCTTCCGCACCTACACAGGCCCCAAACCCCACCTCTTCCTCCGGTACATTGACTGTATCGGCGCCGCCTCTTGCTCCCCAGAGGAGCTCGAACAGTTCATCCACTTCACCAACACCTTCCACCCCAACCTTCAGTTCACCTGGGCCATCTCCAGCACATCCTTCACCTTCCTGGACACCTCAGTCTCCATCTCAGGCAACCAGCTTGTAACTGATGTCCATTTCAAGCCCACCGACTCCCACAGCTACCTGGAATACACCTCCTCCCACCCACCCTCCTGCAAAAATTCCATCCCCTATTCCCAATTCCTCCGCTTCCGCCGCATCTGCTCCCACGATAAGACATTCCACTCCCACACATCCCAGATGTCCCAGTTCTTTAAGGACCGCAACTTTCCCCCCACAGTGATCGAGAACGTCCTTGACCGCGTCTCCCGTATTTCCCGCAACACATCCCTCACACCCCGCCCCCGCCACAACCGCCCCAAGAGGATCCCCCTCGTTCTCACACACCACCCTACCAACCTCCGGATACAACACATCATCCTCCGACACTTCCGCCATTTACAATCCGACCCCACCACCCAAGACATTTTTCCATCCCCTCCCCTGTCAGCTTTCCGGAGAGACCACTCTCTCCGTGACTCCCTTGTTCGCTCCACACTGCCCTCCAACCCCACCACACCCGGCACCTTCCCCTGCAACCGCAGGAAATGCTACACTTGTCCCCACACCTCCTCCCTCACCCCCATCCCAGGCCCCAAGATGACATTCCACATTAAGCAGAGGTTCACCTGCACATCTGCCAATGTGGTATACTGCATCCACTGTACCCAGTGCGGCTTCCTCTACATTGGGGAAACCAAGCGGAGGCTTGGGGACCGCTTTGCAGAACACCTCCGCTCAGTTCGCAACAAACAACTGCACCTCCCAGTCGCAAACCATTTCCACTCCCCCTCCCATTCTTTAGATGACATGTCCATCATGGGCCTCCTGCAGTGCCACAATGATGCCACCCGAAGGTTGCAGGAACAGCAACTCATATTCCGCCTGGGAACCCTGCAGCCATATGGTATCAATGTGGACTTCACCAGTTTCAAAATCTCCCCTTCCCCCACCGCATCCCTAAACCAGCCCAGTTCATCCCCTCCCCCCACTGCACCACACAACCAGCCCAGCTCTCTTTCCCCCCCCCCCCCCCCCCCCCCCCCAAACCCACTGCATCCCAAAACCAGTCCAACCTGTCTCTGCCTCCCTAACCGGTTCTTCCTCTCACCCATCCCTTCCTCCCACCCCAAGCCGCACCCCCAGCTACCTACTAACCTCATCCCACCTCCTTGACCTGTCCGTCTTCCCTGGACTGACCTATCCCCTCCCTACCTCCCCACCTACACTCTCTCCACCTATCTTCTTTACTCTCCATCTTCGGTCCGCCTCCCCCTCTCTCCCTATTTATTCCAGTTCCCTCCCCCCATCCCCCTCTCTGATGAAGGGTCTAGGCCCGAAACGTCAGCTTTTGTGCTCCTGAGATGCTGCTTGGCCTGCTGTGTTCATCCAGCCTCACATTTTATTATCTTGGAATTCTCCAGCATCTGCAGTTCCCATTATCACTTCCCATAGTTAATCCACCTAGCCTGGACACAGGGCAATTTAGCATGGCCAGTCTATCTAACCTACACGTCTTTGGATTGTAGGAGGAAACCACAGAACCTGGAGGAAACCCCATGCTGACAAGAGGCAACTGTACCAACTTCATACAGTTGCCCAAGCCCTGTCAGTGTGTGGCAGAGCAGTGCTAGCCGCTGTGCTGCCCTACTGAGGAGCATTAACAACTTTTTTTTATTGCTAAGTGGACAATCTCATCTTGGTAAGCTTTTTTTTTCACTCAAACATCCTGGTGGAAGTTACATGTGTAAAACAGATTATCCTAAAAGGAAATAGTTTACAAAAGTTCAGAAGCCAGTAACATCAGTGTCAGGATTTTATTTTGTAAATTCCATCTTGGAGGTGTTGATTAGAACCCTCGGGGGCTATCTGAAGCAGAGCCTGAGCTCGGTGTCACTAATGCAAGAAGTGGTTACTTAAGTCAAGACCAACCTATAGACGTGATTTTAAAAAGGTTAATTCCCTCTGTGCTGTAAAGTCATGCTGTTGATGGTGTAGATGAAATTACAGTTTACCGTGTGTGCAGATGTAGACCTTGTTAAATTTGCATAATCAGGCCAGGTTACTGTGTGGAATCTAACTTGCTCAGCAATACCATCGGTGGAGATCGTATCGCTGTATCTACTGGTTCTTTACCTAGTCTAGCAGTTTCATCTTCAAGAACTCCCATCAAAGAATTTTGTCTTTGAGTAAAGATGTAATAAATGGGCTGGATTTAGTACAACTGTGCTTTTTCAGATGTATTAAAACTTAAGTGGCCTGTGGGCCACTCCCTCCTTTTTTTTCTTAGTATGACCTAACATCCTATTAATTTGCAAACTGATTGATAGGGTCATTCCTGACCCCAAGGAATTTTGGAAAATCATAGCACATCTACTAACAGCCTACACCTAAGAGTTTCTAAACAGACAATTAGATTCTAATTTTTGATTTTGTCTTGATTTTAGTCCCTTGTGGTTCTTCAATGCTTTTCCTGACTTGTTAATATTAGTTTCTTTGCTCTATTCAACCTGTACTCATTGTACAGGATGCATTTTATGCATCCTTTCCTGTCTTTGTAATGAAATTTGTTCTTCACTTTGAACACAGACATGACTTGTTCAATGCCTCTACCATTTCTTCATTCCCCAACAGTAAAGAATTCACTTGAACCTGCTGTCATCAGCATTGCCTTCTGAACTGCATTTGATTTAATCCTCCCTGATAGGAGCCCAGTTAGGTATCTGTTGCTCCTGTGAGACAGATACCACCTCTGCTTAATGCTGTTGTGTTGCTTTCTGATATGGATGCATTAGATGAATAAATCCTCATCACCCCAGATGACTGCTGAAGTGTAGAAAGTCCAATCTGTTGCTCTAATTTTATGGCCACCACGGTCTCTGCTCCTCTCGTGTTGCCACACAAAATCATACTGTACAGAAACAAAAGTAATAAGAATATAACTAAAAGAACATCTCACTCCCCAGTGTCACTAGGATTGAGTTTGGATCCTGGTGATTCAAATAATTCAAATCCTGATCATTCAGATAATTCAGAGATAATGGGAACTGCAGATGCTGGAGAATCCAAGATAATAGTGTGAAGCTGGATGAACACAGCAGGCCAAGCAGCATCTCAGGACCACAAAAGCCGATGTTTCGGGCCTAGACCTTTCATCAGAGAGGGGGATGGGGAGAGGGAACTGGAATAAATAGGGAGATGGGGAGGTGGACCAAAGATGGAGAGAAAAGATAGGTGGAGAAGACAGTATAGGTAGGGAGGGGATGGGTCAGTCCAGGGAAGACGGACAGGTCAAGGAGATGGGATGAGTTTAGTAGGTGGGAAATGGAGCGGCTTGAGGTGGGAGGAAGGGATAGGTGAGAGGAAGAACAGGTTAGGGAGGCAGAGACAAGCTGGGCTGGTTGTGTGATGCAGTAGGGGGAGGGGATGAACTGGGCTGGTTTTGGGATGCGGTGGGGGAAGGGGAGATTTTGAAGCTGGTGAAGTCCACATTGATATCATTCTGCTGCAGGGTTCCCAAGCAGAATGAGTTGCTGTTCCTGCAACCTTTGGGTGGCATCATTGTGGCACTGCAGGAGGCACAATAATTTGTAAACAATTCATCTGCTTTGTGATAGTGTATGAGAAATGCAGTACAATGTCCGTACCAGCAAATCCAAGGTTGCCATGGTCATCCATATCTTAGAGCTACAAGAGAAGCAGAGGGCACAGGATATAATTCTTAAGCTTCCTTTTGGTAAATCATTCAACTCTGCTGGAGCAGGACTTCCCAAAATTTTGTGAAAAATTGCTAGGCCAAGTTTTTGGTTTAATTTGCTCCTTCTGTGGCTACACAGAAGCAAGCTACATTCTAGTTCTGACAATCTCTAAAAGGAGTGAAACAGCATGGTGTACTAGCTCTTGAACTCAGTTTGGTGTTTTCACGCTTCTGACCTTATTGCCTTTGCTGAAAAGATGGAGTCTACTTGCACATCAGATCAGATGATGATCTGTACAAAACATCATTGTTGGAAGCAAAGATAAAAAGATTGTCTTGACCACAAACTACACCATACTTGTGGTGCTAGTCACCTACACGGAATCTCTGCTAACAGGGCGCATGGTTCATTTCTCACTTGCCTTAATTTATTTACCCTGACTATAAGTATTAAGACCATTGTGTTATCGGACAAGGTATTGCATGTCTATCCCGACCACACTAACGCCTAACTGGGAATAGCAGGCTACCTCATAACCCCGGTGATAGACAATCTCCCTTGATGCAAAACTTGATACGTATATAGGGTAAGCAGCTACTGACTTTTTCAACTGACTCATGAATCAGGCATTGAATGAAATCCTGTTGACCCTTTGTACTAAACCATGGGTCTATACTATTGCAGCAATGTACCAAGGCTCCTTGGACAGCACCTTCCAAGCCCATGACCACTACAAGGACAAAGGTAGATGATTGTTAGGAGCACCATCACCATGTGCGAATTATCGTTGTTACTTCACCCTTGTACCCTGCACTCACCACTCTGCACCCCCCCCCCCCCCCCCCAAAATAATAAGAGAAAAATGAAAAAATCATTTGGATGATGAGAGTCAAATCTCAAGTGGAGTGCCCAAAGCTTGGCTTCAAAGTTGCATGCAAGTGTGACTGCCCATACATTAATTTATGAAGCCTAGAATTCTTGTCTGATGGAGGAAAGTTTACCGGAGCCGTATTCACCATGGTGGCTACTGTGATTAGTGCCAACATCAAAAATTAAATGACCTAGAAAGGCACCTGGAATCTTCATGCCCAGCACTTTTATCAAAACTGCCACTTGAGGATTAGCACCTTCAGCCAACAGCAAAGGTTCACCATAAGAAGGTGATGTAATGAGTCATTTGTTTAATAAATCCACTATTTTATACATGTCCTTGAACAGG
Source organism: Stegostoma tigrinum (assembly GCF_030684315.1). Lineage (NCBI taxonomy): Eukaryota > Metazoa > Chordata > Chondrichthyes > Orectolobiformes > Stegostomatidae > Stegostoma > Stegostoma tigrinum. The sequence goes on along the minus strand of NC_081383.1, from coordinate 7,624,419 downwards.
AATCTGTAGGAGAGAAGTACATTATGTATATAGTTTAAGAGTAATGTCAATGAATATAATGTATATTCTTGCCTTAAAGTGGCGATAAATTGCTTCCTAGCACCTCAAGCCAGATGCAAAGGTACAGGTGGCAAGTGTTTCCTTGTTTGTAAGACCATGCAATTTAAAAACAAAAGTTGGTGTTTTCTACAGATATATTGTTTCTTTAGGTTAATAAATCTGTTGAATTGTAATTTGGATCCCTGATAGGTTAGTTGACTTAAGAATAGTCACTTTGAGGTTTAGCACAAGCATAAAACCCAGAGGCCTTAGTTTAATTTGTGCAGTATACTGAATTAGATGACCTCAGCTTATGTAGCGTGTTCAGAGACTGCTAGTTTAAGTTGAAAATGCAAAGGAAATTTCTTTGGTTTGACCTTTAATATATACATGGTGCTTTCTGTGAAGCACAATGAGTAGATTACATAACGTTCATTTTAAAAAGTATAAATTCCACGTTTGCAATAACTTTGCATAGTTGAATAACAGTATTCAAGTGACCTTTGAAATTGTGCACATGGAAATGAGGTGAGATATGTAATGTGACAGTTTTTTCTTATATATGGATAGCAACAGAACCCCATAATGGCTTACAGTAACTGAAATCTTGCTTTTAATAAATTATCCCCTTTAAATTATAAATTGCACCTCATATTGGCAATGGATTAAAATTTAATTTGTTTTTGCAATTTCCAGGAAGTTTTTGTTCCATCGGAGTAGACGGTCTGTTCCAGTGGGATCAGCTAATAAGGTCAGTGTTGTAATTTTTTTTGGGGAAAACAGTTATGTTGTCTTTTAAAAATGTACATCGCTGTCAGAAAAGGGAGAATATTGATAGGAGTGGGAAAGAAATTACCTTGTATTCTGATTCTTCAATATTGCTGGCTGATGAAACAGTAAATCATGAGACCAGAATCCTTTCTTGGCTGTATGCCTACTGGAACACCTGGAAAACATGAGGTGTGTGAAGGCTAAGTTATTTCAGTTTTTACTAATCTGTCACTTTCCTGCTATACTAAGAAGTTGTTGTGGTCTAAAGAACTGGAAGAAAAGCCACCAAGACTCAAACAGTTATAAGATGTAATATTTACAAGGCTATAATTTTGATTGCTGATATAAATGTTTTGGGATTGGGGAAGATTGCAGAAAAGAAGAAAAACAAGGTTAGGGGGAGATTTGCAAACTAGGTGAAAACTTCTTAAATCAAAATGTTGCTTCACTTGGATCCAATGTAGGTCAATGGGGCAAAAGTGGTGCAAGTAGAAATTTGCTGCAAGTTAAAACATGGGCAGCAGAGTTTTGGATGGCTGGTTTAAAGAGGGTAGAGTTGCCTCAATCCAGATGTTACATGTTAGAGGTAACTCCAGGACAGTTAGTTCATTTTGCAGGCTTTAAAAACAAATGTAACTGGGTGGCATATCGAGACCTGTGTATTTAGCCAATTAACTATATTGTAGAACAATCAAGGGTGCAAACATCTATCTTTTACTTCATAACATTTTAATAATTTCTGTTGCATTTGCTATAGTATCAGCTGTTTAATTGGATACAATAGAATCTTTGAAATTGCACCACCTGCAAATGTGTGTTAAGTGGAACCTTGAGAAGCTGAAGAAGCCCCTATGCAAGCTGGTTTCCTTGCAAATCCACTTTTTGAAAAATGAACTAAAACACTGAAATACTAAATATGCCTTCATTTAATGACCTTGTACAATAAAAGACATTGTTTTTCCACAGCTAACTCAACATTTTTCAGTCATCCTTTTCTCCTTTTTAGCATGCTGTCTTTGCATGAGTGTAATACTGTTCACTGTTGTCAGGGCAGTCAAATATACTTTTTGGTTCCTGTGCTGCGGTGTGACATCCCATGGGATCTTTGTCAATTGTTGTAGTTTCAAATAGGCCAACAGAGGTGGTTGGGGTGAGGTGGGTTGTGGGAAGCGGTGACCGGGTAAGTGTTCACTGGACACCTCCTTTAAAGAATGTACTGCACCTAATTCTTCAGGATCACTGGAGGTGGGAATGTTTTCTGCCAAGGTTGCTTTGAACCAAGATAACTTTTTAAAAAAATTTTAACCTACTTTTCTGATCAACCTGTTCAGAGATGTTGTTGCACAACCCTGGAGGAGGTGGGACTTGAAGTCCAGTCCCTTGACCCTGGGGTAGGGATGCTGCCACTGCACCACAAGAGTCTTTCTTGAGCCATGATAATAGAATCAGAATGTGCACCTGTTCCCGGTCTCTTTTTGAGACAAATACCTGCTTGTCATACTGTTCCTGAGGTGTTTGCCTTGTACTTGAATAGCTGACAAACCCTAAGAACCCTGTGTAGTGGCAGGCTCTGTGGTAACAGGGCCTGGTGTGTGGGGTGGGGGTCTGGAACATGGGGAGTTTAGGCCCTAAAATTATTGAACTCAATACTGAGTCCGGAGGGCTGTAGGGTCCCCAAGCGGAAAAAGAGGTGTTCTTCCAGCTTGCATTGGGCTTAGCTGGAACACTGCAGCATTACCAGAGACACTGGATGTTAGCTGGGGAGCAGATTGGTGCATTAAAGTGGCAGGCAACAAGTAGTTCAGGGTCTTTACCAGTCCAGAATGCCAGCATGTCACTCGCACTTTTCAATTGAATTTCCTGTTTGGATGGTGAATGGCTAACAAATTTGCCATAACTGTAATTTTGGGAAATGTTCCCCTCATTATTTTTTCCGCGTTGTGGTCCTCCGAGGTCTCTGCAGCAGTGGCGTCTACTGTGTGCCAGTGCACTGGTGTATGTACAGCCTTTCAGCTCTGCATGCCTCTGTAGTTAAGGTGATATTGGTTTTGGGATAACTTAAATTGATTCTTTTGTAGCTTTGCTTCTAAATCCAGCTGTCAAAATCATTATTAAACATCAAATTTAATTGCTTTTAATTATTTTTATTAACAGATTGAGAGCCTATTGTTTCTTATGGATTTTAGCAATTCTTACTATCTTAAACTTCAGAAAACACCAGGTTATAGTCCAACGGTTTATTTTAAATCACTAGCTTTCGTAGCATAGCCCCTTTGTCTGGAGAAGTGTGAGGGATGCACACAGGTGCAGAATTCATAGGCAGAGAGATCAAAAGATGGTACAGATTGTGAGTGGAGTGTCAAATAATAAGTCTCTTCAGGTGATCAAAAGCATCAAAGTGTGAGTAAAGTCTCAACAGCTCAGTAACAAACAAAGGAATGACCTATTATCCAGTTAAATAAGGCAGAGATAATCACGAAATCTTAGAAATAAGATGTTGCTGGAGACAATCCAGATAACTGGAATAATATTAAATTCTTCACTGTCAATAACCAGTTCTTTATTGAGACATATGGAACAGCTATGGGAATCAGATTTCCACCCCAATATGTCAACATCTTCATGCACATGTTCAAGCAAGTCCTCTTTACAGCACAGGACCTGTGACCAGTGCTATACACCAGTTACAACAATGACATTTTCTTCCTTTGGACGCACTGCAAGGAATCACTGAATTGTGATATCATCAAGTTTCATCCTGCCATCGGACTTACCATGGATTACTCTTCAGAATTGGCCTCGTTCTTGGACAGAGACATATCCTTCAAGGATGGGCGCCTCAGTACCTCACTCTGCTGCAAACCCATGGATAACCTCCATGATGCTGCACTTCTCTCCCTTCTACCCTAAATATTTTAAAGAGGCCATCCCCTGTGGACAAGCCCTGCACATACACAAGATCTGCTTAGATGAGGCAACGAACACCTAAGGATTTTAAAAGATGCCGTCATAAGAACAGGATATGCTGCAGAACTGATCAGTTGTCAGTTCTGATGTGCCACAGCAAAAAAACCACAACAACAACCTCCTCAGAAGGTAGGCGCTGGATATGGCCAAGAGAGCACCCTTCATTGTCCAGTACTTCCCCGGAGCAGAGAGCCCTATGCTATGTTCTTCATAGCCTTCAACATATAATCAATGACAATGAGCATCTTGCCAAGATCATCCCTACACTTCCTTGCCTTCAAACAACTGCCAAAAATTATACAGACCATTGTTCGCAGGAGACTACTCCTCCTCCTTCAGGACAACATTGACCACAACATCCTACACACCAACCATGACAACCTCTGCAAGACATGATAGATCATTGGCTTGGATACTACCACCCACGTGTAAGAACACCTCATATGCAGCAGATATTCATTTAGCCAACATTGGCTATCTTGTGCGCTGCAGGCAAGGATTCCCTGAGGCATGATATATTGGCTAGACAGTGCAAATCCAAGACAACGGATGAATGGGCACAAGTGATCTATTGCCAGAAACGAATGTTCCTCTCAGCTGGGAAGCATTTCAGCAGTCAAGGACATTCAGTCTCCAGTCTTCAGGTAAACATCCTCCCAAGGCAGCCTTCAAAATACATAATGCAGAATTGCCCAGCAGAAGCTGATAGCCAAATTCCATACTCGCAAAGATAGCCTCAACTATGATCTTCTGTTCATGTCAAGTTACGTGTGACCCCACCATGATGTTCTGTCTTGTTTTGACACTATATTTGTGCCTGTGTGCATCTCTGCTACTTCACTTGACCAAGGGGCTATACTCCGAAAGCTTGTGGTTTTAAATAATTGTCTGTTGGTGAAGAAGGGCCGAGGCTCAAAATGTCTCCTGCTCCTCTGCTGCTTGACATGCTGTGTTCATCAAGCTCTACACCTCGTTATCTCGGATGCTCCAGCATCTGCAGTTCCTGCTGTCTCAGCTACTAACCTGGTATTATGACTTTTGACTTTGTCCACCCCTGGCACCTCTACATCATGAACATCAATGATGTGTATTTGACAGTTGGACAGTAGGTGGTGCTCTTGACCAATGACTTGCCAGTGAATCAATCCATCCAAACCTCTTTTTAAAAAACACTTTCAATGGCAATTCCAAGCACAATGCTGTAAGCTACACAATAATGGTAATGTACAAAAATTACTTGCACCAATTGCCACAATCTTTAAATTGATTTATGCTTCAATAAAAGGAAAAGGCTGACATCATTTTAATCTTTATCCTTGGAGGTTATAATGTTTTGAATCACCTTGACTTGTACATCATCACTCTTAGCCTTAATAGTAACTATTATAAAATAGGTTTAGTTTGCTTAATTACTCAATATACAATATATAGCACAAAATTGAGTGAATGAGCTTTTTAAAAAAAACATTTGCAACTGATTGTCATGAGTAATCCACAAGTACTAAAAGATTTGGCGGGTTATGGGCCAAGCGTAGGCAGGTGGGACTGGTTTATTTTGGAAACATGGTCAGCATAGACTGGTTGAAGCAAAGGATCTCCTTCCATTCTCTGACCCTGACACTTTTTTGTGCTGTTCTATTTCTGAATTTAATGGCATGGCAACATTTAATGAAGTATACGATGTTGGTCAATTGAAATATGCTTGTATTGCAGATTTAGTTGCTATTGATGGGGATCTTTTGTGTATGGTCTATAATTAATGCAGTGGGGACTAAGTAGAACAATCCACCTGTACATTTTAAATTTAGCGAAGTAGTTTGCTTTGGTACATAAGTGAACTTGTGTATATTGCAGTCATTTTATAACACTTTTAAAAGTTGCAGTGATGTACATTGTGCATTACTGCTCGATCAGGACAGATACTTGACCGATTTATTTCTGGCTGAAAAAAAATTATAGCGCTGATTTTTCCAGGCAATCTTGATGAAATTGTTTTACAGAGAGGTTCGAAGGGGCAAATGTTATTTTCTTGTACTTTTTTTGTTGGAGAACTTAGAATATTCTGGCAGTCACTTGGGGCACAGATGCTTGAGGACAACTAGAAATGTAAATTGGATGCCCCTCAAATATTCACTGTATGAATGTAGAGCCTTTAATATCTCAGTATTTATGTAGTGTCATTCTTACCTTCACGCTTTGGATTTGTGCATCGGTCACTTCTTATACTTACCAAAACTTATTGCTGCACAGTCTATTAAAGCTGCTTTGATATGCCAGCATTCATGCTGATGTTAGAGGCTTCTGAGCTTTCTACACGTGCAACCATATGCAATCCAAAAGTAAACTGTCCTGTTGACATCATTTCCAACTTGGCGCTCACGGCTGCTTCAGGGCCACGCAAATTGGTAAGCACCACCAAGCTTGATTGCTAATATTTGACATCCCAATATTGTATGTTTCTTCTGTCGTCATTTTTTTTCCCCCCTCAATCCCTCCAGGCAAAGATTAATTCACTGAATTACAAAGCCAAAAATATCTTAAACACTTCAGATTTCATGGGTTAATAAAATGGTGAGAAAATTGTTTTTAATAGTTTTCAAATGTCCCTCCTGCAAAATGTCTTGTTTGAAAGCAGGAAGCATTGCTGAGCACCTCCTAATCTTTCAAGTCTACAAGTTAAACGTGGCATCACTGTCAGAAGTTATTGGTCATGTGGCAGGAGGGAAGCTCTAGCACCACCAATAGATGATTTCCTTAATCCCGGAAATAGAATCTAGACTATTTAAACCTGCTGACTGGTCTCTTTCCGTGCTGTATGATTCTGACTGAAATTGCATTTAAACCCTGTGTCTGGAGATTATGGCTGTTCCAATCATTACCATCTTTAATTGATCAATTAGTAATTTAATTTAATTTTTAAACTTCTTTGAAATGTGGGCATTGCTGGCTGGCCAGCATGTATTACCTGTTTCTAGTTGCCCCTGAGAAGGTGATGAGCTGTTGCCTTTTAACCACTGCAGTCCCCCTTGCTGTAGGTTGACCCACTCTGCTCTTAGGGCGGGAATTCCAGGATTTTGATCCAGTGACTGTTAAGGAATGGTGATATATTTTCCAGTGCGGGGTGGTGAGTGGTTTGGAGGGAAACTTTTTTTTTTGAAGGTGATGTTGTTCCCATGTATCTACTGATCTTGTCTTTGTAGGTGGAGGTGGTCCTGGATTTGGAAAGTACTGTCTGAGGATCTTTGAATTTCTGCAGTGTATCTTGTATCTTCTAGATAAATACTGAGATTATTAAAGATTATTAATACTCTGAATATGGAGGGACATCCAATTTACACTTCTAGTTGCTTTCCAGCATCGCTGCCCAAAATGACTGCTGGAAAATTCTTATATACAGCAACTAAAGAACTTTTTTGGGTGTAGTACACACTGTTGCTATAGTGCATTGGTGAAGGAAATGGATGTAGGGCCAGTCAAGTAGGGTGTTTTGTCCAGGATGCTGTCAAGCTGCTTGAGTATCATTGGAGCTGCACTCATCCAGGCAACTGTGGAATAGTATATTACACTCCTGACTTGTGCTTCATAGATGTTGGATAGGCTTTGGGGAGTCAGGAGGTGAATTTCTAGCTGCAGTGTCCCTGGCCTTTGACCTGCTCTTGTCAGGGTTTATATGGTGAGTCTAGTCGACTTTCTAGTCAATGGGGACTCCCATAGTATTGATAATGGGGGATTCAGTGATGGTAATATCGTGTGTGTGTGTGCCACCAGCCGGCCTGGGTCTTGTGGCATTTGGCTATGCGCCCCGTCAGTATCCGGGGAGTCATCACCGGCAAACATCCCTACTTCTGATCTTATGGAGGGAATGTTATTTCTGCAGTAGTTGAAGATGGTTCGGCCTAAGATGCTATCCTGAGGAACTCCTGGAACTGCGAACACTGACCTCCAGCAACCATAACCCTGGTCCAGTTGATCAGGTATGGCTCCTCTCCAGTGGAGAATATTCCTCTGGTACCCATTGATTCCAGTTTTGTTTGAGCTCCTTGATTTCACACTCAGTTGAATGCAACCTGATGTCAAAGGTTGTCCCTCTCTCTTCCCCTCTGCAGTTCAGCTATTTTGTCCATGAATGAACCGAGGCTGTAATGAGGTCAGCAGCTGAGTGGTCCTTGTGGAACCCAAACTGGGTGTCATTGAGCAGGTGCTGCATGATAGCACTGCGGATGATACCTTCTGTTGTTGCACTGATCATGGTTAGACTGAAGGGATGGTAATGGCTGTGTTGGATTTCTCTTGCATTTTATGGACAGGACGTAGCTGAGCAATTTTCCATTGTGTCAGATAGAAGTCAATGTTGCAGTTGTACTGGAAGAGTTTACTTAGGGAAGTAGCAAGATCTAGAGCACAAGTCTTCAGCATTATTGCCAGAATGCTGTCTGGACCCATATCTTTTGCTGTGTCCAGTGTCTCCAACAATTTATTGATGTCATGTGGAGTGAATTAAATTGGCTGTAGACTGGTATCGGTATGCTGGGGACCACTGAAGGAGGCCTTGATGGGTCATCCACATGACACTTTTGCTGAAGATTTACAGCAAAATGTAACCCACCCTACTCCTACACTGCTGCCTCAATTTCACCTTCCTGTCTTTTTCTTCCCTCCCCATGAACCTTGGATTCCATCACTGATGTAAAAAGAAATGTCTGTCTTAGCTTTGGATATATTTCATGACTTAACCTCAACAGCCCTCTGCTGTAAAGAATTCCACAGATTCATTACCCTCTCTGAGAAGAAATTCCTACTCATCATTGCCTTAAATGTGCAGCCCCATGTTTTGAGATGATGCCTTCTAGCCCTTGACGTTTGCTCTTGTGGGAGAGTCCTTTCCGCATCTACTGTTATTTCTCCTAAGAATCTTGAATGGTCCAATAAGGTCGTTAGTTCCAGGTTGCAATCCTGAAAATGCTGCCCTTATCTCTAGTCAGATATTTAGTTAGCCAATTGTGCAACTGTGCTAACCTGCTACTTCTAACACCATGGGCTCTTACCTTTACTAAGTAGCCTAATGTGGTAAACATATTATACCCATCGCTTTCCTTTCTATGTATCCTGCTTGATTCCTCCTCCAAAGAATTCTTGTAAATTTGTCAGGTATGATTTCCCCTTTAATGCAGTCATGCTGACTGTTTTGACCATATTGCATACTTCTATAATGTTTTGCTAATATATCTTTTATAATAGACTGACATTTTCCCAGTAATGCACATTAGGGTAACTGACTGAGGTGCGTAGTTTTTTTGCTTCCTTAAGATAAAGGTGTTTGGCGGTTGCCCATATTGGTCAGAGATGTGAAGATTAGATGGGTTATGGGGAATGAGTCTTGGTAGGATGCTCTGAAGGTCAGTGTGGGCTTGTTGGGCCAAAGAGCCTACTTCCACACTGTAAGGATTCTATGAACATTACTTTTCCAGCCTCCTCCCCTAAGAACCCTATATTTGCCTTTTGGCTTTGGACTTCCTTTTTTAATATATTTGAAAGAAGCTGTTGCTGCCCTCCTTCATATTACTTACGAGTTTACACTCAAAGTTAATATCTTCCCTCTTTTTATTATTTTTTTTGTTGGTTTTTAAAACTTTCTAATCCCTCTGGTCTACCACCACTCTTTGCTAAATTCCATTTTTTTTTCAATTTGCTAGGATCCTTTTTAATTTCCCTGTTTAACTCTGGTGGGCTTATCCCTTTCCTAGCCGCTGGATATCTCTTTGTGAGCCTTAAGCTACTTTCACCAATGTTTCAACAATTTTCATTGACATAAGGATGGTTGAGGAGCAAACATTTTTTTTCTAGCCCACTCCAACCAATTCTGCCCTGAACTAAACAGTGTTTTCCAATTCAAATTCCTCCTGTAAAAGTCAGCTAAATTCTATTATGTTTATAGTCACTGTTTGCTCTTTACTATGACATATATTAGTCTGCCTAGTTACATATCACTTGATCCCTGGTTGGATCCTCAATATATTATTCCAGGAGATTGTCCCTAATACAATCTTAAATTTTTCCTCATGGCTTCCTCTGCCAATCTGACTGTTCAAATCTGCGTGAGAAACTTTAATCTTTCTGATTGATGTACTGGCTTAGGCATCTACCCTGCCATATAACTAATGTTAGGGAGCCTACAGACTACTTTGACTAGCGTCATCCCTTTTTTAAAATTTGCTTCCATCCATATGGATTCTAGATTACCAGTCCAGTGATGACATCAGCATGCTGTCATAATTTTTTTTACCAAATACCTTCCAATTATCTTGTAATATTTGGACAAAAATATTGCTGAAAAGATGTAGTGAGTTAGTGATCAAAAGGAGGTGCCCTCGCCAATCTGTTCCCTCCATTTTCTGTTAAGGCTTGTCTAACTGTGACTTACTAATACGAAGAAAATATTTTCTGTCTATAAAATGTTTGCTTGAAGTGTGTTTTGGAACATCCAAAGATGTAAGAATTTGAGCTTAGCTTCACATTAGCAGTTTGAGAACATGCTGCCCATGAAATTTGGGCTTGATGTGTTCTGATTTGAGGAATTTTTTTTTCCACTTGAGGACATGAGGATTGCTGACTGGCCAGACACAGTTTAGCAGCTGTGATCTTTAGGACCTAACTAGCTCAATCAGTAGTGCTGTTGCCAAACCACTCTTGGTGGCTATTGAAATTCCCTACCCAGCGTACGTTATGCACTCTGGATAGAGTGATGTGCTCCAGCAATCTTTTTCCTCTAGTGGGACTGAAATAAATAGTTATTTAATCACTTAATATTTCTTTACTGTAGTCCATGCCTAAACAGATGTTCTGTACATCCCAAGATCCCATTTAGCCAATAACCAGTTATCTGTTTTGACATAATAGTGTGACTTTAAACTTAATACAGATTGGAACAATTTTAAACTGCTGAGATGCTATCTGACCTGAGTTTCTCAAGCATTTGGTTTAATTTTGGTCTCCACCTCCCACAATACTTTGCTTTTATTATTATTATTTTAACCACTTTTTTGTGTTTTGACGGTGAGCAATATTTCTTTACCACGCTAGTAAACTGTAAGAAGAAAATGTTTTTTTTAGCCAAATAGTGCCATAGGATCAGTTCTGGCCACTTAGAATTGTGCCTGGTCTGCCTGTTTAACAACCCCATTGACAAAGTGCTGCATTTTCTGATCAGAGATAATGGGAGCTGCAGATGCTGGAGAATCCAAGATGACAAAGTGTGAAGCTGGATGAACACAGCAGGCCAAACAGCATCTCAGGAGCACAAAAGCTGACGTTTCCAGCCTAGACCCTTCATCAGAGGGGCTCTGATGAAGGGTCTAGGCCTGAAACGTCAGCTTTTGTGCTCCTGAGGTGCTGCTTGGCCTGCTGTGTTCATCCAGCTTCACACTTCGTTATGCTGCATTTTTTTTCTTTTAGTTTTTGGAGGTACAATGTAGGAACAGAAATGGGACATGCAACCCCATCTAGCCTGCTCACTGATTCTGGATCATGGCTGATCACCACCTACTTTCAACACTGCTTTCCAACAGTATTCCCATAACCTTGATGTAATGACTAACCAGATATCTGTCTGTCTTGAATTTACTTAATAATTGAGATTCCATAGCCCTGTAGTGTAGAGAATTCCAAAGACTCTCAATTCCATGGCTAAAGAAGTCTCAAATGGCATGTCTTTTATTCGAAGATTGTGTATCCCTTGGTCTAGGCCCATAGCCAGGCTGAAACCCCCATTTGGAATTTTGTAAGTTTGATATTGCATTTTGTTATTCTGTATTCTCTCTCGACATTAGACTCTGGCTTATAGATCTCTCCTCTTGGCGCACACTCAATATTTCAGGAATCTGTTTGATCAACCTCTGCTGCACTCTGTCTGTTGGCAGATATAGGCTTCCTTGGTCTAGGATGCCAGACTTAACATTAATACTTAGTCCTGTCTCACCAGTGCTGTATTCAATTGCAACAGGACTTCTTTTGTTCTTGTCCCTGTCTAACGATAAAACTTACTATTTTCCTTCCAAATTGCTATGCTGCATACTAGTTTTTGGTGAGTTATGAGTAAGGGGACCTTGGTCCCTTTTGGATGTCACCACCTTCCAATCTGACAATTTAAACACTTGTTTATACCAAGGTGGATAATCTCTCATTTGTCCACATTGCGTTACATCTGCCATGCACGTGCCAATTCATGTAACCACATCTAAATCCATTTGATGCCTCTTTGCATTGTCTGCACAACTCACTTTCTGGCCAAGTTCTGTATCATTTGCAAACTTATTACCCCAACCCCCAATCCAAATCATAAATTCATTCATGCAGTATGGAAACAAGCCCCTTGGCCCAGCAAGTCCACACTGACCCTCCAGAGCATCCCACCTAATCTACGCTTCCCTGAGCTCTACAGGTAATTTTAGTGTGGCTAGTCCACCTAGATTGCATATCTTTTGGACTGTGGGAGGTAACTGGAGCACCCAGAGGAAAAACAGAGACATGGAGAGAAAGTGCAAACTCCTGTTTATGAATGATGAACAATTGGAGGCCCAAATAATAATTCCTTTAGTACCCCACTGGTTATAGCCTGTCAGTCAGAGAATGACTGTTTTATTCCTACTGTTCACTTTCTGCCTTTTAACCAATCGTCAATCCATGCTGTATTGAACCCAGTCCCATGCATTTTAATTTTGGTTACCAATTATTGTAGCACTTTATCAAAACCTTTTTTGAAAATCCAAATACATGACATCCTCTGTCTCCCTTAGATTTTGCTTGTAGTCTCCTCAAAAATCTCTATCAGGCAATTATCTTCTAATATGACATCCTTACAGATTTTAAAGTTTCTCCTATTACTGACATCAGTCTGTAGCTCCATTTTTCTATCACCCTCCTTTCATAAATAGTGCTAATATCAGGAACTAATCTTGAACTGTAATCTGACAAAAGTTTAAAGTACTTTTTTAAATTCACTGTGCGACATGTTAGTTCTCCAGTTTACAGAGAAGTTTAACATTTGACATGGGTTATGCATCCTTTCCCGTACTCTCTTTATATGGCCTTGAGAAAGGGCCAATAACTTGAAACATTGGCTGCTGTTTTTCTAAGGATAATTCCTCCTTAAAGGTGCTTCAAATTTTATTTTCTATTTTCATTTTCATATCCATTATCTACTGCTTTCATTCTATGAACTTTCTAAATTTGAATACAGTTATCTCGTTTTGTGTTCCTAATAATTCCTGAAAAATGCATGCTAAGTAAAAAGTTGTCGTGCCCCATAAGGTAGCACGTGTAATCAGGGAAGGGTATGCATGTACAATTGTATTTTGTAAAGCGCACTTATGTTTGCATTACAAATAAATGTACAATGAAGGTTGAACAAGGGTTTTAAAATAACACACCAATAAAACAATTTTGTGCAGAACACTATCATACTGCCCAACGCAGTAATGTTGAAGTATTCTTGATACATGTGCACTGATGAGGTAACAATGCTATTCTTGCTACTTGGACAGTAACTGGATAGAGCAAAAAATGGAGGTCCTGGCCAGCAGTGATTGATTTAAATTTTTAAAAATGTACTCTTAAAACTGCTTTTAAATTTAAAAACATTATTATTTTAAATTACTTTTTGGACTTTCATGCCCATTAGAGGGTGCTATTGTATCAAGCTTAAAAATAAAAAAAAACCCAAAAAAGGTGTCCAAACCTGAAATTTGAAAACACACTCTGGTCTGGCAGCATCAGTTACTTACTGAAGGAAGATCATTGATCTAAGGTATTAATTCTGTTTCTTCCTCTGCAGATATTGTCTGACCTGCTTCAGTATCCATAATATTTTTGCTTTCATAGATAGTAGGAACTGCAGATGCTGGCGAATCTGAGATAACAAGGTATAGTGCTGAAAGAACAGACCAGGCCAAGCAGCATCATAGGAGCAGGAAAGCTGATGTTTGCTTTCATGTTCTTTTTAAATCTGCTAGCCATGCTTTCTTCATGTCTGCCTGGTCAAACATAAGCAAGTAACTTTGCATACAGCTTTCATTTTTTTAAACTTAGTTGCCTATTTATTTGTAACTTAATGGTAAATGTCAAGGCAACAGAGTATTTCAGTACCTTCTGGAAATCTCTTTGGTGACTTTTGATTTCTGTGGTTTATGCATGTCATCCAGACTGTCAGCTGTAATGTGCATTGGGAAGTGGAGGTGGAATCTAAGCAGTAATATATTTTCTGTCCCATTGTAGTTATTTGCACGAACCTTTCAGGAAAAAAAGTGCTAACATTGCTATGGCTGAATTCCCCTCATTGACTTGTTATCTGATATTGTTAAAGAATCTAGCTACCATGTAGGGTTTGGTGAATTGCAGTAACTTGTGGTTACTTAAAATCTTTCCCACCCAGGTCAGTGAGCACAGAAGCAGAGTTTTCAGTCCAACTCATCCTCGCTGATCCGACATCCCAATTTGACCTAGTCTCATTTGCCAGTATTTGGCTCATATCCCTCTAAACCCCTCCTATTCATATCCATCTAGCTGCCTTGTAAATGTTGCAATTGTACCAGCCTCCACCACTTCCTGTGGCAGATCAGTCCACCACCCTCTGCATTTAAAAAGTTACTCCTTTTAAGTCCTTTTTAAATCTTACCCCTCTCTCCTTTAAACTGATGCCATTTAACTTTGGACTTCCCCACCCTATGAAATGGGCATTTCACACTATCTATGCTTCTCCCTGATTTTATAAACCTCTACAGTATCACCCTCCACCCCCCAGTGCTGTATGAGGAAAAGCCCCAGCTTAATTGGCCTCTCCTATAACTCAAACCTTCCAGTCTTAGCAACGTCCTTGTAAAACTTTTTTGCATTGGGAATAAGATGCTTGAATTTATAGTTATAATGTGAAGTTTTTAGATTAAAGTTGCACCCAATTCAAAAGCTTTCTGAAACTGAGATCAACCAAGTGTAGAAGAATTTTTCGACTGCAACTGAATCTCTCAAACATATTATATCAAATGCTTTTGCAGTGTTGCAGTCTACTGGCATATAGGTTGTTTCTACAAGTACTTTATAAATCAAAAATCTGAGAATCAATAGGATCTTGACAGATAAATGAGGGGGTGATGTGAACACTGCTGATTCAGTGTGCCCTTTCTCTCCCCCTCATGTATATCCTTGCACAATCTAACCACCTTTAACTCTGGTTTTGCTTGACTTTTGACATTTTATAGCAGTGAGGGTGGCTAGCAAAGATGTTTTAAAACTGCCTTGTTCTAGTTTTCCTGCACGAGAGAATTAATGTTTTGAATATAAAAAAATAATATTTGTGAAGCTGCATTCTTCCCTTCCATTGAGCTTTTTGAAATTAATCTTGGCCATTTCTCTGCATCTTTTCGCTTAGAGTCAAGTGATTTTGAATTAAATCCTACACTAAAAGTGTGGAACTTAGGATATATATTCTCAATGCTGAGTACTTCAGTATAGTGCTCAGAGATAACTGTTGGAACAACCATCTTTTGGATTGTTACATTGTGTGCTATTTTGAAGCAGAACAGGGGGTTTATACTTGTGCATTGGGGTGGGGTGTTGGATGGAGGTAGTGAAATTGCAATGTCACTGAAGCCATAATTTTGAACCATAGCTGCTGTTCTAAGTATGTGGTTTTGAATCCCACCATGGCAAGTGGTGAAATGGGAGCAAAAATTGGGTGTGGGAAAGGAAATGGATTGCTCAGGCTCTGAAATGAAGTACTGAAGAACTGTAACATGTACTCTGTGTATCATTCTGAGCCTTTCACATTCATTTAGACATTGTAGCTTTTTTAAAAAAGTCTCTATTTAATTGGACAGTGCAGTTCCTAGAAAAAGCCTTTTTATATTTTGTCTTTTTTTGGATCCTTCCTCTGTCTTTCTAGTAATAGCTTCAGTAGATCTGTTTAAGTGTCTGACTTGCAGAAAATTACTGCGTTGCAGAGATGTTTGTTTCATACCAAAGGAAATTGGAGGTAACAAAATGAACACTAACTAGTGCTAGAATCTGAATATTACAAGGAGGAAGTAAACTACATAAATATGTACAATATTTTTTTGTTCATTATGGAAAAAAACTTGCACTCCAATCGTGCTATTTCTGACCTGAGTGCCAACCACTGGCAACATATACTATTCTGTTCACTCTCAGCTCCTGTTCATCTAATTTTGTTACAATTGAATATCTGCTGAATAGAGTGCCCTTTGCATTCCTGGTGAGTTGAAGAGGTATTTTGAAATCTGGCTAATCCAGTACCAAATTTTGAGAAACTTGCTTTTTGACACTAATAATCTAGCTGCAAAGTCCAATATTATCTCTAGGCACACGAATATTAGTTTTTGAAGAAAAAAATTTGTAGTTGATAACCAACAAATCTTTTGAATTTTTATGTTTTTAAGATTAAAAATTGGCCCTGACTTCCTTCAAAAGGAAGCCGTGCATGAATGATTTTACACAAGTGTTGAAAAGATTACCTGGGCTCAGACAAGGTGATCAGTATCAGTCTGTTGGCAGAGGTTAGTGCTCCCCTACAAAAGGGTGAAAGGCGTCCTAGTGGACTTAGAACATACAAATGGTTAAGGCATTTCTATCTCCTTAGCGGCATGCCTCATTTGAGGTGGCCAGGAGGTTAAGATGATGGACTGCTAATCCATTATACTCTGAATGAATGGGTGGGTTCAAACACCAGCTGATTGGTAGGCTATTAATCCAGAAATTCAGCTGATGTTCTAAGGACGTGGGATCAAATCCTGCCATGCTCCATGAGCAGGAGCACAACCTGGAACTAAGTAGAAGAAACATTTGAACTGAATTTTGAGTGGTTTCTACTACCTGCCATCCTACCACTTCAGACTGTCTTAGGGGCATAATGATGGTGGTGGGGTGGGGAGCTGGTGTGTGAAAATATAAGAATTGGGACTACTGATTGTGATAGTAATACCATTTTTGATTTTGTAACTTTTATGCAGTCATTTGTAAAGTGTTTATATATGTTGGCTGAAGTACTTACAACTTTCAAAGGGATTTAGCCCATCGAGTCCTTTTAGGAAAGCTCACTAAAGCTCTGTTCCATACTGCCAGTCTTGGAGATTGCCCTGTAACAAATGTCTCATCTTGTGTTAATTGAAATCTTGAGGACTGCTGGAATTAGAGATACTGTACTCCAGGAGTTTGTCTTGAAGAGTGAAGGATAAATTATTGTGCAGTTTGGCACAGAAAAATGTTGTGACTCGAAACAGTAAGCATTGTGCAATTGACATTTTTGCTCATCTGCCCTTATGCAATGGGTAATCCAGCTAAAGTTGTGCTCATACAATCCTTGAAGTTATGCTAATGTGTATTTGAATGGGGGTTTGCTCAACTGCAGTATCCTGGTAAGCACATACCTTATCCAATATTCTTGTAGATTTGTAGCTCGAGTCGTGGACGCTGTGGTTAGTTCGCTCACCGAGCTGGTTCATGAGTTTGCTGATGTTTCATTACCCTTCTGGGTAACATCCAGCCCCTGATGAAGTGTTGTTGTATTTTCCTGCCTGTTTTTTAAACTCGGGTCTGTTGGAGTGGATTACCTCACTTCTGGTTTTTCTTTGCAGTAGTATGTGTATGTAGGGTCTAATTCTGTGTTTATTGACGGCTTTCGTGGTGGAGAACAAGGCCTCCAGGAATTCCCTTCCCTTTCCTGTCTCTGCTTGGCTTGACCTAGGATCTGGGTTGTTGTCCCAATTGAACTGATGGTCCTCCTTGTCTCTGTATGGAGATGAATGAATATTGGTCATGTCTTTTTGTTGCTAGTTGGTGTTCATGTGTCCTCATAACCAGTTTTCTTCCTGTCTGTCCAATGTAATGTTTGACAGTCATTCCATGGAATCTTGTATTGGTTCTGTCCATCGTGGGTAAGAGTCTTTGGTTCTTGTTAGCAGTTGGCTAAGGATTTGATACAGGCTTGTGTGCCAGTCTGATGCCTGGTGGCCATAGGAGTGTTGTGGTCTGATCAGATATGTTCTTGATGTATGGTAACATGATAATTGTGTCAGGATCCTAGGACAAGCCAAACAGAGACACGTAAGGGAATTCCTAGGGGCCTGGTTCTCCACCGAGAAGGTCATCGATAAACATCTAGAATTAGACCCTATATACACTACTGTAAAGAAAAACTGGAAATGTGGTAACCAATTCCAGCTGACCCCAGATCTATCTAGCAGGTGGGAAAATACAATAAAACACTTCACTGGAAGCTGCACTGATGATTGATATTACCCAGAAGGGTAACGAAACGTCTGCAAACTAATGAATCAGCTCGACCAGTGAACCGGCCACACACATCTTGCTGACACAATCTAGGGCTATGTATGAAGTCTAATGTCTTGGATGATTGTAGGGTTTCCTCCTTGCTTATAATTCTGTTGCAAAAAAAGTGATAGGTGTTTTTTCTGTCATGAATAGTTAACATTTAAAATTGTACCAATTAATCAAACTCTTAAGAAAATTAGATTCTCAGAATTGAATTTGCTTGAACATTCGTATAGGGTTTGTCACTTTTTATTTCTTTATACATTCTTTCAGAATGTAATAGTTTCTGCCTTTTTACCCCCAACCCTTTCATCAGTTCTCTTGCTGATGACTAAAACTCTGCATGTCGGAAATAAATCAGAGATAATCGGAACTGCAGATGCTGGAGAATCCGAGATAACAAAGTGTGGAGCTAGATGAAAACAGGCCAAACAGCATCTTAGGAGCACAAAATCTGATGTTTCGGGTCCAAAACGTCAGCTTTTGTGCTCCTGAGATGCTGCTTAGCCTGCTGTGCTCATCCACCTCCACACTGTCAGGAAGAAATGTCCAGTTTTAGTAGAAGGGGAACGGAAGGCTTCCAAACTTACTGAACTGCAATTGGAACCCAGTCTGCGGAAGTGTGCAATCTTAAGGAGGTTTTTTAAAAAGTTGCTTTAATATTTTAAGAACCTTTTATGTCTAGAAATTTGTTCTTGACTTCATCCAGGTGAAAGGTTTTTTTTATTGGTGTTGTTTGCTATTTTAAAAAAACCTGCTTTAATGAGACTTGGAAGATGCACAAATGTGTTTTTTTTGCTTCATGCAAATTACTTGCAAAGCAAGAGGCTGAACTTTTCTCCCTACTGTTTAATTCTGAAGGCGTTATATTTTGAGCACTGGCCTCACTTGTCAAAACAAAGCATACTATTCCCTCAATGTGGTCAACATTTGTGTACATTGTTGAGCAGGGACCCAATACGTGGTGCTAAAGAGATAAGAGGCTACTTCCCTCTGGATAATGCAGGCGCTGCTGATAGTACAAGTATTAACATTGAGGTTTGAGTTTTTAAAATTAATTTTGATTGTTACCCACAAGCCATGGCAGCTAGCCCTTCCATTTACTGTTCAAATGCAGTTTTATGAAAAGCATTGTTTTTTTATTTTCCAAAGCACTAATTCATAGCTGATTATACTAATGTCATTGACTTCATACCTATTCACGTGTACAGATTTTCTCATTTTATATGCAAAGGACAAAGAAACCTTTAATTTCCTTGCACAGCAAAACATGGCGATTGAAGATCAGAAGTGCAGCAAGTATTCAGGTTGAATAACATTTGCGAAAAGTGAAAAATATTTAATACTTTGACTTTTTATTTAAAAATCAAACAAGTCATACTCCTAAAGGATGGGTGGGGTCAGATTGGTGTGCTCAGGGGAGAAGAAAACCAAAGCTAAGGACTGATTAGAGTGGCAGGCAGAAGGAATTTGTGTTGAGCAAAAAGGTGGTAAAGGCATAGGTTTTTAAAGATGTGTCTAAAGGAGATGTAAATGCAATAGCCAGAGCACTGCCAACAGTAGCCGTCTGGGGAGAAAAACAAGCAATATGATTACTGAATTCAACTTCAGAACAATCTAAAAGGCTGAAAAGTATTTAATTGTAAAATGATGCATGTTGTAAATGAATTCATCCCAACCATATCTGTTGCTCCTGATAAGGTTTCCTCTCTATATTGGAGAAACCAAATTGAGAATCGGTGACCTGTTCACAGAGCATCTGCACTCTGCATGTAACAGCCAACCATACCTTCCACTACCATCCATTTTAATTCTCCCTCCTACTCCCCTGATGACATGTCCATCCTTGGCCGCCTCCACTGTCAGAGTGAGGCCCAACATAAACTGGAGGAACCACACCTTATATTTCGCCTTGGAAGCTTACAACCCAGTGGCTTTAACATTTGAATTCACCCACTTAAATCCTGCCATCCCCATCCTTATTCCATGTCTAGCCCTCCCCCCACCTAACCTAACCTAACCTAACCTAACCTAACCATCAACCATCTTCCATCTCACCTATCCACTCCACTGTTCCCACAGACCATTCACAATGATCCGATCCCCCCCCCCCCCCAACCTGCATTCATCTATCATCCTCTGTCCTACCCTTCCCTCTAGCCCCAACCCCAATTATTTCTGGGATCGCCTCCCTTTCCCCAGTCCTGATGAAAGATTTCAGCCAGAAACGTTGAGTTACCTGCTCCTTGGATGCTGTCTGACCTGCTGTGCTTTTCCAGCCTCACATCTATAAACCCTTCCACCACCTGCAATCCTTATTGTCTCCAAGTTAATGAATTTCAATGGATAGGAGACCAAGGCAGAGTGGGAGTAGCTCCAGTAAATTAAAGTGACTGAAAATTTGGATCATGCTTGTGACCCATTTGGAAGCATTCCTTGACCTGATCACTCGAGCTGCATTTGACCACCCCCATTTGGGGTCATAGAATTCCTGCAGCGTGGAAGCAGGCTACTTGGCCCACTGGGCCTACACTGACTCTCTGAAAAGCATCCCACCAAGACCCATCCCTTACCCTATCCCTGTAACCCAGCATTTTCCCTTGGCTAACCCAGCAAGCCTGCACATTTCTGGACACTATATGGGCAACTTAATATGGCCAGTCCACCTAACCTGCACATCTTTGGACTGTGGCAGGAAACCCCATGCTGACACATGGAGAATATGCAAACTCCACAGGTAGTGTCCCAACGTCCCTGTGCTCTGAGGCAGCACTGTGCCTCTGTGCTGCCAGAAACATTAGCTCAAACATTTAATGTGGAGGGGACTGCCCAGCAAATACAGCATGCAAAATTGAATCTGAGATAGTGGGACCTGCCGAATCTGACAACCAGGTGTAGAGCTGGATGAACACAGCAGGCCAAGCAGCATCAGTGGAGCAGGAAAGCTGAAGTTTCAGGTCTGGACCCTTCAGAAATAGGGTCCGGTCCAGACCCAAAATGCCAGCTTTCCTGCTGCTTGGCCTGCTGTGTTCATCCAGCTCTACACCTTGTTATCTCTTGTGGAAAATTGAATAATGTTAAAGTGCACAAATGTGTATGAGAAGGAGCGGTGCCTTTGGAAAGTTACGTTACCTTGGTTATCAAGCTGGAGGCTGGTGGAGTGTAAGGTGAGGATAAGGGGAATCTGTGGTTCTAGGAGGGAGGGAAGAGGATGTAAAACAAACTGACACAGTAAAGTGCCATATCAGTAAAATTGGATACAAATCCTAGGTTGAAGAAAACTGTTGCTGTTGGAGGTTGGCTCATCAGAATAGATGAGAATTTTATAAAAGGAATAAAGTCCGAACAGGTTAGTAGGGAGAATAATTGAGCTAGCAATGTGGCTCTGAAAGCTTGGATTAGGTACTGGTTGATGGCCTAAACTCATGGCATCAGGAAGATTTGAGAAAATTGAAGGGAGGTACAGGATTGAGATTAAAATTAGCAGCCTGAATAGTACTGGAACAAAATGCTTGACGTATATCTTAGAAAACAGCTGATATATTGAGGCTCCATATAGTGTTGAAGGATAATTATTCAATGCAAGAGCAAGTTCAGCCACAAACAAAAATGAAAATTGCTGAAAAATCTCAGCCAGTCTGGCATTTTTCTGGCAGTATGAGAATTTTTTTGTTGCTGCTTTTGAGAATGAAACATTGCTACGGATACTGGGATAAAATTCTCTTGTTCTTCAAAATAGTCCATGGCATCCTTAATGTCAATTTTGGGGAGTCTTTTGGTTATGTGGATTTACGTCTGCATCAGACTTTTTGGGTTCAAGACAAAGTTAGTGACTGTCGGTAGGCTGGGGCCTTTGTTTTAAAACACCTCTTATTGTATGTTGAGACAAAACACTACAATGCATTTGTAGTCAGAAGTATACTGGGCTCCAATGTTACTGTTACATTTTCTGAAATACTAATTCTGTGAGCTGTACAACCAAATATTCATTCATCTACTCCATGTTCTGATTTTCTCACTTCCTAACTAATGAACTCTTCCCCATATTGTGCTATTTATGCCCAGTGAGGAACATCTGTGTGACATGATCACAAGGTTTCTCTAGGGTCCTATACCCCTGCACAGCAGAGAAAGTAATGGGCTTTAAGTAACATTTTCAGCAATGCATTGAGTGTGCTGAAATATCTGAGATGGGCGTTGAGCCTGCTGGGTCTGACTTAAGTTGAAAAATGTTATGATCTGAGCCACAGCTGTCAATCCTCTGAAAAATGTAGGAGAATGGAAATCAGTTTTGACCCAAAATATTTGATATCCTCCTCTATTAGTTTCCTTGTTCTAATATTTTGCATCCCAGATGATACATTTGGGTTGTTCCATTTGTAGATTCTAATAAAAAAAACGTATTCTGCTTTCACCAGCTACTCTAGGCAGTGTAAAAGACCCAGCTAGCTTCATCAGTGACCCTCAATGCATCATTTGGTCAGAAATGAATCCATTTGTTAACTGCATAGTGTTTAGTTCAGTTTGTAGTTCCTAGAGTAATGAAGTACTCCCTACTTGTGCATGAAAATGTGGATGTTATTTAGATTTGATCAATGGCTGATCATCTCCATAGCCATGAAATTATTGTCACTAAATTGCCTGGTGCCAATATCCTGAGTTACCTTTTTGATTACATAAATTTTGTGGCTAATAGAGCAGATCAGAGGTTGAGTATGCTGTGCCAACTGACTCACCAGTGTACTCTTCACACTTTCCTTGTTCACCTACATGGAACAAATCAGGAGTGTGATGCATTGCCATCTACTTTTCTGGATCATGGAGCTATAACGGCATTTTGAATTGGAGATCATGAGGACAGTGCCATATATTTCATTTTCAACTCATTAAGTGTAAAAATCCACCCCACTCAACTTGGTACTCAATGGTTGTGGTCTATTTTTGGAAGTATCTTCAGCAACAGCTTCCAAACCCATGACTTTCACCCCTAAAAGGACAACATCACTTTTTAATGACTTCTAGAAATGTGAAATGCACATGTGGACACTGGATGAGCAAAGTTGGCATGGTGAGGATTTTTATCCATACTCTAACCAGTTTCCCTCACAGGAAGGGTCACTGGACCTGAAACAGTAATTCTGATTTTTTTTTTCCTCTTAAGATGCTGCCAGACCTGTTGAACTTTTCCAACAACTTCTGTTTTTGTTCCCAATTTACAGCACCCACAGTTTTTTGGTTCTTCCCCTCACAGCCTGCACTTGTCTATAATGACTAACAACTTTTGTGCCATGCTGGGATAATCCTTCAGAGCTCGGCTCCTTCAAGGAACGATTTGGAGAGGTCGATGAACAGTTAGAGAAATGCAAACTTCGAGCATGTAAAAGATACCTAGCTGCAAGGGCTATCTTTATTCTTCAAGAGTTTAATTCCAAGGGGAATTTTTAAAACAGAACACCCCCCCCCCCCCCCAAAGCATTTCAGTAAATGCTAGTACACTTGACCTTAGCAAATCTTGCCTCGTACTTTCATTCTGTCAACAGATTGACTTTGTGTGCTTTACAAATTAGAGAAGTAAAGTTGCAATTGTTGGGGCTTGATTGTAAGAGATGGTGCAAAACCAGTTTCAGCTGAGCATGAGTAATTGTAGTAATGAAGTGTGTAAGAGTATGCAACATTTTAATCTTGGCCCTTAACTGTGGGAAGGAGGCTGAGCTAGTTGTGACCTTTTCTACAGAAAGAAAGCAATGTCGGCAGGTTGTAGTGTAGCAGAGTATCTGCACATGAGACTTTGATCTGTAGTTCATAGGGGGCAGCTTGAGCTAGCCCTGTGTAGGTTTAAAAGCTTTCTCTGACTTGACGACACAATAACCTCAGACGCTATTCAAAGCAGCACATGACCTTCTGTCAGTGAGGTGGAGTTAGGCAATAAAGCAACTGCCACAATGCAGGAAGTGAGTACAATTATACATTTCCCAACAATAACACACAGCTTTTGTTTAAAGCTGTCTGGACTTCAGGGCCCTTTTTTTAAATCAAATCTCCCCTGCCTCTTTCCCGCCCTTCTCTGCCGCCAACATAGCTACTGAAATTTTTTTGCACAGCTCTACATAAACGTGTGCATGCAATTAATTCACTTCGCTTCATTGGGTATGAAAGATTTTTTACTTAGTTTTGGAAAAACAAACCTCCCTTGCTTTGACATCATTCACAAATGATCAAACATCACTTCATGTCTGGATTTTTACTCTGCTTCTCTCCTCCTGTCCTTCCAGATAAATAAACTTCTACCTCTTCACTACTGACTCCTGAATCCTAGTCAGGAGCCAATGTGTCCTTCAGTATAAGTATAAATGTATTATTGGTTATTTCTGAGCCTCTTTGATCAGAATTGTTACATATTGGATCTGACTATGTTACGATTGCATTGAGTGTATAGGGCACAATGGTGCAAATGTTCTGCCATCGTGAAAGTTGCTGTGTCATTCTTTTTAAAAATAACTCAGCCAACGGTTGTGTCCAATTAAATAAATCAAGTCATTCGTCATGTAAAGCATGGCTTTCGAACAAAAAGCTCACATCTGAGTTGAGGGCAGTTGAAATTTCAGAAGGCCCAGAACAGGGATCAAAGTGGAGGCTAAGTAGGGAATTAAAATTACTAACAATTGTAAGTTCTGGGATCAGGTGTTGAGATTGAACAGAGGTGTCCCTCACCCCATCATGGAGTTTTCCTATTGTTATTATTCACTTGCTCAAAACATTACATATTTGAGTTGATGGCAGATTATTGACCTGATGTGTTCATTCTTTCTCTCCACAGGTTCTCCTGAATCTGAATATACCCAGCATTTTCTATTTTTGTCTCAGATTTCTAGCATTCAGTTCATCTGTTTGATAGGGTGCTTTTTTGAAAAAATAATTTAAAATGAATAAGTTTTTCACTACAATGAGCATCGTACTTTTATCATGTATCAAAGATGGTTAATCTAATCTGCTTTTAATTGTGTATGCAAACATTGTAACTTATGTCAATATTTCAAAAGTAATCCTTTGTTTGCAACAGATGTTCTGCAAATACGTAAGTATTATCTTGTTCTTTTTACAGTCATTCCGGTATTAGGAATGTAATTTTTGATGGTGCTCTGCAGCAGCCAAACTACAGTCACTATCCAAAGCATTTAAGTAGTTACATGATATATTTCTTAATCTCAATTGTGTAGGTATTTTGATTTCTCCACTTCTGATGGTGCATTGTGAAAATGGTTGGAGAGGAATGTGTGCAACTGCAAACAGTAACCATAATGTCAAAACATTTGAAATTACAGTAAGATTTGTGTGCTCCTCCTGTAGAGGTATGAATCATTCAGCAAGAATATTTGTCATTTGGGTAATTCCTGGTTTTAAAATGACCAATGATAATTAAAAATGCGTTGTTTTAGATGGGTGAGCTTTTGATAGCTACAAAAATACTTTGAGGAGAGTTGAGCAAAATATGTCTACACAGGACAGAAACTTAAGTGTTGCTTTTTCCAAGAAATAATTCAAAATTAATTTTAAACTGACCATTTCAATACTAATTGATTGTGAGAATAGGTGGGGAAATTCAGACTGGTTTCAACTAACTCGTTCAAATGACTACTGTGATTTACATAAGTTTTTTTTTTAATATGTTTGTATAGATTTGAATACTAGAGTACATCAAATCCGTTACCTTCCTGTAATACCACAATCCAAAAGCATGTCTTTGCTGTGAGGAGTTAACGTGCCTCTACAAGATCATTTGCAATAATCCGGAACAAGCTAAGTGCAGACCAGACTCTTGCTTGTTACTCCCTTCTTACCTGTTTGAGATTTCCTCCGTGGTATTATGAAGTAAACTTGTCATTTTTGTTTTTTTTTAAAAAAAGCTTTTTGTTTGCCTTTCTATAGATTCCTAACACTACTTTTTAATTTGTGCTGTTTAATGAATATTGTACCCTTTTTTTTAAATCCCCTCCTTGAGTGTGACTATTTGCATATAGCTGTTAAAGGAAGATGGTAACTTGGGCATTTAATTGACTAAAGAGATGAAAGTAGTGGTGATTGGAAACATTTTGGTAGAAGTTTTTCAGTGAGAAGTTTTCGGGAATTAGCTTCCATGGGTGGCCACGCCACTTGGGAAATTTGGAAGTCCTAAGCTGCACTGGTTGCTGTTGGGCAAAGAAAGGGCATTCATTTTGAGGGTTCTCTGAGCTCATTTGTTTCACCCACCCCCTTTGCACATTTCCCACCCAAAAAAAGGCAACATGGACATGCACAAAGGAGTGTAGAAGATCTTCCAAATTCTAGTTAATCTTCCCTCCAACCAGTACTAGCCAAAGTAGTCCTGAAGACGAAACACAATACATTAACTGTTTTGGTTTCCACAGATGCTGCCAGAACTGAATTTCTCCAGAATTTCTGTTTTTATTTTCAATTTCCAGTATCAGTGTTTTGTTTTTATTAGCAAAATTTAACTAGCTGATCATTTCATCTTATTTGCTAGTTATAAGACTTTTGTTGGCAAACTTCCTCCAATGTTTTGCTTTAATGAGCAATTACTACCAATTTTTTTTTAATCTTGACCCAGGATGGTTTAATTCCATTAAATTATGTCAGTGTCTATATGTGGAACAAACGTGAAGCGAGACTTTTTTGCATGGACACATCTTGCCATTGATCAAACACCTAAAGTATCCCTTTTCTGGCTTTTTAATATATCCACCTTTCTGCGTGAATATTTTTGTTCATACGATGTACCAAAATGTTGTCGGCGTCTGTGAAACTGTACCCAAAAAGATGACAACTCGAGAGAAGGGGAAAATATTGGGGGAAAAACACTTTTTGTTTAGAAGCAGTTTCTTCATGCCATTTGTCTTGCGGAATGCAGAAGTGTGAAATGTGTAGGGGGAAGGTGTGTCATGCAGTATGTTCGGGTGAGGTCTGCATGTAAAGCATAAGATTGTAGGTGGGGAAATGTCCATTACGTAAGCATTTTCACAAAAGCCCAGTGGCCTGTTGCACCTTTGTTGTCATGAGGAGGTGGAACCCTATAAGTAAAAATAAAGCCATGTGTTATTTTGTGCTGGGAAGACCATTGTAACCAAAACCATGCTTTACTTAATGTGTCAACATTTTCTTACAATTAGTGCACATGTCATTGACTAAATTGATTGCATCTCATCACTGAGTTAGATTATGGAATAAAGCTTATGTGGAAGAGTTCTGTAAAGTTGGAGCAGATTTGTTGATTAGGCATGTGCTGAGGAGGCCCTACTTGAACTTCAAACAAGACAAGGACACAGTGTAATGGCTCTATTTAAAATGAGTATTGACATCTTCAGTGGCCAACATTTACCCACAGTTGCTGTATTGCTGCCTAATGAAAAGATATTCAAATCCCATTCTAAGCACTGTTGAGCATTTTTCATACGCAAGCTTGAGCAATGAGAATTTGTGTTTATGGATCATTATAACTGATCCCAATCATGCATGACTAGAACTTTGACAGAAGTAGGTGTTGCAGCCAGTCATAGAACCTTGTTTAAATCTTGTCTTCTCCAGAGCTAAGGGATGCTTAAGTTAATTTCAATAGTGCCATTGCTGCCTCAGCTGACATCTGTTAATTTGTTACATCACCATGATTTCAACTTGTGACCATGCCAGTCTGAAATTTTGTGCATTGATCTTTTCAGGATTGACTGACTTTCTGCAGAAGTTATTGAAAAATATTTTCAATTGTTGTGAAAATTATTTGGCACCTGAAATTTACACCCTTTACCATTTTCATAACACTTTTTAAAAAAAAAACTTGAATAAACCAAAGCAGACTTCCCCTCAGACATCGTTTAGATTAGATTTAATTCCTTACAGTGTGGGCCTTTGGCCCAACAAGTCCACACCACCCCTTGAAGCATCCCACCCAGACACACCCCCCTATAACCCACACACCCCTGAACACTATGGGGAACTTAGCATGGCCTATACACCTAGCCTATACATCTTTGGACAGCGGGAGGAAACTGGAGTACCTGGAGGAAACCCACGCAGTCATGCAAACTCCGCACAGACAGTCGCCCAAGGCTGGAATCAAACCCGGGTCCCTGGTGCTATGAGGCTGCAGTGCTAACCACTGTGCCACTTTCAATTCCCTGATTGGATGTTGTTCAGTAGTAATGTCATTAATCAGTCATATCGACTCATAGGTTGATAATCTGCTGACTTCTCAAAAAACATGTGATTAACTTGATTTTTTTAAATTGATTCTTTTACAATTTAAAAACAAAACACCTTTCTTATCCTGGATGAACACAGCAGGCCAAGCAGCATCTCAGGAGCTTTTGTGCAGACTTTGATCAAACCAAGTTTTTTTTGAGACATTTCAGCAAGCTATTGCATTTTGTGTAATTTGAACTGTTTTTACTTTGCTCTTGGGATGCTTTAAACTGTTGGAGATGATTTGCAGTGAGGGAGGAAGCCCCATGCTTTTGACCCACTAACATTGAAGGAACAGTGATCCAGTTCCAAGTCAGAATGGTCTGTGATTTTGGATGGGAATTTGTAGATGGTGGTGTTCCCATTTGTTACCCTTGAAAGATGCTAAGACAGCATGTCATGGTGAATTTCTGCTAGTGAATGCTGGGGTGGATGTAGTGTTAAATGCTTGAGCTGTTGTGTTCAGCTTGGAAATAAGCTTGATGAATGTTGTTGGAGCAGTGCTCATGCAGGCAAGTAAAGACTATTCTATCAACTTGTGACTTGTTTTGTAGATGGTGGATAGGTTTTGGGGAAGTCAGAAGGTGAGTTATTCTCCTTGAGGATTCTTGCCATCTAACCTGTTCTTGTAACTGCAGTATTTATTATGGTTTGCTCAGTTCAGTACCAATTCAAAGGAAATCCCCAGAATGTTAGCAGGGGGATTCATGCCATTGAGCACCAAGAGTAGTGGTTAGAATCTCCCTTGCTGGACATGGTTATTGGGTGACACTTTTTGTAGGTTAAAATGTTACATGCCACTTGTCAGCCCAAACCTGGATATTATCCTGATCTTCCTGAAAATTGACGTAATACTACGGAAGTATCTAAAGAGTCGCAAATGGTGCTGAATGTTGGTAAGCAAACCCATCTATGATCTATGATGAAGAAAAGGTCACTAATGAAGCAGCTGAAAGTAGTTGGGCCTAGGACACTACCTTGTTTAGAGGCACTTGTAGTGTAGTGGCCTCAAGGCCACTACACTACAAGTGAAAGTCCCACCTGTTCCAGAGGGGTGTAATACCTTTTCCAAACAGGTTGATTTGAAAGTATCTTACACCAAACACTTTCTTACTGTAGAATATTATTTTTTTGCTTTTTACCAATGCTGGCTAAGGGTAGACTGTTGTACCTAACCCTAACTTTGGTTGTGTTTAGGAAGGATGACTGAGATGATAGAATTGGATATTTGATTTGACAGCAGAATCAGGGTCACCATAGAAATCGGGTGGATGGGATGACTTGGCAAGGGAGGAACGACAATGAATAGCATCAGCAGGGTGCCATGAGAGGGAAGGAATGGCATGGCGGTGGTGGATACAATTGGTGAAGTATACAAATTTGATCACCAATATCTTTTCAGGTCTCCTAGTTAAACCATCTCACGAAGGTCACTGATTTATTCTTCTTCTTTTTGTGAACAATATTGCTTTATTTTAAACTGTCAAGCTTTGAGATGCATCAATCCTTTTGAAAGTTACACCACAATTATTTGACACCAAGTTTATTGTGGTCTAGTATTGGCTGAAGGCAGTAGACACTCAATCTATCTAACCATGTATCTGCAGTATCCTTGATGCACCCCAAGCGCTGAGGCCCATTTCATAAAACCATATAGTAAGAAGTTTCCCTATTCAACTCATTTTACTTCTGCTCACTCTGAAACTACTATCCAATTAGTCCTATTCCCTACATTCTGTTTTGTTGCCCTTGTAAGTTTTAACGTTTCCAGTTCATATACCCAACTTTCTTTGAAAATTAACATTGTCTGAAAAGGAAGCAGATTCAGTGAAATTGAAATTTTATGATCTCCGTATTTCTTTAAGCCCGATTTTTCCATCCGTTTGTTCTTTTGCCATTTAATTTAAAACCGTGCCCTCCAGTAGAAAGTGTTTCTTCTTAAATCAAAGTTATTCATAATTTTTACCTCCTTATTGCCATGATATTTCCCCTTCTGTGCTGTAAGGAGAACAATGTCAACTTACTTCACCTTGCTCCAAAATCTGTCTTAATTCTTCCTGTAAATGTTTCCTCCTTCACCAGTGCTGGTAAACTACTCCACATTCTTTCTGCTAGTCTTTTTTTAAATAAGAAAGATTCCTCTTGCACACAAGCCAAATTATCTCGGCAAAAAGCTGAAAGTTGTGCAGGTGCTGGAAATCTGAAACAAAAACAACCTGCTGAAAAATCTCAACTGGTTTGATACCACTTGTGCAGAAAAATAATCTAATGCCAGCAATCTTAAATGGTGGATCAGTGTCCTGAAGTGATACTTTCTTAAAAAAAATAGTCAGGTGATGTGTGAGTGTTTCACTGACTTGGACAGCATTTACTGTCCATCCTTTTAGTTGTCCTTCAGAATGTGGTGTTGACATCCTTCGATCACTGTAATCCATTGTAGGTATGCCTGTAATTCTGTCAACAAGGGAATTCTAGGATTTTGATTTAGCAACACTGAAGCAATGGTGATAAAAGTCTGCGTGATAAGTGACTTTGAGAGGAACTTGCAACTACGTGCGCCCTAAATTCTAAGGCCCATGTGTTTGATGCCTTTGACCTTTTTAGGTGATAGTGATTGTTAAGGTGCTGTTTAAGAAGTCTCAGTGAATTTGGGGGAGGCAATGCCTCATGCTATCATCACTGGGCTATTAATCCAGACACTCGAGTAATGTTTCGGGGACCTAGGTTCAAATCCCACCACGGCAGATGGTAGAATTTGAATTCACTAAAAATCTGGAATTAAGAGTCTAGTGATTTACCATGAATCCATTGCCAATGTCAGGAAAAAAAACCCATCTGGTTTGCTAATAAGACTAATACAGCATGGAAATAGGCCTGTTAGCTTAAACTGGTCCACGCTGACCTTGGTGCCTCCTCAGCTGGTTCCAGTTGCCTGCATTTGGTCCATATCCCCCTCAACCCTGCCTATCCATATACCTTTGCAAATGTTTTTAACATGTTGCCAGTGTACCAGCCTCAATCAACCACACTCTCTGCGTGAAGAAGTTGCCCCTCAGGTCCTTCTTAAATCTTTCACCTCTCACCTTAAACCTATGTCCTCTAGTTTTCAATTTCCCCCACCCTGGGAAAAAGACTATATGCCTTCATCCCATCTACACTGCTCGTGATTTTATATGCCTCAATAAGGTCACCACTCGTTCTCCTAAGATCCAATGAATAAAGTCCTTTCCTGTCCAACTTCTCCCTATGACTAAAGCCTGGCAACATCCTGGTAAATCATCTTTGCACGTTTTTCCAGTTTAACTATGTCTTTCCTATATAACAGGATGACCAAGACTGTACACAATACTCCCAAGTGCGGCCTCACCAACGACTTATACGACCGTAACACAATGCCCCAACTCCTATAATACTCAGTACCTTGACTGATTTGAAGGCCCACATGCTTAAATGCTTTCTTCACCCTGTCTGCCAGTAATGCTGCTTTCAATGAACTATGTCCCTCTGTTCCACAATACTACTCAGGACCTTGCCATTTACTGTATAAGTCCTCCTTTGGTTTGACGTTGCAAAGTGCAACACTTCACACTTATCTGTATTGATTTTTGCATTTGCCAGTCCTTGGCCCACTTCCCTATCTGATTGAGATCCCTCTAATTTTTGATAGCCATCCTTGGCATCAATGATACCTCCTAATTTTGTGTCATCCACAAACTTACTAGTCATGCCTTGCACATTCACATCCAGATATAACAAAGGTCACAACACCGACCCCTGTGGCATACCACAAGTCACAGGCCTCCAGTCAGAGAAACAACCTTTTAACCACCACCCCCCTGCTTCCTACCAATTGAACTAGCTTTGAATCCAGTAAGCTAGATTTCCCTGATCCCATGCAACCTGACCTTCATGACCAGCCTGCTGTGCAGGACCTTGTCAAAGACCTTTCTGAAGTTCATATCAACAACATCTACTTTCTTGCCCTCATCTACCCTCTTCATTGCCTCCTTTGGAAAAACTCTCAAAGATTTGTCAGACGTGACTTCATGCACACAAATCCACGTTGATTATCCCCAATCAGACCCTGACTATCCAAATGTTGATTGATCCTGTTGTCGGTATCTTCTCCAATAACTTGCCTACCACTGATATTAGGCTCACCAGCCTGTGATTTTTCTGGCTTGTTTTTGCTACCTTTCCTAAACAGTTTAGTAACATTAGCTACCCTCCAGTCTTCTGGAACTTCACCAGTGGCTAAACATGAAGCAAAAACCTCTGCAATTTCTTGCCTAACTTCCCACAACATCTGCAGGTGGACTTGATCAGGCCAAGGGGATTTATCCAACTTAATGCAATCTAAGGCTGCAAGCATGTCCTCGCTGGTAATATGTATGTGTCCTGAAATATCCCCACTTGTTTCCCTTTTCTCTCCTCAGTAAACACTAAGGAGAAATATTCATTAGAAATCTCCCCTGTCTCCTGTGGCTCCACACAGATGGCCATGCTGATATTTAAGGGGTCCTGTTCTCTCCTTAGCCACTGAAGAGCCTGTACTGTGCAGTAGTGTTCTATGTTCTATGTTCTAAGTGTGCATCTACACCTTTTGTAGTCATCTAAGGATTCACTTGAGCCCGATGGTTTAAACCCCCTTTTTCCTTGACCAGAGCCTCAGTGCCCTTGTATGTCAGGGACCCCTTAATCTGCCAGCTTTTCCTTTCACCTAACAGGGACATACTGTCCCTGGGCTCTTGACATCTCACTTTTAAAAGCCTCACATTTGCCAGTCATTCCTTTTTTCCTTGAAACAGACTCACCCAATTGACCGCTGCTAGATTCTGCCAAATGGCCCCAAAATTGGCCCTGCTCCAATTTAGCACTTTTAACCGGTGGTCCTATCCTAGTTTTAACATTGTTATGGAAAAAGATAAGAGTGCTATGCCCTTCCTTTTAGGGAAGGAAACTGCCATCCTTGCCTAGTCTGGCTGACGTGACTCCAGACCCACTACAATGTGGTTGACTCTTAACTGCTCTCTGGACAACTAGGGATTACCAACAAATGCTGGCCAGCCAGTGATGCTCTCATCTATGACTGAATTTTTTAAAAAATTGTACACTGTTTGTTTTGTAGATGGCACACACTGCTGTTACTCCGTAAAGAAAATGAATGTTTGTGGCTGTGGTGCAATTGGTGTTGAGCTGCTTGCATTGTTAGTTGCACGCATTCAGTATTCCATCATGCTTCTGACTTGTGCCTTGTAAATGATGGACAGGCTTCAGTGGGACCATACTTTGGCATTTTGACTTGTGATTTCTACTTTACAGTAGTGGCTGCATTTAAATAGTGCTTTTTGATTACAGTCTGAATTTGTGAAAGTTGCTATATCGATAGAAGTTATTTTGGGATATGACCCCTTAGACTTCTGTTTGATGGACAAAATTTCACTTGGGTTCAATTTGTTTAAGCCTTTCATAATTTTTATATAAAGCGATTATTGGAGTGAAACAAGAGCCATCTTTTATCAGAACCAAACTGAAAATCTCAGATTTTCAATGCCACGTTAAAAACAAATTAAAGTTGCATGTGTTTGGTCAGGACCACTAAATTCCAATCTGCCACAGTGTGAGCATTAATGCCCAGTTTTTGCAGAAGGTGATGCCACTATCTCATGTTGAATAATCTGTAAATGAATCTGCCACAATCCCCATTGTAATGAAAGATGCATTATAAATATGTTGATTATAAATAATTTTAGAAGTTGCATTTTAAACTTGAGATTTAGGTAATTATGGGAAGGTTTTTAAACTGTTGGAAAGTCATTCTAGAGTTTAATTTGAGTGTATTATTACCAAGAAAATGTGATTCCAATAAAAGGCCTGGGAGGACCTTTGGTGGTGGTGTTGGGGGGGAGAAAGATGCTTGTGCTGTTGTAATTGATTGGAAAGAATAAACCTATTAATGTACCTAGTTGAGTTTTTGGTTTCAAAGTTCAAACCTATTAGTCCATGAAAACCTGGAGTTCAATTAAAACATAGGAATGTAGGATCAGGAGTAAACCAACTCCCCAAGTCTGTGATCATTCAGTGAGATTGTGTGGCTGGTCAGTGGCCTGACGCTGCATAGCAGTTTTTGGCCCATAACATTTTTAATACCTTTTTGCGTAACAAAAATTTATCTTCTGATTTAAATCAAACAACTGATATTACATCCACTGCAGTTTGTGGAAGAGTTCCAAACTATTTCTACCTTTTTTCTGTGCAGAATGGCTTCCAAACGTCTCTTCTGAGCAATCTGGCCCTAATTCTCAGATTCTGACCCCTAGTTCTGATATCCTCTTAACAGTGGAAATAGTTTATCTATCCTATCTTTTCTTGTTAATATCTTGACTTTGATCAGATAAACCTTTTAAATTCTAGAGAAAACACAAATGTGTAATCTCTCCTCATAACTTAACCCTTGAAGTCCAGGTATCATTCTTGTAAACCTATGTTTTACTACCTCCAGAATGTGCACTTTCTAAGTGTGGTGTCTCGATCTGCTCCCAGTACTCCCAAGTAGGGTCGAACCAGGGTTTTTGTATAACTGCAGCGTAACTTCTGCATCCTTGTACTCTGGATTCTTTATTCATTCACAGGACAGGGGTGTTGCTAACCAGGCAGCATTTATTGCCCATCCCTAATAGCCCAGAGAAGGGATTTTTGACTTCATCAACATGCTGTGGGTCTAGAGTCACATGTAGGCCACACCAAGTAGGAATGGCAGTTTCCTTCCCTAAAGGACACCAGTGAACCGGATGGGTTTTTCCAACAGTTGGCAATGGGTTCATCGCCGTTGTTAGATACTTACTTTCAGACATTAAGAATCTAAAGATGACTATGAACCCATTAATGATTGTCAGAAAAACCCATTTGATTCTTTTAATGTAATTTCAGTTCAGAAGGTAGAATGGGTTGCCCCCAGGAGGAAGCAGTTCTTTCTTTGTGGCACGGGCAAGGTAAACAGTGTTCGGGCTCCTGAGCCCATCTGCTTCAGACCCACTGCTTCCTCCCTTCTTTCTTTTCACTTTTTTTAATCTATCTTTTTCTTTATCTCTTATGTCCGGTCAGTGTCAGCAGAGAAAGAGTGTGACCGCTGCAGAATTCTTAGCAAGGCAGTCGCCTGGCCTGGCTGCGTAGCCAGTGGCTCCTGGTGTAGTAGGCCTGGAGTGGGGACTCCAGGCATTGGCAAGGTAGTGGCCGAAGTGGCAGCGGTGTGGTATGCATGCAGTGGGGTCTGTAGGTGTTGTCGCACCAGTGGCAGTGGAGTCGGGGATCACTTGCTGTAGGCCTGGGGTGGGGATTCCTGGTTGTTGGTGAGGATGGGGATACTGGTTGTGGGGAAAGTGTGGGTTCGGCACAGGATCAGGCATCTGTCCCATCGGCGAGATGGCACATGAGTGGCAACTCTGGTAGGTCTGGCATGGGTGGTGGCACAGGTGGTCAGCCACTCTGGGCTCAGGATTCATGTTGGTGGTGGTGGAACAAAGATGGACTCTCCAGCTGTTTCTTGTTACTCTTAAACTATTCAAAATGGCGCCAGATTGTGGCGACCGTTCAATCTTTTCTTCGTATGTAATGTGTTGCTCATTGTAGAGTACAAGTGGCAAAATGTTCACTCATTCACTCGTTCGTTCGACACAGTCACCTCAGTAGACGTGCTTTCTTCCATGTGGAGTTTCCAAGCGAGGAGAGCATGTCTAGAAAGTCTACACTTAGACACAAGATGTTTAGAATTACAAAAGATTCATGTCCGAAGCTTGGTAAGGAATCATGAAAATGTTTCTGTGGACTATTGAAATAAACCGAAGGAGTCAGTTATAATTGCTTTGGACTTGAGGTTCTGCAACAGTGTTAGGAAACCGTAACTTTGATTTGTAAGATATCTCTAAATTGGCCTTATTGTTTGTACTTTTCACTTATTTAATAACAGAACAAGTTTATTATTTAAAAACATTGCAGCCTTGTACAAATATGTTTGTGAATAACAGCATGTTAATCAGTTACAAACAGATGATTTGTCAAGCCAGGTTTCATTCTGGGATCTGACTTGTCCACTAATACTATCATCTGGGATCATTAATACCATGGCAAGAATTTTTCTTACTTTGGAGAAAGAAGGTTTCCCTCCTTGTTTCCGCAGCAAGGACCAGAAGTGTTCTGTAGCACAAATTGAAATAGCAGAGAATTTTGTGCAAGGGATACAATCATTGTACCACACGTGTTTATTAAAGAGGCAGAAGGGTGCACAAAAAACGTATCCATTATTATGGTTCACCTTTTATGAAATTAAAAAAATCTAAGTATCTTTAAAGTACAGTAGCCTACTCCAACTAAATTAAGAAGTGAGCTTTAAGAAGGCATCCTTTTAGGATAGCAAAGTGTGGAGCTGGATGAACACAGCAGGCCAAGCAGCATCTCAGGAGCACAAAAGCTGACGTTTCAGGCCTAGACCCTTTATCAGAGAGCATCTCACTTTCATCAGCTTCACACTTTGTTATCTTGGATTTTCCAGCATCTGCAGTTCTCATTATCACCGGTGCAATTCTTTTAGGATGTTGATTTTTAGCTATCAGCGTGGTGCCCAAGACTGCTTTTGGTTTTTTTGGTAAGAAATCCATTTTAATACTTTCTAGACCGGACCTTTTTGAATATTGACAACAGTAGCCTCGTTATGCCTAGAAATACAAATGTAAATTTTTCAAAGGATAACTAATTCACAATTAATGGGCAGTTATCTCAATTCATGCTTGTTTAGTTGGATTTACATTCTACAGTGTGAATGTCTACACGCTGGAAGATTTGCAACCTCTCCATCTCATGACACTGAATACATTGCACTTGGTGCCATTACAAAATCATGCCCTGTTGTCTATCAGAACTTTTGAAACCATAGGCTTGTATTTAACAGCTGGTGGTATCACTTAACTTGAAAGCAGTTTTGCTTGTACGTTGAAAGTTTGAAACCACTAGTACCATGCAGTGCATTGGAAAGCTTTTCCTAGAAAAGCACAGTGGTGGTGTAGCAGTCATATTGTTTGCTCCCATGGAGGAAGAACATCAAATAGGTTTTTTTTGGCCCAGAGCATTTCAGATGTTACTGACCTGTGAAAAGTAAGGCTTTTCATACTTGTGTGTTACAGTAATTAGTAATGTAGTAAATTATTGCTTGTGCAACTTCACTGTTTCGTTGCTTACTTTTGCATCCCAAAAAATCTTATTTTGTTGCCAGTTGAACTCAGTGCTCCTTATTTCTGTGAATGCCCCACAGTTCATTTAACAGAATGTTCAGAGTAATGATTCCAGTGAATCTTCCCCATCATTGTGGAGTGCCTCCAGGTCTGGACTTGCTAAGAGTGCCATTTCAGATCAGAGCAGCTATAATGAAAGCCACTTTTTTTTACTTGCACACTAACAGAGCATAATTTCAAGTGAATAAATGTGTGTGCAATTATTTCTACTGGGAGTGGATTTGGATATAAATTAAACTTTTTAGGTGTCTTCTCTATAGCAAGTAGAAATAATTTGCTAAGAGGTATCAACCACAGAGTATGTGATGATGCATTAAAAACAATTTCAGAAAGTCAGTTTTCTAGTTAACATTTTTATTAGGCTTGTTTCTAATCCAAGTTCCAATATTCCTGAGTCAGCACTCAGTTTGCACTGTTTTGCCTGGCTCCTTTTTCTGTTAGACTTGTGTATCCAGTTTTAGTTGCCTTGAACTCATGTTAAAATGGTGTCATGCAACCCAAGTAAGACAACTTTTTTTGAGACAGATTTCCCAGTTCACACAGTAAATTGTGTATTGTGTGATTGTCCACTTCCTAATTACCCCTTCCATCAACTGTATTGTGCAAAATGCTGATTGTTCTATGAAATAATGAATCAACTTAGAACAGTACAGCATGGTACAGGCCCTTCGGCCCATGATGTTGTACCAACCTATTATCATACTCTTAAGATCAAATTACCCTGCATTCCCCTCGTTTTATTATCATTCATGTGCCTATCCAAGAGTTGCTTGAATGTCCCTATGTATCTGACTCCACTCCCACCATCGGCAATGCATTCCACACACCCACCACTCTGTGTGAAGAACCTATCTCTGACATCTCTCTCCTCCAATCACCTTTTAATTTTAAGACTCCTCGTAATAGTTATTTCTGCCCTGGGAAACAGCCTCTGGCTATCCATTCTATCTATGCCTCTCATCACCTTGTATACTTCTATCAAGTCCCCTCTTATCCTCCTTTGCTTCACAGAGAAAAGCCCTAGCTCCCTCAAGACCTGCCCTCCATTCCAGGCAGCAACCTGATAAAATATCCTCTGCGCCCTTCCTAAAGCTTCCACATCCTATAATGAGGCGACCCAAACTGAACGCAATATTCAGAGTGTGGCCTAACCAGGGTTTTATCGAGCTACAACATAACGTTGCAGCTCTTTCACTTAGTTCCTCTGCTGGTGAAAGCCAACATGCCATATACCACCTTAACAACCCTATCAACTTGGGTAGCAACTTTGGATCTGTGGACATGGGCCCTAAGATCTCTCTCTTCCTCCACACTGCCGAGAATCCCGCCATTAACCATGTATTCTGCATTCAAATATGACCTTCCAAAATGAATCACTTCACACTTTTTTCTGTGTTGAATCCCATCTGCCGCTTCTTTGTCCCGCTCTGTATCCTGTCAATGTCCCATTGCGACCTACAACAGCCCTCCCACGCTCTCCACAACTCCTCCAACCTTTCTAACTTACTAACCCACCCTTCCACTTCCTCATTCAAGTCATTTATAAAGATCACAAAGGGCAGAGGTCCCAGAACAGATCCCTGCAGAACACTACTGGTCACCGAGGTTCAAGCTGAATACTTTCCATCTACTACCACCCTCCGTCTTCAATCGGCCAGCCATTTCTGTATCCTGTAGTCTTTGTATTTTTTCTACTTTTCTCTGTCTTCTGTTTTCTGAATTTACAGCAGACCTGAAAAAGAAATGTTCAGTAGCATTCCAATGTCATATTATTATTAATAGGCTATAAAGCAAGTACTATAGACAAGTCAGAAGATAAATACACTTTACATCCTACCCCTGAATTTTTTTCCCTTCATGTAGAGTGTTTTGGAGGATGTTACAGATTAGCTTAGTCATATTTTCACCTGACCATCCCAAACCTGCACTTTTTCAGTAGGAATTCCTCTAGCCATGTTCCTGTTCAAAATTACTGTTTGTTTTTATTGTTCACTCCCTGATTTTGCAGAACTGAGGCAGTTGTAGCACCTACCACTATAATAGCAGAGATAAGCCAACACAGTTTGATAATCATACAATGGGTCCTTGTGGTATATTAATTTGACAGGATATGATAGCTTTAAACACAAGGTATGAGTTGGAGAAAGTGTAAATAATTTATAATTTTAAAAAGATGTTTCTTAATGTCATTCTGAAAAGGACTTGAAGTTAATTAGAAACTAATACTTAACTAAATTAGCTCGAGGACAAGATTGCATTCTGTATTCTCTCAATCTACCTTGTTTGTGCCTCCCACAATTTTGTACACCTCAATCAGATCTCCATCTCAATTACCTCTGCTCCAAGGAAAACCAGCTCGGCCTATCCAACCTGTCATCATAACTGAGACTTTCCGTCCCTGGCAATGTCCTGGTGAACTTTCTCTGCGTCCTTTCCAGTGTAGTCTCGGCTTTCCGGTAGCATGGTTACCAGGATTGCACACAGTATTCCTTTTGTGCCCTAACTAATGTTCTGTCAAGTTGTAACAAAACTTCCTTGCTCCTACATTTAATGTCCTGTCCAGTGAAGGCAAGCATCCCATTTGTCCCTTTTACCACCCTGTCTACTTATGCTGTTGCCTTCAGGGCTCTGTGGACTTGTACCTCCAAGGTCCCTTTGTTTCTCAGTACTCGTCAGGGACTTAACATTCATTGTGCTTCTCCTTTCTTAGTTAAATCTCCTAAAATGGATTAGGATTAAGTTCTGTCTGCCCAGTTTACCAACTGATCAATAACAGACTGTGGCCCAAGACCACCATCCTCACTAGCAATAGCAACATCAATTTTTGTAATCTGTAGACTTATTAATTATACCTCCTACACTCGCTTCCAAGTTGTAAATATACATAAGCTGCAAGGGTCCCAGCACTGATCCCCGTGGTATTGGTGGTCACAGGCTTCCAATCACATAAACAAGCCTCCAACAACGCTGTTTTGCCTTCTATTTGTAAGCCAGTTTTGATCGTTTGCCAACTTGCCTTTGATTCAGTGGGCATCTATCATTTGGACTAGCCTTCCATCTGGAACATTATCAAAGGCCTCACTGAAGTCCATATAAATCACATTGACTGCACTATCACTGTCAATTTTCTTAAAAACAAAACTCAATTAAATTAGTCAGACAGGATCTTCCTCCCATACTCACTATCCTCAATCAATCACTGTCTTTCCAAATGTTGATTGTCCTGTCCCTCAGAATTTTTTCCAATAATCTCCTTATCACTGATATTATATTAACTGGTCTGAAATTGTCTGGCCTATCCCTGCTGCTGTTCTTGAACGTAAGGATCACATTTAGTTATCCTCTAGTCATCTGGCACTTCACCCGTGTCCAGCAAATTGTTAAATATGTCTGTCGGGCCCAGCTATACCTTTCCTTACCTCCCATAGCAACCTGGGGTTTTTCTCATCGGGGTAACAGTGTGAAGCCGGAGGAACACAGCAGACCAGGCAGCATCCAAGAAAGAGGAAAGCTGATGTTTTGGGTCGGGACCCTTCAGGAATGTCAGCTTTCTTGCTTCTCTGCTGCTGTGTAGCCTACTGTGTTCCTCTTGTTCCACACTCTTATCTCTGACTCCAGTATCCAGTTTTTTGC
Source organism: Stegostoma tigrinum (assembly GCF_030684315.1). Classification (NCBI taxonomy): domain Eukaryota; kingdom Metazoa; phylum Chordata; class Chondrichthyes; order Orectolobiformes; family Stegostomatidae; genus Stegostoma; species Stegostoma tigrinum. The sequence continues at coordinate 7,583,158 of NC_081383.1, read as the reverse complement.
TATCTCTTCTCATCAGGCCCTTTTATTACCCACTGAAATCTCTTAAACAATCTCCTTTTATTAATCTTAACATTCTCTAGAACATCATCCCAAGTGAATTCTCCAGCTACAATATCTTTTTGCCCCTCTCAAAGCACAAGAGTTGTGGTACAGGCAGCTGTGTTTTATTTCCAGCCATAGTGAAGAATGGAGCTGCTGTTCTTAGTAGTCCATAAGTCTTTTTGTTTGCATACCCTTACTCCAAGTTTACCAATTTGTTTCATATACCCCTACAAGTTTCTTTTATTAACCACACTTCTAATGACCAAGCATTTTAAAAATCATGATTGCACATTACAGGCAAACTTATGTTGACAATCATAATTTGTTATTTATTATTATTGTGATGGATGAGCTTGTTTGGAGCATAAAGTTTTTGGACAAGATGTCAATTTTGGTTGCAAACTGTTCAACAAAAGTTCACCTGAGGTATGTTGTGTTGAACACCTTTAAAAGCCTCAACAGCCCCATCTTGCAGCTGAGGATACTTTGCTCACGTTTGGACCCTAAAAGTCTGCTTCTGTTGGAGCTTGATCTTGAACATGCTATTGGTGGCTGTGTCAAGGAGGATATCATGCCCCTTTTATGATTTGCCATTCTCTTGACATTGGCAATTGCAGGAAAATTTGAGAAAGCACAGTGAACCCAACTATCTTTATTATCCGTTAGCAGGAAGCACTTCTGTGACACCTGTGCCAGTTCAGGGATATATTGCTCAATGCCACTTTTAAAGTTGTCCCTCAGGTTTGGCTGATTAGTCACCCTAATATTGTGCAGACTTGTAGCTATTTTGATGTTGTTTTCCTCAGTACAATGATGTTAAAATTCTAACATTTTAATCACAACCTATTCTTGTTTTTCTCGTGAATAGTGAATATTACACTTTGAAACCTTGGCGTTCTACATTTCCTTCATTTATGATTTTAATTTTTTTTCTTTATTTAATAGTGGGATGAGGGTGTTGCTGGCTAGGCAACATTTATTGCCTGTCCCTAATTGCCCAGACAATTGTTCACGGTCAACCACCTTGCTGTGGGTTTGGAGTCACATGTAGGCCAGACCAAGTAAGGATGGCAGTTATCATCTTTTAAGGGTTTTAGTGAATCAGATGGATTGTTCTGACAATCAACAATGGATTCATGGTCGTCATTAGATTCTTTAATTCTAGATATGTTTATTGACTTCAAATTTCACCATTTGCCATGACGGGATTCAAACGTGGGTCCCCAGAATCTTATCTGGGTCTCTGGAATAACAGTCCGGCTACTTAATACCAATAGGCCATCACCTCCCCATTGATTGTGGCGAGCAATATAGTGGTAGTGAAGCCCCACTACCCCTCCAGTTGCATCATTAGTAGATTTAATCACCAAAATGGCCGTGATCCCCTTTTTATTCATGATAATAATACAAAAGATACTTTGATCAAGCTGCTTCAATGAAATCTAACTGACGTATTGTTTTTAAAAAAAACTCTTGAAAACAAGTGGCAAACACTAGTTAACATCTCAACTATAATATGGAATTAGAATTATATCCTCTGTTCCCAAAAACATACACCCTTGCACAACAAAAAAATCAACATTTTTCAAGATGCCTTGTTTCAAAAAAGAAAATTTCATATCCCAACAGGTGAGAGAACATAAAACAATGCCACACATCACAGCAATAGGCCCTTTGGCCCACCATGTTTGTACTAAACATGATGCTATTCTAAATGATGCCATCTGCCTTCATGTGTATCGTATCCTTATATTCCCTGTCTGTTCATGTGTAAATGCCTCTTAAACTTTGCCAACATATTTGCTTTCACAACCTCCTCCAGCATCCTTTTGTGTAATAAAAAAATGCTTTCCTCGCACAGCTCCTTTTTTTAAAAAGTTTTCCTTCTGACCTTAATTCTTAAACCGTGCCCCCCCCCCCACACACACACTCTTGTATTTGACATTTTCACCCTACAAAAAAGCTCTAACTATCTACACTATCTGTGCATCTCCTAATTTTATGTACTTCTATCGGGTGGCCCCTCCAGCCTTTCACGCTCTAGTAAAAACAATTCAAGTTTGAACCAAGAGGAACAAAGAACAATATAGCGCAGGAACAAGTCTTTTACCCACCAAGCCTATGCCAACACATGATGTCTTTCTCCCACTGATGCTTCAACCACTTGATTGGCTTCATTCCCAAGCATTAGGTCGAGCACTGCCTGATCTCTCATGCGACTAATATATGTAGCACAAAATGCTCTCCTTTGTACACTTTTAAAATTCCACCATGTCTAATCTTGCCACACAAAGGTGTTTCCAGTTAATAGTAGCAAATTTGAAATTTGCTACTGGTATACTCCAATTCCTCTCGTTTGTGAGATTTGCTTACATATCTGCTGCTTTAACTCAGGAGGTCTGTGAACTGGCCACTGCTTTTTATGTTTCTAAGTTCTACCCAGATGGCCTATTCTGAGCAGCCTTTTAAGTCATCCTCCCCATTACAATGAACAATAATGCAATACCTTGCGCCTTGTCCCACCTGACACTTGTGTGCCTTGCCTGCCCTGCCCTGCCCTTCAACCATGTCTCCGTGATTGCAATATCATATTCCCAAGTCATCAACACTCTCAAGTACATCTGCCTTACCAGCCTGGCTCCTTGATAGAATTTCATTGAATCCCTGCAGAGTGGAAACAGGCCCTTCGGCCCAACATGTCCACACCAAACCTCCAGAGCATCCCACCCATACCCATCCCCCAATAACCCACCTAGTCTACACCTCCCTGCAATTTAGCAAGACTAATCCACCTAACCTGCACATCTTTGGACTTGCATTAAAATAGGTACAATTTTTAACTTTTCAGCTCCCTCGTACATTATGTCCATGCCTCCTTCACCTGCAGGACTGTCCTGATATTCCTTCGAGATATGATTTGAACAATGCTTCTGCGTTTACATTCTATGCAAATTAATTTAAAACCTCACCATAAAATTTGTTCGTAATAGGAATGTCTACTTGAGCAAGCTACTGACATGTAGCTATTGAAGGTGCTAATTCTTAGGTTGTATCTCAAGAGGGAGGGAAGCAGCACTTGACATCTGGGGATGGTGGGTGATTCCACACTTAATCTGCAAATTGCCTGGGAAAGTTCACTTGCTGGGCAAAATATCACCAAAGACATCCTCCTAAATAGAATGCAAGGAAATGGTGAAAAGCTGTGCCTCCAATCATGGTTTGTTTATTTTCTGATATCCAAGACCAGGGTTCTTGGGGCTAAGGTTTAGGAATGAGGTATCAAAGATGAAGCTCAGGAATGCTGTGATTTTTCTGAGGCATTGAGAGCGTGTAGGGGCTGCAAGAAGCCTACTTTCAGGAGGAGCTGAAAGCCATTTATTTGTCTGGTTAGTAGGAGTTGGCGAAGGAATGTGATGTGAAGGTCGCAGAGGATCTGGGGTGGTGTTGGGAGTTGGTGTTTGTAGGAAAGCTGTAAGATTTAGAGGTTTGAAGGCAAATGGAGCTCGTTTAGTTTGGAAAGTTTGGTAGACATGGATGATTTGGACCGAAAGGTCTGTTTCTGTACTGACTGACTGACTGCATATGCATGCATCTTAATGGAGTTGTTACCTCTGTTTTTACCTGTTTGTTCCTTGTGCAGTGCTTTCTGAATTGCTGTATGATCATAATTCTTGTACTGCTTGGAACTAAAATTAAGGACCTGATTTGTAGGCATCACAGTTCAGTATTGCTGAAAAAGTTGAAACATGGGAGAATTTATTTCAGATTTGCATTATCTTACTTTACTTGGATGTGAGTTTGCTCGCTGAGCCGGAAGATTAGTTTTCAGACGTTTCGTCACCATTCTAGGTAACATCAGTGAGCCTCCGATGAAGCGCTGGTGTTATGTCCTGCTATCTATTTCTGTTTTAGGTTTCTTTGGGTTGGTGATGTCATTGCCTGTTCTTTTTCTCAGAGGATGGTAGATTGATTTTGGAGCCCATGTGTTTGTTGATGGAGTTCCGGTTGGAATGCCATGCTTCTAGGAATTGTCGCGCGTGTCTCTTTGGCTTGTCCTAGGATGGATGTGTTGGACCAATCAAAGTGGTGTCCTTCTTCATCTGTAAGGATACCAGTGATAGTGGGTCATGTCGTTTTGTGGCTAGTTGATGTTCATGTATCCTGGTGGCTAGCTTTCTGCCAGTTTGTCCAATGTAGTGTTTGTCACAGTTCTTGCAAGGTATTTTGTAGATGACGTTCGTTTTGCTTGTTGTCTGTATTGGGTCTTTTAAGGTCATTAGCTGCTGTTTTAGTGTGTTGGTGGGTTTATGGGCCACCCTGATGCCAAGAGGTCCGAGTAGTCTGGCAGTCATTTCCGAAATGTCTTTTGATTGTAGGGGAGAGTGGTTATGGTTTCTGGGGCCCGTTTTGTCTGTTTGTTTGGGTTTGTTGCTGAGAAATCAGCAGACTGTGTGTTTTCATTGGGTACCCGTTCTTTTTGAATACGCTGTATAGGTGATTTTCTTCTGCTCTTCACAGTTCCTCTGTGGTGCAGTGTGTGGTGGCCTGTTGGAATAATGTTCTAATGCAGCTTCGTTTGTGGGTGTTGGGATGGTTGCGCCTGCAGTTCAGTATTTGGTCCGTATGTGTTTGTTTTCCTGTAGATGCTGGTTTGAAGTTCCCCATTGACTGTTCGCTCTACTGTGACATCTAGGAATGGCAGTTTGCTGTTTTCTTACTCCTTTTTTGTGAATGTTATGCCAGTAAGGGTATTATTGATGGCCTTGAAGGTTTTCTCTAATTTGTGTTGTTTAGTGATGACAAAGGTGTCATCCACGTATCTGACCCAAAGTCTGGGTTGGATGATTGGCAGAGCTGTTTGTTCGAGTCTCTGCATTACTGCCTCTGCTAAGAACCCTGATATCGGAGATCCCATGGGCGTACCATTGGTTTGTCTGTAGGTTTTGTTATTGAAAGTGAAGTGGGTGGTAAGGCATAGGTCCACTAGCTTGATGTTGTCCTTGCTGATGAGGTTGGTCTCTGGTGTATGTGTCTTTTGTTTTTTCTAATAGTGTAGTCAGTGTTTCTTTAGCCAGGTTGATGTTGGTGGACGTGAACAGGGCTGTTACTTCAAAGGAGACCATTATTTCATCCTCTTGTATCTTGGTGTCTTTGGTGTTCAGGAATTCTTGGGTGGAGCGGATGGAGTGGCATGAGTATTCTAACTAGGTGTTTTAGTCTTTGGTGTAGTTCCTTGGCTAATCTGTAGGCTGGTGTTCCAGGTAGCGATACTGTGGTTCTGAGGGGGGGCTCCTGATTTGCGAATTTTGGTAGTCTGTAGAAGCATGGTGTGTTGGATCCATCTGGTTTCATTTTTTGGAAGTCGCTCTTGTTTAATTCTTCAGATTTTTGAAGCTTTTTGAGTAAGGCTGTGATGAAACCATGAAATCAGATGAAACCACATGAAACTGATGAAACAGATGAAACCCGCTCCACCCAAGAATTCCTGAACACCAAAGACACCAAGTTAGAAAAGGATGAAATAATGGTCTCCTTTGACGTAACAGTCCTGTTCACATCCACCAACATCAACCTGGCCAAAGAAACACTGACTACACTATTAGAAGAACAGAAGACACATACACCAGACACCACCAACCTCATCAGCAAGGACATCATCAAGCTAGTGGACCTATGCCTTACCACCCACTTCACTTTCAATAACAAAACCTACAGACAAACCAATGGTACGCCCATGGGATCTCCGATATCACAGTTCTTAGCAGAGGCAGTAATGCAGAGACTCGAACAAACAGCTCTGCCAATCATCCAACCCAAACTTTGGGTCTGCTACGTGGATGACACCTTTGTCATCACTAAACAAAACAAATTAGAGGAAACCTTCAAGGCCATCAATAATACCCTTACTGGCATAACATTCACAAAAGAGGAGGAAAACAACAGCAAACTGCCATTCCTAGATGTCACAGTAGAGCGAACAGCCAATGGGGAACTTCAAACCAGCGTCTACAGGAAAACAAACACACATGGACCAAATACTGAACTGCAGGCGCAACCATCCCAACACCCACAAACGAAGCTGCATTAGAACATTATTCCAACAGGCCACTACACACTGCACCATAGAGGAACTGCGAAGAGCAGAAGAAAATCACCTATACAGCGTATTCAAAAAGAACGGGTACCCAATGAACACACACAGTCTGCTGATTTCTCAGCAACAAACCCAAACAAACAGACAAAATGGGCCCCAGAAACCATAACCACTCTCCCCTACAATCAAAAGACATTTCGGAAATGACTGCCAGACTACTCGGACCTCTTGGCATCAGGGTGGCCCATAAACCCACCAACACACTAAAACAGCAGCTAATGACCTTAAAAGACCCAATACAGACAACAAGCAAAACGAACGTCATCTACAAAATACCTTGCAAGAACTGTGACAAACACCTATGTTGGACCAACAGGCAGAAAGCTAGCCACCAGGATACATGAGCATCAACTAGCCACAAAACGACGTGACCCACTACCGCTAGTATCCTTACATACAGATGAGGAAGGACACCACTTTGGTCCAACACATCCATCCTAGGACAAGCCAAAGAGACATGTGCGACAATTCCTAGAAGCATGGCATTCCAACCGGAACTCCATCAACAAACACATGGGCTCCAAATCAATCTACCATCCTCTGAGAAAAAGAACAGGCAATGACATCACCAACCCAATGAAACCTAAACAGAAATAGAAAGCAGGACATAACACCAGCGCTTCATCGGAGGCTCACTGATGTTACCTAGAATGGTGACGAAACGTCTGAAAACTAATCTTCCGGCTCAGCGAGCAAACTCCCATCCAGAAACTCAACTTGAGCTACAAATCTTCTCAAAACTCGCTTACTTTACATAATTTTACTTCTGTATTAGTGAAATGTACCTCCAATTATATTCACGATATGATTTATCAGATCATCTGATGCATACTACTGCATGTTCTAAAAGAGACATTAGGCAACTAACTAAGCCCACTTGGCGACCTTTTTTTAAGTAGACGTCGGTTCAGTGTCCAGGTTAAATGTGAGATCCATGATAGACGGTCACTGATCAGGTGAAACTTAATGCCTACATAGACAAGGTGTTGGAGGCTGCTGATATTGTGGGACTATAACTTAACTTTTAGCCAATGTTCTTGAAGAAGAATGAAAGTTGCATGGAAAATTCTGCTTACAAAATTAAAAGCTACTTTTACTTTTTAAAAAGTACTCCTACACAATAACAGGATATTTTTTACTTCATTACCAGAATTTAAATTGTTAATGGACATAATGTTTGATCTCAGGAGATGGCATTCTCTAGTGGCTGATCATCACAGTAAATGAGCAATGGAACAGTAAAATTGTGGTTGGAACGTGTTGATGAGGTCTTGTCGCGGGGATTACCTTGTGAACAGGAAAGATGTGTTGCTTGGGCATCTACAGTATGTGTGTACGTCCTTCAATTTTCAACTGGGTTTTTTAATGTTTACAGTTTGCTACTATCATTTATTCATAAAATACATTTTTATCAGGCATCTTTTTAAGATTATCAGCTCTTCTAATGTGGTCCTTACTGTTAAGAGTTCTGCCAAAGTGGATACCTAATGCTCTTAAAAATTGTAGTTTTTGGCTTTCAGCAGTGTTTGCTGAATATTACTTCAAGCTCACTGCATGCAATGAACTGGTGTCCTTTTTTTTAAACTTCATTTTTCTCTTTTTTTTGCTCTGGTTTGAATTGATATTGGATTTTGGGATTGAAATTGTTTCTAATGATTGCACAGGTTATTACTGCTCATATTAAATTTTGTTTTTTGAGGCAAGTGTAGGTAAGTGTTGCTAAATGAGGCCTTCTGAGTCAAACTGAAAGGGAAATATAGCTTCTTGCAATTGTTCTTCGTAATTCCACTAAGGCAGATAATGTGTATCAACAGGAACTGCAAAGCACAATTTTAGACCTGAATTGATGTCAGGTCATGCACAAATTACACAGGCACAAGGATCTTCCTTAACCTGCCTACTTTAAATGCTTAACTGGAATTTAATCTGAGATTTATTGTGTTAGCAGATGTCAGCAGATCACGAGGGCCTGTGTGCAGGTGCAGTGGAAAAACAAAATATCTAAAGATGTGGTAAATTTTCTGTGACTTTAAATCGAACTGTACAAAAACATCGTTTTCTACTCTACTGTGGTTATCTGTGTAAAATGGGGTAACCATGTATTCTGATTTTCCAGAGTGTGTAGAGCTTTTAAAATACAGTTTTCCCTGGTCAAACACTGTCAATGAAAGAATGACTGTCATTCCAACTTTCTTAAACTTTATTTCTTAAGCTATGAATGAGTGTTAGATGGAACACACAAGTATTCCGTGTAAGTTGCCTTAGGTAAAGATATCTGCAGAATTCTTAAATAGTAGATACATTAGGCTTGTCTATAATAACATAGCTGGTGCAGGAAGTTCTCACTTAGCTATTCAGTTGGTTCCTGGAAAATCTGGTTCTGATTAAACTCTGAAGAATCATCTAGACTCAAAATGTCAGTTTGCTGTCTGTCTCCACCACTCCTCTGATCTCCAGCATGTGTTCTTGAGATTGCATGCTCCTTTCCTAATTGAAGTCCCAACTCTTGCATAAGAATGTCCAAGCCAATGGGGATGTTAATTTGATACAGCAGCACTGCAACACAAATGCAGGATTCTATTTGGAAAGTGCTGTTAATATGAAATGACATTGTCCCACACAATGTTAAGCAAATATTTTCACAATGGCACTATTGCTGTGGCTGCAATGCTGAGTTAATGTCTGATGTAGATTACATGCGAGATTTGGGGTAAAGTCAAAATCTGTAACTGTTGCTTAATAAGTATAAGATTTGGTTTTTTTTCATATTTCATTCAAATGTTTGTTTTTGTTTTATATTCCAAGTGCCAGTCACTGCTTCCATTTAAAACAAAGTAAGCCATAGTATAAAATGACACCAAAGGAAGAATGTGTCAATAGCCTCAATAGCAAGGTGTAGAGCTGGATGAACACACCAGGCCAAGCAGCATCTTAGGAGCAGAAAGGCTGACGTTTAGGCCTAGACCCTTATGATGAGCTTTCTTGCTCCTCTGATGCTACTTGGCCTGCTGTGCTCATCCAACTCTACACCTTGTTCTCGCGGATTCTCCAGCATCTGCAGTTCCTGCCATCTCTGAAACAATGTCAATAGCCTGTTCTGTTATCAATTCTTAGAATTTTTTGTAACATTAAGCCAACACATGCCAGACCAAATATGCAGTGATTTATATAAAGCTTACACCTGACCAGTTGCATTATAATACTTATGAACTATCTCAGCCCTGTTCAGCTGTGTGGATAAAATCAGTGGTGATTACGTTTATATTTGTTTTCGCTTTGTAATTTATATGTATAGATAAAATATAGGTTGCTTTCAAAATACTTGTTTTATTGATGCTGCATACAAAAATTTTCTGTCTGGCTACTTTGCAATGGTCCACCCAAAGACCTGATCTTATTTAGAAAGTAAGGTCACTCTCCTGCAAAATCTCCCAGAAGGCAAATATTTTTGTCTAAATCTAATTATTCCATCCTTCCAAGATGCTATGTAGCCTCAATACTCCCCATATTATGACTTTTTTGAGTATGTTGTTATGTTAAGACATGCTAAAGGAACCACAGAGTTTAACCTTTCTTGTACAAAGTCTTAGGTCTTTTCATTGTGTGATGAAAGTGCTTGTGTGACTCACTCCTGTCTTTTCACTTGGGCTGCACACCAAGACCGCTACTATTCATCATGTGCCAGTAGAACTAGAGCTTAGATGTAGGTTTATTAACATCACATTGTGTAGGTGGTGTGAAACTGTGTGGGAGGGATCCCTCTCCCTTAAAGGCCGGATCTCTGATGTAGCGACTGCGTCATTTCATTTACATAATATGCTCGTCATGGGAGGTGGAGTGATGGTTTCTCCACTAATATCTGTTTGGAAACCCTTTTTTTTTGGAAAAATGGCATTACCTACAGACGTTTGAAAGTGCAGCATGAGAAAAATGGATTGGGGTTCATGATGTACAGATTCTCTTTTTTTCATTTTCTCTAATTCCGTTGTAAATGCAGACCAAACTAAATAGAAGCTAACCATTGCTGTGACTTGAATATTGTGCTTACTGGGAAGCCTAACCTTACTAAGAATTATACAATCAGTGTTCCTATTATTTTCCAGTAGTGTTTAATTCTGAATAACATTTCTTAAATTAAGTTATAAAAACATGTTTGACACCGAGAGGTTTCAACATCTTGACCCACTGTCTTGTTCGAGAAAGTGGCCAGAGTTTAAATAGCAATCTTAAGAAGGAGCAGTGACAAATAAGTAGGTGTTTGCATGATTGAAGGTGGTGAATCCAAAATCTAGCTTCTTGGCCTTTTTTAGCTTTGACCAAGTGCAAGGTGAGAATTTGAGACATAAAATTTCAAGATCATTGCTGGATCACAAATGGACATTGGAAGATTGTCAGTTAAGTAGAGTTGACGTTGGTGGCTCCTTTATGCTGGCATCAGCCTAACATTAATTCAGTGTACAGCCAACCAGAGCTATGGTCTTTGCAAGCACCCATGCTCCATGCTAGTGGGTCCAGAACACAGTCAGCATGTCTGCGCAGACGTTGGAGGAAGGAACACTAATTGATCAGACCACCTTCATGAAGAGGATGCTCCTGGATTGTTGCATATTCCAAACAGTGAGCATTCTGTCAACAGGATTTTCACAGCAGTGGGTATTTTGATGTGACCTTCCAGACCAAGAAGCATTGTGAATGTCTCCTGAAAGTATTGAGGAGAAAGGAGGTGAGGGTCCTGTTTCTCACCTGCCTGTGGCACCATTGTTCATCCTTCCAGAGCAGAGGAGCAGGGTTGTTACAATCCACATGTAAAATTCCCATGTCCCAGCAGCAGATGTCTTGACCTTCCTGGGAAGATGCATTCAGTTGGCAGGATGTAGCACCGATTGTAGTTGACACCTTTTTTGGAATCTGGACCAGCAAGTGGCAGGTCAAGGTGACTCTCTGAAGGTAGGTGCCACTGGGAAAACCCTCCACCTGCCCTCTATCTTCATGATAGCCTCATGGGAGGGAGCTGAGGCTACCTGAGAAATGAGGAGCAGACTAGAGTGTGCCAACCCTGGGGAGGAGTCAAGGCAAATGGTGGCGGACTGCAAATAGGAGGGCCACCTGACTAAGACTTCAAGGAGTACAAGAGCTGAAACCTATGTTGGGTAGCAGGCCACCAGTACAAGCCTGCCCACACAAGCAGTGGACCCTGAAAGGACATTCTTTTGAAAGAAGGGCCACTGAACCCAAAATGTCAAGCCTGCTTTCTTTGTGCAGATGCTACCACACTGGAGTTTTTCTAGCAACTTCTTATTTTTGTCTATGATTTCTGTTGTCTGCAGTTCTTTTTGGTCCCTTTTGACACCAAAAGATCGGTAAGGTGCCACCCCTTCCAACAAAACAACTCCGCAAAAGGACAATCGGAAGGAAGGCAAAACTTGCAGAAAAGAAAGGAAGATGCTTTGGAGAGTGATAAACCAATTGAAAATACAGTCAATGGAGAAGGAGACAGCGAACCGACAGGGACGTGTGTGGCAGGTAGCAAGGAATAACCACTGAAGGAAAGCCTTTGGTTACCACAGGACCACAGACCAGCAGCACAGTGAAAAGAGACACAGTGCACGCCAATGGTTCCTCTTCCAATAAAGATATTTGGGAAGATTGCCAGAAACGGAAGAAGAGGCCAAGCAACAAGTGGTGGGGGGGGCGCGGGTGAGAAGAGGAGAAAGAAGGCGATGAGCGTCCCCTGACCTGGAAATGCTCAATATTGCAAGGGGCCTAGTGAGCCCCAGCCCCAGCCTGACTCCTGACATCAGCAACGACAAGGTACCAAGCAACGATACTCTGAACAGGAGTAGAGTACAACATTAGCTTTGCTCGATTCGGAGAATCACATGAAACCGGATCTTCCTGGCTTCATCTCCATCCGAATGACACCTGGTTGAGACACTGCCACCAGGGAGGAATAGGACAACTACCTGGGCTCTGCTTGCGTGTGACAGTTTGCAGGAGCTTATCCAGCAGCAGGACTAGTTTTAAATCTTTGGACAGTTTTTGGGATTTGTTTTTTAAAAACAAGTCTTTCCATTGGTTTGAAAAGTGCCGGTATAAATACGTGTAGCATGGAAATCACTTCGATATGTATCCCCATTGATTTGCCTGGCCAGTGTCAAAGGCCAATGTTTCTATAGGGCTGTAGGATACCACACCTCAGCAATTACAGAAAATAGTCAAGCTTATGGGCCCATGGATCTTCAATTTTGGTTTTGGGATAATGATTTGCCATTCCTCCGCCCTAGGTATTCTGCTGTGAGCAAGCAACTTCACCATTTCTGAAGTTGTGGTGGTGGGCATCTCCTCAAAAGACGTTGTATGGTAGAAATACTCTCCTGCAAATAACATGTACACCCCAGCACTAAAGAATGAGCGTCTGGCCTTCAGCTCCCGTTGCTGTGGGTGACTCCCAGGACAGCCATTCTGGCTGGTGACTTCAACTGTATTATTGATGCGACTAGATGATCAGGAGGGGATGACAGCAAACTGGATAACATGTCCAGATTCCTAATGGAAACGGCTAAAGTTGTTTGACATCCTCAGCTCCCCAACAGATGGAGCGCAGCATACATATACTTCGTCATGGCCAGAGGGGTCCATCAGACATGATAGATTTCCTATTTGTAGGACGTCAAGCCAGTGTTGTTCTCTGCTGCCTCTTGCTGGTCTACAGGATGACTAGTGGGGCAGTGAGGGAGCATGAAGAAAATGAAATGTTAAACCTTTGACCCCAGAAACATTGAGGATCTCAGAAGGGGCTACAAAGTTTGGAGAACTGTGAAACCCCTCCACAACTTTAGAAATGGTGAAGTTGCTTCTTCACAGCAGAATACTTGGCAGAGGAATGGCAATCATTATCCCACAACCAAATCGGAGATCCACAAGTTCGACTATTTCCTGTAATTGCTGACGTGTGGTACCCCTTGCTCCTATAGAAACAGGAGGACCACTTTGACATTAGCCAGGTAAGCCAATGTAAAACACCCAAGTCTCCAGGGATTGGTAGGAAACAGTCAAAGCGAATATCAAGGGGCTGTTCTTAATCAAGAATATTCAGAAGGTGTGTGTGTGTGTGTGTGTGTGTGTGTGAGAAAGAAGTGAAATTGTCCAAATTCCACCAAACCATGCAGAACCTGCTGCTGCAGACAATGCGGCAATATCAAGGAGGATCTGCAGAGGTGAAAAGCCAGCAAGCCTCGCTGTTTACCTCCGAGGCCTCTAAGACTACCTCCTAGTCCAAGATCCACACCATGGGGTGGGATGAGATGTGCTCACTCTGTTCCTTGAGGGGGTGGGGGGTGTGGAGTGGAGGAGTGGTCATCAGGTCTGAAGTACTGTTTGTTGTAAATGGTGCAGGTCTGGCCTATCCCCCGAACCTGTGCTGCTGCAATCACCCTGGGCCATCTTTCATTTCATTTGGAGGGCAAATATGGGCTAAGTCCAGAGGGACATTATGTATAAAGACCTGGACAAAGGTGGGGTAAAGCATACCCAATGCTGCCCTCGCCCTAATGGCCATCTTTGTGCATCGCTGCATCAAACTGTGCATTTAATCCTAGTGCACAAACACCAAGTTTCACTACATACTGTAGTTCCACCTGGAACTGCGGTATTGCGAAGGATAGACTTTGCCTCATTGCTGCAGAAGCTCCAATTAGTTGGACTGTCCTGTATCACCTCTTTGTGGAGATGTTTCTGAAGAAACACCTTTTTGACCATTAGTCCTTCTGGCACTAGTCAGCACATTACATCTTTTGAGACCCTTTGGGAAAGCAGAAGGTGGATCTTGTTGAGCGGTTCATCTACAGTCTGTCTGCCATCTGGCAGAACGCCTCACCACCAGACCTTCCTAACAAGCACCACTGCATGCTGCCCTCTAAGCAGTTGCAGAGGGTCAAGACACTCTCACCACCTGGTATGTGCCCATGCAAAGGAAGTCTGGAGAGAAACGCAGTGGTTTTTGTCCAAGGTTTGTCCTGAGCAACTCCATGATGCAGGACTCTGCTCTACAGTCTGTTCCCTGAGACAAATATCCACTGTACCTGGAGGACCATCAGTGTGAAAGATACTGTTTACTTTGCCTGAAACTTGCTAGTCTTCCAGTTGAGTTGACCCTGACTGAGTGTTGCAGCCTGGCACATTACAACATTCAGGACTACATGCTAAGGAATGTAGTAAAGCTTGGGGCAGGTCCTGCTAAGGCATAGCACAGAAAGACCACTCAGTGACTCCCTTGTCTGCTCCACACTCCCCTCCAGCCCCACCACACCCCAGCACTTTTCCCTGCAACTGCAGGAACTGCTACACCTCCCCCATCACCCTCATCCCAGACCTCAAGATGACTTTCCAACTTCAGGTGTTCAACTGCACATCTGATAATGTGGTATGCTACATCCACTGTACCTGTTGTGATGACCTCTGCATCGGGGAAACCAAGTGGAGGCTTGGGGACTGCTTTGCAGAACACCTATGCTCAGTTTGCACTAAACAACTGCACCTTCCAGTCGTGAACCACTTCAACTCCACATCCCCTTCCGCAGACGAAATATCCATCTTGGGTCTCCTGCAATGCCACAATGATGCTACCTGAAGGTTGCAGGAACAGCAACTCCTATTCCGCTTGGGATCCTTGCAGCCCAATGGTATCAATGTGGATTTCACAAGCTTCAAAATCTCCCCTCCTACTACTGCATCCCAAAACCTAGCCCAGCTTGTCCCCGCCTCCCTAAACTGCTCTTCCTCTCGCGTATCCCCTCCTCTCACCTCAAGCTGCACCCCCATTTCCGACCTACCATCCTCATCCCGCTCCCTTGACCTGTCCGTCCTCCACGGACTGACCGATCCCCTCCCTACCTCCCCACCTGCACTCACCTCTACTGGCTCCATCCCCGTGTCTTTAACTTGTATGTCTCCTTTTCCACCTATCTTCTCCTCTATCCATCTTCGATCTGCCTCCCCCCCCCCCCCCCCCCCTCCCTATTTATTTCGGGACTCCCACCCCCTCCCCCTCCCCCTCCCCCATTTCTGAAGAAGGGTCTAGGCCCAAAACGTCAGCTTTCCTGCTGCTGTGATGCTACTTTGCTTGCTGTGTTCATCCAGCTCTACACCTTGTTATTTTGGGGTTTCCAATTGGCTTCAGTTCAGAGGATATTGTACCTGATTGATTAATGATCATGTCTCAGAGGATGCTGTAGATCGGGAACAAAAACAGAAATTTGCTCAAAGTTCGGTAGGTCTGGCAGCATTTGTGAAGAAAAATCATCAGAGTTAACAGTTCTGGTCTGGTGACCCTTAGTCATTCTGATTTTTCTTCGTAGATATAGCCAGACCTGCCGAGCTTTTACAGCAATTCCTGTTTTTGATCATGTCTCAGAGGTTAACAAATTAAGTCTTCTGAATTGTGTAGATTGTGTAGCTCAGTTGCAGTTCGCACATGATCGAAGAATGACAACTCCTAATTTGTTGCTGGAATGCAGCATGAACTTGCAGAAGTGTGAGTTCATTAAAGTTGAGTGATCACAGGTATTATGAAGAGAGAACTAAAATCCTGCTTGCACCAATTCTGCCCTTGTCCCCTCAAACACGGGACTAAACTGCAACAAAGTCTATGGTTACCAGCTATCCTAAGTCAGCACAATTTTTTTTTAAACCAGTCATGGGATGTGAGCTTTGCTTGCTAAATTTAGCATTTTTTGCCTATCTCCAGTTGCCTTTGAGATGGTGATGAACTGCCTTCTCAAAGCATTACAGTCCGAGGAAATGGATACATCAACAGTACTAATAGCAAGGAAGGGAATTCCAGGCGTTTGATCCAGCAACAATGAAGTAACAACAGTGTAGTTTCAAGTTAGAATGGTGTGTGGTTTGGAGAGGAACTTGTTGGTGATGGTGTTCCCAAGAGCTTAAACTCTTTCACCTAGAAGGATAAGGGCAACAAGTTTGGAAGGTGCTGTTAAAGGAGCCTTAATAAATGGATCCACTGTATCTTGTTGCTGGTGTATACTGCCACCAGTGGCGAAGGAAGTGAACGTTGAAAGTGGTGAATTATTCCCATCAAATGACTTGCTTCGTCCAGGAATAGTATTAAGGTTGTTTTGAAGTTGAGCTCAACCAGGAAAGTGGGGAATATTCTGTCACAACTGGCTTGAGCATGATGCTAAGTCAGGAGTGGAGTTACAGGTCAGAATTCCTACCCTGTCGCAGGTTAGATTCTGACCTGCTTTTGGGGTGGGGTGGGGGGGGGGGGGGAGCGTGCCATGTAAGTATTGTAATTACCAGTCAATGGTAACTCCCCAGGTTGACGTTTCTGACGGAGTGCACAGGTTACTTGGTTGAAGGGGATGGAGTGGGGGCTCAGGGGGTGGGGAGATAAACTTTAGTGAAATTTGATTTTAAACAAAAACAATAACATGTGCCTGTAGCAAGGGTTACCAGATAATCATTAGATTAGCTTCCCTACAGTGTGGAAACAGGCCCTTCGGCCCAAAAAGTTCACGCCACCCCTTGAAGCATCCCACCCAGACCCAGACCCAGACCCAGACCCAGACCCATCCCCCTATAACCCACACACCCCTGAACACTACAGGCAATTTAGCATGGCTGATCCACCTAGCCCGCACATTTTTGGACTGTGGGAGGAAAGTGGAGCACCCGGAGGAAACCCACGCAGACACGGGGAGAATGTGCAAACTCCACACAGACGGTCGCTCGAGGCTGGAATTGAACGCGGGTCCCTGGCACTGAGGAAGCAGTGCTCACCACTGAGCCACCGTGCCGTCCTAAATCAAGAGTAGAAGCACTGACTGATCCTCTTGCTTTATAGTTTTAGGAGAACTTGTCAACTCTAGGGCATCTGTAGCTACTTGTCAATGCAGACATATTTGATAGAGATTCCTGTGATAATGGGAACTGCAGATGCCAGCGAATCCAAGATAACAAAATGTGGAGCTGGATGAACACAGCAAGCCAAGCAGCATCTCAGGAGCACAAGAGCTGACGTTTCGGGCCGAGACCCTTCTGAGATGGGGATGGGGAGAGGGAACTGGAATAAATAGGGAGAGAGGGGGAGGTGGCCCCAAGATGGGGAGAAAACAAGATCGGTGGAGAGGAGAGTATAGGTAGGGAGGGGATAGGTCAGTCCAGGGAAGACGGACAGGTCAAGGAGGCGGGATGAGGTGGTAGGTAGGAAATGGAGGTGCGGCTTGAGGTGGGAGGAAGGGATGGGTGAGAGGAAGAACAGGTTAGGGAAGCAGACACAGGCTGGTCTGGCTTTGTGATGCAGTGGGGGGAGGGGATGAGCTGGGCTGGTTTTGGGATGCTGTAGGGGAAGGGGAGACTTTGAAGCTTGTGAAGTCCACGTTGATACCATTAGGCTGCAGGGTTCCCAAGCGGAATATGAGTTGCTGTTCCTGCAACCTTTGGGTGGCATCATTGTGGCACTGCAGGAGGCTCATGATGGACATGTCGTCTGAGGAATGGGAGGGGGAGTTGAAATGGTTCGCGACTGGGAGGTGCAGTTGTTTATCGCGAACCGAGTGGAGACGTTCTACAAAGTGGTCCCCAAGCCTCCGCTTGGTTTCCCCAATGTAGAGGAAGCCACACCAGGTGCAGTGGCTACAGTATACCACATTGGCAGATGTGCAGGTGAACATCTCTTTGATATGGAAGGTCATCTTGGGGCCTGGGATGGGGCTGTGGGGACAAGTGTAGCACTTCCTGGGGTTGCAGGGGAAGGCGCGGGTGTGGTGGGGTTGGAGGGGAGTGTGGAGCGGACAAGGGAGTCGTGGAGAGAGTGGTCTCTCCGGAAGGCAGACAAGGGTGGGGATGGAAAAATGGTTTGGAGTGGTGGGGTCGGATTGTAGATGGCGCAAGTGTCGGAGGATGATACGTTGTATCCGGAGGTTGGTGGGGTGGTATGTGAGGATGAGGGGAATCCTCTCGGGGCGGTTGTGGCGGGGCGGGGTGTGAGGGATGTGTTGTGTTGCAGGAAATGCGGAGACGCGGTCAAGGGCGTTCTCGACCACTGCGGGGGGCGGGGGGGGAGTTGCGGTCCTGGAAGAACGTGGACATCTGGGATGTGCGGGAGTGGAATGCCTCATCCTGGGAGCAGATGCGGCGGAGGTGGAGGAATTGGGAATAGAGGATGGAATTTTTGCAGGAGGGTGGGTGGGAGGAGGTGTATTATGGGTACTATTATGTGTATTGTGGTATATGTACAATGGGTACCCGCATGGGCCCAAGCTATGCCTGCCTCTTTGTAGGTTACATGGAACAGTCCCTCTTCTGCACCTACACAGGCCCCAAACCCCACCTCTTCCTCCATTACATTTGACTGCATTGGTGCCGCCTCTTGCTCCCCAGAGGAGCTTGAACAGTTCATCCAATTTACCAACACCTTCCACCCCAACCTCAAGTTCACCTGGGCCATCTCCAACACATCCCTCACCTTCCTGGACCCCTCAGTCTCCATCTCCAGTAACCAGCTAGAAACTAATGCCCATTTCCAGCCCACTGACTCCCACAGCTACCTAGAATACACCTCTTCCCACCCACCCTCCTGCAAAAATTCCATCCCCTATTCCCAATTCCTCCGCCTCCGCCGCATCTACTCCCAGGATGAGGCATTCCACTCCCGCACATCCCAGATGTCCACATTCTTCCAGAACCCCCCGCCCCTGCCACAACCGCCCCCAGACGATCCCCCTCGTCCTCACATACCACCCCACCAACCTCCGGATACAACGTATCATCCTCCGACACTTCCGCCATCTACAATCCGACCCCATCACTCCAAGCCATTTTTCCATCCCCACTCTTGTCTGCTTTCCGGAGAGACCACTCTCTCCGTGACTCCCTTGTTTGCTCCACACTGCCTTCCAACCCCACCACACCCGCACCTTCTCCTGCAACCGCAGGAAGTGCTACACTTGCCCCCACACCACCTCCCTCACCCCCATCCCAGGCCCCAGGATAACCTGCCATATCAAACAGATGTTTACCTACACATCTGCCAATGTGGTATATTGTATCCATTGCACCCGGTGTGGCCTCCTCTCCATTGGGGAAACCAAGCGGAGGCTTGGGGACCGCTTTGCAGAACACCTCTGCTCGGTTCGCAACAAACAACTGCACCTCCCAGTTGTGAACCATTTCAACTCCCCCTCCCATTCCTCAGACGACATGCCCATCATGGGCCTCCTGCAGTGCCACAATGATGCCACCCGAAGGTTGCAGGAACAGCAACTCATATTCCGCTTGGGAACCCTGCAGCCCAATGGTATCAACGTGGACTTCACAAGCTTCAAAATCTCCCCCTTCTTCCCCCCCCCCCCCCCCCCCCACTGCATCCCAAAACCAGCCCAGCCTGTCTCTGCTTCCCTAAAACTGTTCTTCCTCTCGCCCATCCCTTGCTTCCACCTCAAGCCGCACCTCCATTTCCTACCTACCACCTCATCCCGCCTCCTTGACCTGTCCGTCTTCCCTGGACTGACCTATCCCCTCCCTACCTCCCCACCTATACTCTCCTCTCTACCTATTTTGTTTTCTCTCCATCTTCGGTCCGCCTCTTCCTCTCTCCCTATTTATTCCAGTTCCCTCTCCCCATCCCCCTCCTTGAAGGGTCTAGGCCCGAAATGTCAGATTTTGTGCTCCTGAGATGCTGATGGAGATTCCTTTTCCGGTTTGTGGATACGGCAAGGATGTTTCCTCTGGGTCAGTCCAGACTTCTTCACTGTCTAAAATTATGGGCAGCATTACTGCTAATTTGTCTTTTGTGCAGACTTCTGATGAAGGGCATAATTGATGGATACAGCTGGTGATTGTGGAAATATGGTGGAGCAGTTCTATGGAGGGATGGTTGGGTGAAAACATGGGATCTACGTTTCATTAATTGGCGCATGGGCACTGCATTATAAGCTCTCTTTTGCTTCTCTTTCCCCCTCCCCCACCTGACACTGCAATTCTTCTGCCCTCCCCTCCTCAAAGGTTCCCTTAACCCTGTCTCTGACCCTGCCTTCCTCTGTTGTTCTTAACGGTTCTGTCACAACTTTGTTTTGGTTCCCAGTTATTTTTGTTTCTGAGGAGCACTTGCACTTGTGTGTCATCTCATACAAGTGTAAGTGCAAGAACTAAGAAGATTGGTTTATTTATCTGTACCGTAAGATTGATCACTCTCAATTTTTTTAAGATATTGACTGCATTTTAGCCATATTTGCATGTGCAGCAATGGTTTTTCTTTAAAACAGTATGCAGTTTGTAGTAGAGATACTGGGAACTGCAGATGCTGTTAGTGAGAAATTCTGTGGAACATCCTGCAAAATACATAATGTTGATCTTGGAAGAGTATAGGTAGGGTTTGTTTCCATAGTGATATTACAGAGAAGTGTGACCTAACTTAAATTTCCAGTAAAACTGCTGAATGCCTTGCAAACAATGCAGCATTCTTCACATTCCTGGAGTGTTGTTTTACTGTGAATAATTGTTATCTAGCCTTTGTACAAAGGGCAGCAACAGTTAAATTCACTGTTATTCATTGGATAGAATTCTCCATGCCCTGCCCTGTCTATTTTGTGCTTATGTATGCTACATGTGGCAATTAACAATAGGCGCAAACTAAATAATACTCAAATCGTGATAATGGGAACTGCAGATGCTGGAGAATCCAAGATAATAAAATGTGAGGCTGGATGAACGCAGCAGGGCCAGCAGCATCTCAGGAGCACAAAAGCTGGCATTTCGGGCATAGACCCTTCATAGGGTCTCAGCCTGAAATGTCAGCTTTTGTGCTCCTGAGATGCTGCTGGGCCTGCTGTGTTCATCCAGCCTCATATATTTTATTATCTTGAATACTCAAATCGTGGTGAGGTAACAACAAGCTGGATGAACACAGCAGGCCAAGCAGCAGCATAGGAGCAGGAAAGCTGATGTTTTGGACCAAGACCGAAGCCTTTAGAATGCGCTCAGACATCCATACGCAAAGCTTGGTATAATGAAACTGAATATATTACCAATCAAGTCAATGCCTGCG
Organism: Stegostoma tigrinum; assembly: GCF_030684315.1. Classification (NCBI taxonomy): domain Eukaryota; kingdom Metazoa; phylum Chordata; class Chondrichthyes; order Orectolobiformes; family Stegostomatidae; genus Stegostoma; species Stegostoma tigrinum. Next base: position 7,561,898 of record NC_081383.1, on the reverse strand, counting down.
ACAAAAATCTTTTCACTTTTTTCTCTCTACCACCACCACCCATCCCTGCCACACACTTTTTATGGTACTTTTGTTGATAGGATACAACTTATGTCAGAAAAGAATAACTTTAAAGAGTAATGAAAGATGTATACATTTCTCGTTCTCTTCAATCCCCTCATGTCCGAAACACTGAATAGAGAGTTACTGTGATACAAAAGATGGTCCAATTTTCTTAATTTCATGAAATGCTGTATGTAATGGATGGTATGATGTAGTTCTATTTCTAGAAGAAAAATTCAAACAATAATGCATATTACTGGTTTTGAATGTGCTATATTGAACATCTTAATACAATGCTTTGAATTGCTGTACAGCTAGTTCCAAGAGAAAATGAGCAGACAAAGGGTTGAAATCATGTCTCTGTGTTTTCTTGCCTTAGATTAGACACTGAAGGGAAGTGTGGGAGTTTTTGGGACACAGGGACTTACATGATTAGTCATGCCTTTCACAGACAGAGCAATGCTCAGAAACAGATATGAGTTGAATCACATGCATTTTAGTGAATTTGCAATATTGAAGTTTGTGGATCAGAGGAAATTCATTCAACTTCTGAGCTGGGAAAAGTCAAGGTTTTCTCGCACTACTTACAGTAATATCCTCTGCTGTCCAAATGACTAACTACACATGCTGTTTCTAGCAGTCTTATTATGGAGTCAGTTGTACAGCGCAGAAACAGACCCTTCAGTCCAACTTGTTCATGCTGACCAGATAGCCTAAACAAATCTAGTTCCATTTGCCAACATTTGACCCATATCCCCCTGAGCCCTTCCTATTTGTGCACCCATTCATATGCCTTTTAAAAGTTGTTATTGTTCCAGCCTCTTCCTCTGCTTCTGGCAGCTTATTGCATGTGCACACCACCATGTGTATGAAACATTTGCCCCTTAGGTCCTTTGAACATATAACCTGAATTGATATTCCAAACCAGAAACAGAAAGATACCATAATAAGGTGCTTTCAGCCAAAATGTAAAACCGAGACAGTACTTCCCCACTCAGGTGGATGCAAAATATCCTATGCCACTATTTTGAAGTAGTGCAGGGCAATTCTTCCTGGCATGTTGTTTATCCCTCAACCAGTATCTGAAAACAGATTACTTGGTCGTCATCTTAGTATTGCTTATGAAATCTTACTGTCACCTGTGCTACACTGGAATAGTGACTACAGTTCAAAAGTACTTATTTGACTGTGAAATGCTTTTGGAATGTCTAGAAATAGTGAAAAGAACCAAATCACTCGTGCAGAATTGTTTTTAAAGTGCGTACATAAATATTGTATAGCCTTCAACGCTGCTGAATCCACCCCTGTATAAAACAGAAATTTGCAGTGAAAACTACTGCAAGAATTTTGATATCCTATTGAGGAAAGTGGAAGAGGGAATCCGAGAGGCTACCTTGGCTCATGAGGATGGAACCTTTGCCATTCGTGTTATCAAGCACTATCCTCTAAACATTTGAACTCACTGGACCAGAAGGGCAACTTTACTAGAAACATATGGACAGCATGGTAGTTCAGTGGTTAGCACGACTGTCTCAACGCCAAAAACCTGGGTTCAGTTTCGCTCTCAGGCAACTGTCTGTGTGGAGTTTGCACATTCTCCCTGTGTCTGCTTGAGTTTCCTCCGGGTGCTCCAGCTTCTTCCCACAGTCGAAAGATATGCAGGCTAGGAGGATTGGCTATGCTAAATTGCCTGTAGTGTTCAGGGATGAGTAGATTAGGTGGGTTGACAGGGGGGATAGGTCTGGGTGGGATGCTCTCCGGGTCAATGTGAACTTGTTGGGCCGAAGGGCCAGTTTCTACACTGTAGGGAATTCTATGCTTTTAAAGGCTTAAAGTTTCCGATTCATTGTGTTCATGAGTTGTACATGTTGCAGACAAGACCTGCATTTATTATCTGTTCCTAGTTATCCTTGCCTACAAGCAAACTGCTGCCTTGAACCTGTAGTCCATTTGGGAAAAAAATTATTCCAAAGTGCAGTAGAGAGAGACTTCCAGGATTTTGACCCGGTGATGATAAAGAGATCCATGTAGTTCCAGAACAGGATGGTGATCCCATGTAACCATCACCATTTGTCTTTTTGTTCACTCAGAGGATGTGGGCGTTTCTGTTTGAAGCCACCATTTGTGGTTTATACCTAATTGCCCTTCAGGTGGTAGTAGGCTGCTCCCTTGAATTGCTACAGTACATTTTGGCTCTTTTCTCGATGGTAGCTTAGTGGGCTTGAGAACTGCTGTCATAGGAACCTTAGTGAGTTGCTAATGCCAATTGTATGCAACTGTGGTATTTTGGAGATGGAGTGGATTCTTAAGGTGATGGATGAGGTGACAGTCAAGTAGAGTGTCCTTGATAGTTTTGACCTTGGAAAATTCACCATTTGCCAGTTATAACATTCTATCGCATTCTGATTCTTGCTTTGTACATATGAGACTCACAGGAGTTGGGAAATCAGCCTTGGTGCATAGTATCTGGTTTTAGTTAAAGTTTTAGTTAATGGAGACTTTAGGGTGTTGTTAAGACTTGGGTTGTGGGTAAATTCTTATTGCAGGTGGCCATTGGTGGACATTCAAGTGGTGTAAATGTTATTTGCCACAGCCAAGCTTGAACATTCAGTTCTTTGCAGGAGAATAGCTTGCACTGCTTCTGCATCTTGGGAGATCAGTAGAACTGAATACTGTATTTATCAGCATACATTCTCACCACTGGCTTAGTGATGAAGGAAAGGTCATTTGATGAAACATCTGATTAAGCCAAGGACCCTGCCCTAAGGAACCATTTCAGCAGCATTCTGAGACTGAAATGGTTGGCGTCCAATAACCACAGCCATTGCCTTTAAACTAGGTTTGGATCCAACCTGTAATTCTACCTAATTCCCACTGATTTCAATTTTACAGAGCTCCTCTAGACCAAGTTTTGGCCAGTTTCTGCCCTGATGTCCAAGGCAGTAATTCTTTTCTTGCTTTGCCTTTTTTAATTTCAGCTTTGGACCTGCCTTTTTTTCTTTTGCTTGTTATATCTGGAATTGGATTCCACTTGCAATCAAGTTATTTGTACATAGGCACTAACTGCTAGGTGTTGGTCACAGTGCTATCACTTTGAAGTACTCGCCGAATTTGGATTGGTTCTGCTTTTGGTGGATAGAGCATACCTGGGCAATTTTTCACTTCTTCAGGTAGATGCCAGCATGGTAGCTATACCGGAACAGTGTTACTCCATTATTGTTAACTCCTGTAATCTACATAGCTTTGAATATCGTCTGATGTTTCTTTATTTATTTAAGTCAATCAAATTGGCTGAAGACTGGCTTCTGTGTTGGTGGGGATCTTGGGAGAAAGTATGGTTGGATCATTCACTCGACACCAGATCGAAGGTGATTGCAAACATGTTATCCAAGAGTAATGATTCAGTGTGATCATGTTGCTTAACTAGCCTGGGAGGTAGAAATTATATCAGAGATAATGGGAACTGCAGATGCTGGAGAATCCAAGATAACCTGAAACGTCAGCTTTTGTGCTCCTGAGATGCTGCTTGGCCTGCTGTGTTCATTCAGCTTCACACTTTGTTATCTTAGCCTGGGAGGTAATTACCTTTGGAACCATTTTTAACAGCATAAATTTCTGGGTGAAGTAGCATACAAAAAATTGCAAAGCAGGTAAGAAAAGTCCTTGTGAATTTGCTGAAACACACCAATTGCATTTAAACATAGAGTAGCTTGTTTTGAGAAAGAGATTGTATGCACTTCTGCACTTTGCCCCTGAAGTGTGTTAATAATGACAAACAAGGAAATTGTAAACTAATTGAACCTGTATTTTGCATCGGTCTTTACTGTAGAGGATACAAGTAGCATCTCGGAAATTGCTGCAATTCTTAATTGGTAGGGAGAGCAGGAACTCAAGAAAATTCTGCTCATCCTTCTATGTATAGGAGTTGGAACATCATGTTGAGATTGTCCAGGATGTTAGTTAAGCCTCTTCTGTAATACATTGTACAGTTCTGGTTGCCCTGTTATAAGAAGGATATTACTTAAACTGGAAAAAGTTTAGAAAAGATTTACTAGGATGTTGCCAGGAATAGAGGATTTGAAATATAAACATAGACCGGAAAGGCTGCGATATCTTTCTCTAGCACATAAGAGGTTGAGGGGTGACCTTTATTGAAGTTTATAAAATCATGAGGAGCATAGATAAAGTAAGTGACAAGAGTCTTTTTTTAAAAAGAGTGAGGAGTTCAAAACTAAGGGCCATACTTTTTAAGGTGAGAGCAGAATGATTGGTTTTAAAAAGGACATGAGGGGCAACGTTTTTACACGGTGATTTGTGTATGGAATGAACTGCCGGAGAAAGTGGTGGATGCAGGTACAGTTTTATAATTGTTTAAAAGCAGTTTGGATAAGTTCATGAATAGGAATGTTTGGAGGGATATGGACCAAGCACGGGCAGGTGGCTCTAGTTTAGTGTGGGAATATGGTTGGTGTGGACTAGTTGGACCAAAGTGTTTGTTTCCACGCAGTATCACTCTATAACTGTAAAATAGTATTTAGCAAATTGTTAGAACTGCAGGTCAACAACCCCAATCTGTGGTTTTTGTCTTAGTGACTTAAAAGATGTGGCTACTGACAAAGATTATGCTTTGCTTTTAATTTTTCAAAATTCACTAGGTTCAGGAAAGGCTCCATGTTGGAAAGTTTTTTTGTGAAGAAGCTTATGAAAGCCATGAAGTTATTCATAGAACTGGGAAGTTATCACTGAGTAATTTAACTCAATCATAATGAGAATGTTAGCTGTTTATTAATGTTATAACAGGACACATGGATAAATTAAAGATAGTCGGGCAAAGTCAGCATGGCTTTGTGAAAGATGACATTTAACCAATTTATTTAGAGTCCTTTTGTGCAATGGATTAAGGGGAGCTACTGAATATAATCTCCTTCCATTTCCGGAAGACACTTGGTAAGGTGGCACGTCATATCAAAACAAAATCTCATGCAGTATGGGATAATGTTTTGGCATGGTTAGGAGATGGCTGATAGCAATACTAGGAGATGTAATTGGTATAAACAGGTTATTTTATAATATGCCTCAAATTCAACTGCCTGCAGAAATTCTTCTTTATTGTCCATATGCTTCATGACATTGCAAGCTGTGATCTTCACCACAGAGCTAATGCAACTGCAAACTGGAATCCAACAAGGCTGCATCATCACACCAACACACTTCTCTATCCTTCTCTGCAGCACTCCACCCACCTCCATGACACTAACATACAGGGTGAGTGGGAAATTGCACAACCTTTACCTCCAGGGCAGAACTAAGACCACCTCAACTTCTATCTACAAGCTGCAGAACGTAGATGATGCCTGTGTGTGCAAGCTGAGGCCAAGATACAAGCCACCTTTTGCATTTACGGCAAATGGGAGAATATATTTCCAAGTAAACATCTGGAAAACAGCTTTTACTAGCCTACTCCTGCCATGCAGCATTTCGCCCACACCCCGCCCCCCTGCCCCCAAAAAATTAAAATCCTTGATGAGCCCTTGAACAGCATGCCTCAGTGGGAGCGAATGTTGACAGTGAAATCCAATGTCAACTCTAAACTGCCAGTGCAGCCTTTGGACACCCGAGGAAATGTTTGAAGTCTGAGATCTCTCAGTCCCAGTATCAAGCTCAATGTCTTGTTTATGCGTTAGAAACATGGACCATATACAGTAACCACCTCAAATCCCTTAAAGATTATCACCAGCACTTTGGGGGGGGGAAGAAAAGGAGAAGGAGTACCAATGTGAAGGCCAAGTGGGCCACATTCCTGACAAATGATTCCTGAAACAAGCGCTTTACTCAGGGTTCTGCAACGGTAAGCAATCACTCGAAGGGAGCTGGAAATGCTTGAAGGATACCTTGAAATACTTAGAGGTTAACACACCACCCCCCCCGCCCCACCCCCACCATGTGTGTATTTTAGGGCAAGTGATTTTCACATGAGAAGCATTTGAGAAAACACTAACTACTTGAGCATCGTCAAGTGTAAGCAGGGGAAGGAACACGTAGACTCCAGAGTGCCCCAACCAGCCACCTCAGCAAACACCATTTGCTCCATCTATGGCAGAGTATGTGACTCGTGGGTTGGAATGCTCAGCCACTGCAAAACTTCTGTCCACCCCCTTCCAGAGTGGAAGCAAGTGATCTTTGATCCTGAGGGACTGACAAGTAGAAGAGAGTGTGAATGCTTAGCAGTTGTAAGAGAGAATACTGCCTCCTGTGGGACAATACAGAATTTTCAAGAGTGTTGTGGTGATGTTATTCTTGTGGCATTCTGAATGATGTAATATCATTCACTCACAATGTAAAACAGTGGCTGTTAGCCTGTGCTTCACACATTGAACATGGTCTTCAGGTCATCATTGCATTAGTGGCATGTGGAGGATGGCTGTCATTTTTATATTCCACATTTTTATATATGAATCTTTTAAAAAGCACATTTTGTAACTTAGATTTAGTGTGATATTGTGGAGCTTGTTGACCACCTTCAGGAAATGCTAGACATAACAACAAATTGAAGTAGTACCCAGCAACACTGCAATAGCTTTTGTGTATTACAGCATTTTAAAGGTTTCTTAGGATTGCACATACTTAGATCATCCTTTCACACACATCTAAACTCATCATCTTTTTAACTGTTAATCTGTTGATATTTAATTGCATTTATATAGCCAATTTCAGGGAATTTTAAGAATAATGCAAAGAATTGTTATAGTTTGATATTGCTGTACATTTTCCTTTGTATAAAATAATAAAAGAATCTTCAAACAGTTTTTCTCTTGCCTATCAGTGCAGGTTAAAGTCTGGCGCATGCATGACCATTGTTCCTTGTTTATCAACTTCACTCAGTGGAAGCATTTTAACTTTGTGGGCAGCAAATTGTATATTTGAAGAATTAAGCAAATAATTTGATACTTCAGTGCAGTTATAATGGAATGCTGTATTTTGGGTGAGATGTTAAACCGAGCCCGCATGTGTCTCTTCACCATTGCCATCAGGACAGATTATTTGATGTAGAGACCAAAATACTGCTGAATCTAGAAATTTGAAAAACACAAGATGCTGGAAATATTTTTCAGGTGTGCATTTGCTGCTTTGTAGCCTGTTATATGAAGGTTGGTTGTTAAACTTGTCTACATAATAGTAGCCACACTCTCTCATTGGGTGTAAATTACTTTGGCTTATTCTGCAGATCTGAAAGGAACAATTGAAATAGTGGATAACAAAATGTGAGGCTGGATGAACACAGCAGGCCAAGCAGCATCTCCGGAGCACAAAAGCTGACGTTTCGGGCCTAGACCTTTCATCAGAGAAGGGTCTAGGCCCGAAACGTCAGCTTTTGTGCTCCTGAGATGCTGCTTGGCCTGCTGTGTTCATCCAGCCTCACATTTTGTTATCTTGGAATTCTCCAGCATCTGCAGTTCCCATTATCTCTGATACAATTGAAATAGTGGAAGTTATTTTGCTTCCGTTAATTTTTCTTGTTTTTGATTTTCTTTCAACTCTTGGTTATTTTCTCATTTACTTATTTTACAAATTCTGTTTGCATTGCACTGTAAAACAAATAGTTCAACAATTTTTGTTGCATGAAAATAAATTACAGACCCTTTTGCTCTTTTTTTTATATGAATTTACAACTTAATAGACTTAGGTGAACCTGGCTGTCTTTTGCAAGGAACATACCTTAAAGATCTTGAGTATTGTTAACTTGTTTCTGCAGCATCCAAAAGCTGTGTTGCATTTCTTCATTTTGAACTTGGATCCACTTCTGCACAAATTCTGGCCTTTACTGTGCTGCACTGCTTAAGCCTGTATCTCTTCACTCAAACCATCCACTTTGGATCCTTCTTGAGTCACATCTCTGCTCTGTCTACTTTGCATTTGTAATAAATCATGATTTTATTACTAAGTTCTAATAATCACTTGGTGTATAATTGCTTGTTTCATGAGAATAAATGCTTTGAAAATAGCATGCCAGTCTGTTATACTTAGAGCCATATACAGCACAGAAGCAGACCCTTCCGTCCAACTTGCCCATGCCATCCAGATATCCTAAATATATCTAGTCCCATTTTCAGCATTTGGCCCATATCCCTCTTAAACCCTTTATTTATATACCTATCCAGATGCCTTTTAACTGTTGTAATAGTACCAGCCTCCATTACTTCCTCTGGCAGCTCATTCCATACATGCACCACCCTCTGCGTGGGAAAATGTTGCTCCCATGGCCCTTTTTTTTATTTAAATCTTTCCCCTCTCATCTTAAACCAATGACTTCAAGTTTTGGACTCCCACATCCCAGGTAAAAGACCTTGGCCATTTACCCAATCCGTGCCCGTCATGATTTTATTAACCTCTTATAAGGTCACCCCTCAGGCTCAGACACTCCAGGTTGAATTGCAAACTTCAGGATTTTTGTCATGCCATAAAGCTGCCTAATAATAAACTCTATTTGTAAAGTGTAATGTTTGTCTGTGGCAGTCATATGTATCACCTTGGTAGATATCATTAGTTTTAAATATTTAACTACTCACCTTTTGTTAATTGTGTGGTTATCAGGATCATTCAAACATCTCTTCTGGCTTTCTATTTGCTTTGGGAACAGAAATACTAAGTGGCAAGAAGGAGACTTGAAGAAAGACAGTCATGTGAATGCAGCTAGACTAAGTGTGGGTGATTGAACTGAAAATGAGGCACATAAGTAGACTAGCATTAACTATAACAATGGTGCAATTTATTTTTTTGACTTTGATTTTAGTCACTGAGAATTTAACAATGTTTTGTCTTGTATGGTCTGCTAATTATGTATGATCTGTGCTGTGCTCTTGATTTCTTGGAAATTATACAAAAAAATACTCAAGTTGCTCCTAAATCATTAATTTGTGAACAGTTGTTGACATGGTCATTTGATCAATGTGAGTTATGGTACCTATTTTTAGCTCTTTTTATTATAGCTTTTGCAATCAGGATTTTGATGATAATGACATATGCTGTCAATAACGTAGAATGTTAAAAACATTCTATGTTAGTTGTTAAGCAGTATGTCAACTGTTTGTTTTTCCTGACATGAATGCGAACCTTCTTAGTTCACCAAATATGGATATATGCAAATCGAATCAGAACAACTAGGGCTATCATCCTTTTCTCATTCCTGTAAAATTCAATTCAAACTGTGGTTGCCAAGTTGAATAGTTTATTCAGCTATTCACTGTCTTGGATGAAACTAAAATTGGAGCAAGCTTTTAGTCTTAGGCCAAGTGAAAATGAAAGGAAACAGATCTTAAACTCAGTGACTGCTGTGATTTCTCTCAGTACCACTTGCCAATATGTTCTAGGTGTATAATTGCTACTGATCAAATTAAATTCATATCTCAAAGCCATATTTGTTTTAAACATTGGCTATTTCTGGCACGCGTGATTTGACATAGGATTTTTGGGAGTTGGCCAGTCATCCCCTTAAGGAAATACTGCTGTTCAATTTCATCATGGCCAACCTGCATGTTAATTCTATTTAAATCAGTGTCATTGCCTATAACATAAGTCTGTTGTTCGGTCTTTAAATTTTCAATGGATTAATTATCCACTGCATTTTTGGGTGGCTGAATGCCAGGTGTCCAGTATGTTCTGAGAGAAAAGTTCTTCCTTATGTCTGTCTGGTCTTCATAATCCAGCTGATTTTTGAAATGTGCACCTTTCTCCAACCCCAGTTCTGGATTCCATGACCAGAGGAAAAATTCTGCCTGTGCTCTCAAACTGTTTTATCACTTCAGACATATCAGTTACATCACTCAGTAAAACTTTTAGCATTTAACGGAATTCAAAACAACAATTATGTAAACTACATCACCTTTTTAGTTAGTGAATCAACCGTGAATTTAAGTATTGAAAGCTTCACAGAACATTTTTGTTGCAAATTGCACTACAGAGTACTAATAAATCTGTGCCAGAGAATTTTGACTTTATTCTTGCATTTCCCCTTTTCCTGTCTTTCCTTTCCCTCCCCCCCCCCCCCCCTGGCTTTCCACACAGTTAGCATCCCAGTTGTGCCATCCATGCAGGCATAGAACAAGAGGCCAGGTGTTTCCTTTCAAGTATGGGAACCTTTTAATTTTGCTTTAGAGGATGCCTAGCATCTAGTTCCAGATGTAAATGACTTTGAAGAAATGTAAGAAATATAAAACTGCTAACAATTTTTGCATTTCGGTAGTCTAAATATTTTAAATTTGATTTGGCACATAGAATAGTAAATTAGTATAAAGAATTAAAGCTGAATTTTTAATTTGCTGAATATTTAAAGTTCCTTGGTTAGCTTTTCTGCTCACAGGTTAATTTTGAACTTCTCTGCATTATTTTGAATTGCATAAAAATGCAAAATGTCAAAAGTTAAACTTTAATTTGTCCTGAAAATACAAGTTTGCATTTCTTGCAATTTTCACTTCCATTTTTCTAGTTGTAAGTTATCAGATATTGTAAGATGATGTTAAGGAATGCTGGATTAAATAGATTATTGATATAATTATAGTGATAACGCATGCACAGCACTCTAAATTTTGCAGCAGGAATGAATGGTGCATAGATGGATCATGTCACATCCCAGCAATAATAGTTACAGTACAGCTTTGGTTATTCAGAACTGTATGAGAACAGTATTGATTATCAAGGACTTTGAGAAAATGCAAGAGTATTTTGTGCCCCACAATGCTCAATTTTTTTAAATTGCATTTTTCACCTCCAGATGCCCTAAAATGCTCCACTTCTAATAAAGAAGCCTTGAAGTGTACATGTTCCAATGTAGGGAACTGTGACAGACAACTTACAAAAGAGAAAATTCCCCAGAGTGAGAAGTAACCAGATAATGCTATGCATTGAGGCTTTCATGTTGACTAGGACAGCACTGCTGTCAATTTGAATGCTGCTGAGATCTTCTCTGGCTCAACTGAAGGGGGATCCCTTCTGAAATATCAGTCTTGTTTATTGTTATTTTTAATTAGCCTGTTCAGAAATTTCATGACGTACATCTGGGTAGGTGAAACTTGAACAAGAGGTGGTGACTCTACCACCTCTCCTCAAGACCCATTCAGTTTTGCTGGTGTCCCCAAAGCTCAGGTGTGAGACTGAAGACCATAACCTCCTGAATGCAGAACACCACTTTTACCTATTTATATCTGCACACTACTTAATGTGCAGTTTCTCAATTGCCACTTGTTGCCTTGCCCAAATCCCCATTATTCCAGTGTAAAACTAAATTTAGTAGCATCAGGCTTTGATTAGGTTATGCTATTGTTCAAGAACAAAAACAGGAGTTGCTGGAAAAGCTCAGCAGATTTGGCAGCATATCCGAAGAAAAATCAGGGGTAAGATTTTAGGTCTGGTGAACCTTCCTTGGAACTGATTAGCTAGGAAAATGTCAGTTTATATGCAGAAGATAGGGTGGAATAAATGATAGGTGGGGATTGAGAGAGAGACACACACGTTGGATAGACAAAGGTATTGATAATGTTCCAGCTAAGAGGGTGAATAGTCAGTGGAGACTGTTAGTGTATTAGGTATGTGTAATAACAAGATAACACTGATAACAACAAGATCTGTTGTGTGAGGTCGGAGGCTAGGAAGTAGGAGCGTTTAGGCCCTAAAATTATTGAACTTGTTATTGAGTCCAGAGAGCTGCAAGGTCCCCAAGCAGAAAGGAGCTGTTATTCTCTGATGAAGGGTCTAGGCCCGAAACATCAGCTTTTGTGCTGCTGAGATGCTGCTTGGCCTGCTGTGTTAATCCAGCTTCACGCTTTGTTATCTTGGATTCTCCAGCATCTGCAGTTCCCATTCTCTCAGGAGCTGTTATTCTTCCAGTTTGAGGTGAGTGTTGCTGGAATACTGCAGCAAGCCTGAGACAGAATACTGTGGAGCTAGAGGAACACAGCAGGCCAGGCAGCATCAGAGGAGCAGGAAAGTTGGTGTTCCTTCCAAGTGAAGCTGCACCTGAATTATCAATTTTCCTGCTCTGCTGTGTTCCTCCAGCTCTGCACTATTAGCTCTGACTCCAGCATCAGCAGTTCATACTATCCCTGAGACAGATTTTGGCTAGGGAGCAGGACAGTGTGTTGAGGTGGCAGGAAACAGGAAGCTTGGGGTCATTTTTGCAGGCAGAACATAGATGTTCTGCAAAGCAGTCAGCCAGTCTACACTTTGTTTCCCCTATGTAGAGGAGACCTCATTGTGAATAGCGAATGCATAGATTAGAATAACGGAAGTGTAGGTAAAGTGTTGCTCCACCTGGAAGGAACGTTTGGGCCCTTGGATGCTGGGGAAGAAAAAGGTAAATGGGCAGGTGTTGCACCTTTGCCAGTTACAAGGGAAGATGCAAGGGGCTGTTGAGAGTGAAGGACGAGTGGACCAGGGTGTCCCGGAGGGGGTAGTTCCTGTTGAAGGTGGACAAGGGAAGGGAAAGAACCGCATACTTCAAGGAACAAACAGATTTTTGTAATGGAACCTGACCAACTCATCTAAGCCAGGATAGTTACAGAAAAGTTATGACTAGTATTCCTCAGTTTATCTTCATCTTTTTGACTATGCATGCCCAGGGGAAAGGTTAGGGCAAAGACAAGACATACTACACCTTCTATATTTGAACACTTCTCAGCTCTGTTGGTAGCACTTTCATCTCTTGAGTCAAAGTTGTGTTTACCTGCTGCACTGTGACACTCGTGTTCATATACTTTTTGTTTTAAACCAGGACTACAAAATTTGGTGCTGGGGCTGCTGCTAGTACAATGGGATCGGGTCATGATTAAAACAAACTAGCTAGCTTTGTTGGACCAACAGATGCTAAGTCAACCAAATCATAAGCCCTGTGAATATAGGGGTGTATTGTCAGGGAGGAGGATGTGTGTATTGAGACAACAGCTGTTAGAGGACTGTTGTTTGGTAGTAAAAGTATGAGCTTACTTGTAATAAAATCTTTTATTTTAAGAAAAGGCAAAAATGCCTCGACAGGTGCAGACAGCACACGTCTTATTTCTTCCTTTAAACAATGGGAAAGTCATGTCAATTGTAATTCAAATACATTATAATTAAACGAACTATGGTTTGTTTTGGGCAAACACTAGGCTAATCTAAAACAGTTGCTAGAAGAGAATGCTTAATTGCCAAGTTAACAAAGCTGTCCAATGCATTTAATACAGTTTTCCAAGTTTTCGGTACATGTTCAACACCTTCAATACCTGTATGAGGAAAATTTAGGATGCAACTGGATGTGGAGGTGAAATTAAAAAATATTTGAATGGGAATGGTGAATAACAAGTAAATGGTTAGCATGCACTTGCCACCCAAGTGCATGTTCAAGATGAAATCAAATTCATTAGAAAAATTCTGAAATTATTACTTAGGTTAATCATCTACGCTGTTTAAAAAATTTACAATGTTGCACCTACTGCAAAATATCCTGTGCTCCCTTGAGCTTAAAGCTGACTGGAGGTGACTCATGAAAGGTAGTCACTAATAGTTGCCGAAACCTCATTAAGGTGAAAGCTGGAATGTGAATCGAAAGACAATCGCGTGCCTGAGCGGGATTTTCAGTAGGCAGTGACCAGCTTTATTTTCATTCCGCAGTCAATCTTATTTACCCTGCAGGTACCTTGACTAGTTTAATAACTTGCCCATTTATTGTATCCATAGAGTCAATCCCATTTTCTAAGATTTGGTGTAGAATAAGTATTTTTAATAAGTTAACAAAATATTGTAACACAAAACGTAAATGCTTTCAAGTTTTGAACAGTAAAGTCAAATTGTGCTTATTCTGTACCATAATGTTTCCCTTATCAAGGCAAAAACATTGTGGTTTTGCATTTGCATTCAATAAACTTTCTGCTGACACTGTATTTGTGAATAAATGCCTGGGTGGAATTAAGGTTTACAGGCATTAAGGTCCCTGACTCCATATTTATTCCATATAACACACATGCTGATCTCAGCAGTCAGACTAGTAGAGTTGGCCTTGGTGTCCTTGAATTAAACAAAAGTAAAGCCCTCAAAGATCCTTGTACCTGATCGCTATCCACTGACCACTGCTAAAAGTACAATGCCCCACAATTAAGTAGACAGCTGATGCCAGCTTTTAAAGAATGGCTATATTTGAGGTTTTAGTAGGTAGCTAGTCTCACTGGAACAGTGCCTTAAGAGGCATCACTTTTGGGGACAGTGAGGAAGAACTTGTAGGTTGAGGAGAAAGGGAGAAAACTGACTCAAAAGTAATCAAAACATGTTGTTCAGCTGCAGTAGGAACTGCAGATCCTGAGATAACAAGGTGTAGAGCCTTGGCCTGCTGTGTTCATCCAGCTCTACACCTTGTTATCTATGTTTTTCAGTTATCAATATTTAATATCTTGAATTTATATAAGACAGTTCAGGAAACATTACATGGAGGATTCAGCAAACAATAATGGCAACTCATAACTAGTTGTGAAATCAATGATGCGAGCTTGCATCCGATCTGTGTTAGCACCAGAAGTAACCCTGCAGTAAAACAAGTAGAATCCAAGACAAGGTGCAGAGCTGGATGAACACAGAAGGCCAAGCAGCACCACAGGAGCAGGAATGCTGACGTTTTGGGCCTACACACTAATTCAGAAAATAAGAAGGGTCTTGACCTGAAGCGTCAAACTTTCCTGTTCCTCTGCTGCTTGGCCTGCTGTGTTCATCCAGCTTCACACCGTGTTATCTCAGATTCTCCAGCATTGGCAGTTCCTACTGTCTCTAATTTTTCTGTACCCATGTCAGAGGTTGTGTGTCTATCAAATATTGTTTACAGGAACATAGCTGAGTTTCATAAGGGCTGGAGTATAGCGATGCAGACTTCATGCTGTTGTACAAAATCCTAATTAGACCCTACTTGAAGTAATGCGAGCCGCTCTAGATACCACAACTTAGGATGTTTGGCTCTGGAGGGAGTTTAAGGCAGCTTTACAGGAATGATCCCAGGGTTTCCAGGGTTAAGTTGAGAGATTAGACAAATTAGATATTTATTTTGTAGAATTTAGAAGGTTGACGGTGATCTAATGGGGTCTTCTGGATTAACAGGGAAAGACTGGGTGGATAGAGATAGTATTTCCACTGGTTCAAGATTCCAGAACCAGGGGCATAGACTAAAAATTAGGCCCAGACCATTCAGGAGAGATGTTAGAAAGCAGAGTTGTGGAGGTTTGCAACTTGGTTCGTCAAATGACTGTGTCATTTATAGTTGAATTGCTAAAATTAAATCTGAGGCAATTTCTTTTTATTAAGCAAGGGTACCAAGGCATATGGGCTCAAGGAGGCTGATAGAGTTAGGCCAACAGATCAGCCATGATCTAATGAATGGCGCAGCATGCTCTAGGGCCTGCGTAGCCTATTGCTGTTGCTTTGAATGGCCTCTCATTCCCAATGAAAGGTTTTAACATTGTGACATAACACAATAATGTAATTTGCGAGTATGCATGTGAAGTGCGATGAAGATTTGCAAGTGAGAGGATAATTCCAGGTTTAAACCACTGCCCTTGCTGCATGGATGAAGCCTTGCAGTCAGCAAGTGCTTTTGCATAACCTTTGTAATCAACTAAAAACCATGCTAAGGTTGCTGCAAACCTTGGTGTTTATGGATGAAGAATGAGAAATTGTTGTCTGGGCACTCAGACCACACTTCTGTTTGGATAGTAATTTCTTAACACTAAATTAGGATCCTAAAAAATAGCCATATGTAGAATGCACTTTTCAAGGAGATATGAATGGAAGATGCAGTGTGCATACAGAGATTCTTTTGCATTATATAACTTATCAAACCAGGAGCAACCAAAACTATGATGTAGTTGGCAGTGATGAAGGTAACCTCAGTACAACAGAGCCTTTATTAGATGGGTCAATGAGCTGGGGAGTAGCAGATGGAGTTAAATTTAGATAAATGTGAGATGCTGCATTTTGGTAACACAAATCAGGGCAGGTCTTAGGCACATGCAAGGATGTTGCCAGGGCTGTAGGGTGTTATCTATAGACAGACTGAATAGGCTGGGGTTGTTTTCCCTGGAGCACCCTTTTGAGAGGTTTGTAAAATCACATGGGGCATGGATTGGGTGAATAATCAAGCTCTTTTCCCCAAGTGGATTCCAAAACTAGAGGGCATAGGTCTAAAGTAAGAGGGGAAAGATTTAATAGGGATCTAAGGGGAAGCTTTTTCACGCAGAGGAAGGGTCACTCAACCCAAAACGTTAACTCGGTTTTCTCTGCACAGATGCTGCCAGAAAGCTGAGATTTTCCAGCAATTTCTATTTTGGTTTTTGATTTATAGCATCTGCATTTCATTTGGTTTATATTAACTTCTGATATCTGGTCAGCATGAATGAGTTGGACCAAAGGGTCTGTTTCCTCTGACTCTGTCTGCAGACAGGATCTTCCCACAAAAACAGTGGGAAAATCACTAATAATAAAGGGTTGAAGGGATGCTGTGTTTCTGGAAAAAGGGTTTGGCGTAGATCTTTTTCAATTCAATTTTTAATCTCAAAACAATGAAGTATGGTTTTTTTCATTTAAAGTCACTTCAATACAATAACAAAATGGTCCAATTTTGCTTGCATTAAATTTCAACTTCAAATCAACTGGAGGAGACTCTAAATCATGTTGAAATCAACTAACACTATAACTATACATTCTTGTATTGTAATCTAATTGTTTGGATTGTTTGCTTTTCCCTTGGAAAAGCAGTAATCCTTTAACGTCCCCAATCCTGAGTTTCTTGGAATCTGAGATGTGCAAACTGATCCTAAGCCATTATTAAGTTCCAGTCTTTGTGCACAGCAAATGCCTCTCTTGCGCTTCTGATTAGAATCCCAGGCAACACAATATTGTACTTTTTTACACTGATTTACTTGGACTGCTTTCTTAAGTTGCAATGTTTTTTAAAAAAACAGAAATGTAATTGCAAAAGGTTAATGATGGACTGATGAATATTCTCCAACAGCCATTTGTTTACTGCTGTGTGCATGCAACTACTAACAACGTGGAAACAGTGCTTGTAGTTTGGTTCTCAAAGGTTAACTACTTTTGTGCTCAAATTCCTTCAAGTTCTCATTTGCTGGTTTGTATGCTTTGCCTTTTTTTTAAAAGGATTCATTTTCAAGGCTGAGTTTCAAATCAAGCAATTGTTTTAGCACTTAATATTCACAAATTAACTTTTTGAGAAGGGAGGTGGAAACTAAATAATTGCAGATACATTGTTAATGTGAATTATTCAAGTGATATGCTTTTAGTGCTAAATAGTTAATCATTTTTTAAGTGTATCCTAATTACTGAATTTAGGGAATTTGCTCTTGCTGTCATGGTTGTTAAAACCCATTCCTCCAGCCATCAATATATCATCTTTAGTTTTGAAAATAATTTTAGCCATAATGGTCTTACCCACCCAGTTCTTGTCCAGGCCAGCAAAAATGAAGACAAGTTTATCTTCTTGTTTCCATCAGCTCATTGCTGCAAACCACAGCAGCATTTGAACCTGAACTGGCTTACTTATAAACACAACAGTACAACTTGGGTCTAGGCCCGAAACGTCAGCTTTTGTGCTCCTGAGATGCTGCTTGGCCTGCTGTGTTCATCCAGCCTCACATTTTATTATCTTGGAATTCTCCAGCATCTGCAGTTCCCATTATCTCTAGTACAACTTGTACTAGTTTATAATATTTTAAAAAGTTATTTTTTGTTTTTTTTATTCATTCATAATATGTGGACGTCACTGGCTGAACCAGCACTTATTGCCCATCATGAATTGCCCAGAGGGCAGTTGAGTCAACCGCATTGCTGTGGATCTGGAGTCACATGTAGACCAGACCAGGTAAGGGTGGCAGATTTCCTTCCCTGAAGGACATTAGTGAACCAGATGGGTTTTTCCTAACAATCAACAATGGATTCATGGTCATCATTATTGCTTTATATAAAAGGGTCTAATCTGGAAGTATCAGCACAAGTTTTTTTAATTCTTTTCTAGTTTTGAATTTTGGTGGCTGGCATTTCATGGATCCATTTTCAGCACTGTACTACCATTCACCACCAAGCACTAACCCCAAGAAGGAGGCTACTAAACCGAATGCACGGTTGCTGGTTCTTTTGGATTGATTGGCAGCATGATGACACAGTAGTTAGTACTGCTGCCTCTCAGTGCCAGGACCTAGGTTTGATTCCAGCCTTAGGTAACTGTCGGTGTGGAGTTGGCATGTTCTCGCCGTGTATGGGTTTCTGTTGGGTGCTCTAGTTTCTTCCTACAGTCCAAAGATGTGCAAGTTAGGTGGGATGGCAGTGCTAAATTGCTCAGTAGTGTCTAGGGATATTCCATCTACGTGGATTAGCCATGGTTATCCATAGGATAAGGGAGATAGGATTGGGGAATAGTAGTGTTGAATCTGGGTGGGATGCCCTTTTGGACTGTCTGTGCAGACCTGATGGGCTGAATGGCTGCTGCTGTACCATAGGGATTCTATGATCCTAATATCAAGAACTCTTGGGTTAGCTGTAGCTAGCACTAAATACAAAGTTAACTCCATCTTTGTCTTTTTTTAAATTTTCCCTTCAGGAAACTTTCTTATGTATTTCCTTTCTGTTGGCTCTCAGTTCCTTTTGAAGATAACATATATAACAATTTCAAGTAATGTAGATACTGCTCTGACAATAGGGGTGCTCCGTTATGTCATAACTACACTCTGCTGAAACATTTGAGTGTACGTACCTGAACTGCTGTTCACGAAAAGATGCATTGTCTTGTCTTGTCTTGTACAATCCCTGGAAGTAAAAGTCTATGCACCACCATGGTGCTTATACTGAAAACTCTGATTCTGAAGTAGTCAGTGTTGAAATGCAGCAAGATCTGAACAATATCCAGGCTTAGTTGACAGGTGCCAAGTAACAATTGCCCAGCAATGACAATCAGCAGTAAGAAACAATCTCACTGCAGCTCTCTCCTCCTCTTCCCCCCCCCCCCCCCCC
Source organism: Stegostoma tigrinum (assembly GCF_030684315.1). Taxonomy (NCBI): domain Eukaryota; kingdom Metazoa; phylum Chordata; class Chondrichthyes; order Orectolobiformes; family Stegostomatidae; genus Stegostoma; species Stegostoma tigrinum. The sequence goes on along the minus strand of NC_081383.1, from coordinate 7,542,830 downwards.
CCCCCCCCCCCCCCCCCCCGGGACCTTCAATGCTGTTGCCAACACTAAATCCCCCACTATCAACGTCCTGGGGGTTACCATTGGTTAGAAACTCAATTAGATTTGCCATATAAACTCTGGCTGTAAGAGCAGGTCAGAAGCTAAGAATACTGTGGTAAGTAACTCTCCTCCTGACTCCCTAAAGACTATCCAACAGCTACAAGGCAGAAGTCAGGAGTGTGATGGAATACTGTACACTCTTCGGGATGGGTGTAGCTCAAACAATACTTGAAACTTTGCAGCATCCAAGACAAAGCAGTCCATTTGATTGGCACTGTAGCCACAGACATCCATTCCCTCCACCACCACCCCTCAGCAGCAGCACTGTGTACTACCTACAAGGCACACTTTAGAAATTCAGCGATGGGCCCTAGCTAGCAAGTTTCAAATACATAATCACTTACATCACCTGCAAACTCCCCTCCAAGACAGTTACCATTTTTACTTGGAAATACATCATTGTTCCTGCAGTGTCACTGAGTCAAAATCCTGGAATTTCCTTCCTAACAACATTTGAGAGTAAATCCACAGCATGTGGACTGTAGCAGTTCAAGAAGGCAGGTCGCCACCTCTTTCTCATGAATGAATGAATGAATTAAAATAAAAGCCACTTGGAGGAAAGCCGTTCTTGATTGTGTTTATTTTGCTGCAAAGTTTATTGGCAAACTGTGAGGTGTTTGTTATTGTGTACATAACAGTGCAATTTAAGAGGGAGAAGATAGAATCCGAGGAAATGGTATTACAGCTGAATAAAGGTGACCTCCAGAGGTATGAAGGAGGAGCTGGGCAGAATTGACTGGAAGAAGAGCTTAGCAGGAAAGACAGTGGAACGACAATGGCAGGAGTTTTTGGGAGTAATTCAAGAGACGCAGCAAAAATTCATCATGAGGAAAAAGAAGCATGGTACAAGGAGGATGAGACAACCATGGCTGACTAAGGAAGTCAGTGGTAGCATAAAAGCAAAGATAATGCATATAATGTGGCAAAGGGCAGTGGGAAACCAGAGGACTGGGAAGCTTACAAAGACCAACTGAAAGCAACAAAAGGAGGGAGAAGATTAAATATGAGGGTAAGCTAGCCAGTAATACAAATGAAGACTGTAAGAGTTTCTTTAGGTATATAAATGGCATAAGAGAGGCAGAAATGGACATTGGACCACTAAAAAATGACGGTGGAAGGATGATAGTAGGGAACAAGGAAAGGGCCGAGGAACTGAATAATTACTTCGCGTCAGTCTTCACGGTGAAAGACACTATTCACACAGATTTGTCAGGCATGACCTCCCATTGGTAGTAGATTTGCCAACTTTAGGTACATTTAAGTCGTCATTGGATAAGTATATGGAATAGTGTAGGTTAGATGGGCTTCAGATCAGTATGACAGGTTGGCACAACATCGAGGGCCAAAGGGCCTATACTGTGCTAGAGATAATGGGAACTGCAGATGCTGGAGAATCCAAGATAATAAAGTGTGAGGCTGAATGAACACAGCAGGCCAAGCAGCATCTCAGGAGCACAAAAGCTGACGTTTCGGGCCTAGACCCTTCATCAGACAGGGGGATGGGGTGAGGGTTCTGGAATAAATAGGGAGAGATGGGGAGGCGGACCGAAGATGGAGAGAAAAGAAGCTAGGTGGAGAGGAGAGTGTAGGTGGGGAGGGGATAGGTCAGTCCAGGGAAGACGGACAGGTCAAGGAGGTGGGATGAGGTTAGTAGGTAGGAAATGGAGGTGCGGCTTGGGGTGGGAGGAAGGAATGGGTGAGAGGAAGAACAGGTTAGGGAAGCAGAGACAGGCTGGGCTGGTTTTGGGACGCAGTGGGGGGAGGGGACGAACTGGGCTGGTTTTGGGGATGCGGTGGGGGAAGGGGAGATTTTGAAGCTGGTGAAGTCCACTTTGATACCATTGGGCTGCAGGGTTCCCAAGCGGAATATGAGTTGCTGTTCCTGCAACCTTCGGGTGGCATCATTGAGGCACTGCAGGAGGCCCATGATGGACATGTCATCTAAAGAATGGGAGGGGGAGTTGAAATGGTTTGCGACTGGGAGGTGCAGTTGTTTATTGCGAACAGAGCGGAGGTGTCCGGCACACCACCCCACCAACCTCCGGATACAACGCATCATCCTCCGACACTTCCGCCATCTACAATCCGACCCCACCACCCAAGACATTTTTTCCATCCCCACCCTTGTCTGCCTTCCGGAGAGACCACTCTCTCTGTGACTCCCTTGTTCGCTCCACACTGCCATTCAACTCCACCACACCTGGCACCTTCCCCTGCAACCGCAGGAAGTGCTACACTTGCCCCCACACCACCTCCCTCACCCCCATCCCAGGCCCCAAGATGACTTTCCATATTAAGCAGAGGTTCACCTGCACATCTGCCAGTGTGGTATACTGTATCCATTGTACCTGTTGTGGCTACCTCTACATTGGGGAAACCAAGCGGAGGCTTGGGAACCGCTTTGCAGAACACCTCCGCTCGGTTCGCAATAAACAACTGCACCTCTCAGTCGCGAACCATTTCAACTCCCCCTCCCATTCTTTAGGTGACATGTCCATCATGGGCCTCCTGCAGTGCCACAAAGATGCCACCCGAAGGTTGCAGGAACAGCAACTCATATTCCGCTTGGGAACCTTGCAGCCCAATGGTATCAATGTGGACTTCACCAACTTCAAAATCTCCCCTTCCCCCACCGCATCCCAAAACCCAGCCCAGTTCGTCTCCTCCCCCCACTGCATCACACAACCAGCCCAGCCTGTCTCTGCCTCCCTAACCTGTTCTTCCTCTCACCCATCCCTTCCTCCCACCCCAAGCTGCACCTCCATTTCCTACCTATTAACCTCATCCCACCTCCTTGACCTGTCCATTTTCCCTGGACTGACCTATCCCCTCCCCACCTATACTCTCCTCTCCACCTATCTTCTTTTCTCTCCATCTTCGGTCCGCCTCCCCGTCTCTCCCTATTTATTCCAGAACCCTCACCCCATCCCCCTCTCTGATGAAGGGTCTAGGCCCGAAACGTCAGCTTTTGCGCTCCGGAGATGCTGTATGGCCTGCTGTGTTCATCCAGCTTCACACTTTATTATCTTGGCCTGTACTGTGCTGTTATGTTCTATGTTCTAATATCCAAAACTTCGAGAACCGGGGGCAGAGCTGAATGTGGTAGCCATCACCAAGGAAAAAGCACTAGTAAAACTGATTGGCCTGAAGGTCGACAAATCACCTGGACCAGATGGACTACGCCCGAGTCCTGAAGTAGATAGTGGAAGCGTTGATGGTGATCTTTCAGGAATCTCTAGAGTCGGGGAGGATCCTAGAGGACTGGAAAATTGCTAATATGACACCCTAATTAAAAAGGGAGTGAGGCAAAAGACAGAAAATTACAGGCCGGTTAGCCTAACCTCTGTTGTGGGCAAAATTTTGGAATCTAGTGTAAAAGATGAGATTTCTGAATATTTGGAAGTGTATAGCAAAATAGGGAAAAGTCAGCATGCTTTCGTCAATGGAAGGTCATGCCTGACAAATCTGCTCGAATTCTTTTAGGAAGTAATGAGCAGGGTAGACCAATGAGAGCCAATGGTTGTTATCTCCCTGGACTTCAAGAAGGCCTTTGATAAGATGCCACACAGGCGGCTGCTGAGTAAGATAAGGTCCCACAGTGTCAGAGGCTAGGTGCTAGCATGGATAGAAGATTGGCTATCTGCCAGATGGCCGGAGTAGGGATAAAGGGGCCTTTCCTGAGATGGCAGCCGGTGATGAGTGGTGTTCCACAAGGGTCGGTGCTGACCACAGCTCTTCACTTGGTACATTAATGGTCTAGATGAAGGAACTGAGAGCATTCTGGCTAAGTTTGCAGACGATACAAAGATAGGTGGAGGGACAGGTAGTATTGAGGAGGTGGCGAGGCTGCAGAAGGCTTGGACAGTTTAGGAGCATGAACAAAGAAGTGGCAGATGGAGTATAACATGGGAAAGCATGGACCACTTTCTAAGTGGGGAGAAAATTCAGAAATCTGAAGTGCAAAGAGACTTGGGAGTTCTAGTCCAAGTTTCACTCAAGGTAAACTTGTAGGTTGAGTCAGTAGCCAGGAAGGAAAATACAATGTTGGCATTTATTTTGAGAGGACTTGAATGTAAAAGCAGCGATGTACTGCAGAGGCTTTATAAGGTGCTGGTCAGGCCACATTTGGAGGATTGCATGCAGTTTTGAGCCCCATATCTCAGGAAGGATGTACTGGTTCTGGAGAGGAGGTTCATGAGAATGGTCCCAGGAATGGGAAGCTTAACATATGAGGAAGGTTTAAGGACTCTGGGACTATACTGATTGGAGTTTAGAAGGATGAGGGGGGATCTAATTGAAACATTGAGTACTGAATGGCCTGGACAGAGTGGATGTAGGGAAGATGCTTCCATTGGTAGGAGAGTCTAGGACCCGAGGGCACAACCTTTGAGTAAAGAAAAGACCTTTTTAGAACGGAGATAAGGAGAAACTTCTTCAGCCAGAGAGTGGTGAATCTGTGGAATTCACTGCCTCAGAAGGCTGTGGAGGCTAGGTCATTGAGCACATTTGAGACTGAGATAGGTTCTTGATTATCAAGGGATCGAGGGTTATGGAGAGAAAGCAGGAGAATGGGGTTGAGGAACTTACTAGCCATGATTGAATGGCGGAGTATACTTAATGGGCTGAATGGCCTAATTTCTGCTCCTATGTCTTATGGTCGTATTGCCTTATTTCGCACTCTTGTCCATTTTCTCCTGTTTTGTTTTCTGATGGAGTTGAATTCCAGTGGTCAAAAATACCAAAAAACTGTGAATACTGTAAATCTGAATAAAAAAGAGTATTCCTCCAGCAGTTTTTGTTTTTGAATTTATGATGGATCAACTTCCAATATTTTGTCTAAATTGTCTTTTGTTCTCAATAACATCAATGTACGATCATGTTATTCCACCATTGAGGCCATCGCTGATGAGGTTTGGTTCTGGGTTGTTTTCCACATTCCCGTCAGTAAGTCTGGTCAGTTAACAAGCCACATCACTGATTTTTGTTTTGAGCCAGTGCATTTGTAACTGAGAGCAGATGGTCATGGCATAGACTAGGAGTGGAATCTCCTAGTATGCAATGGCTTGACTTGACTCATAAGAGGTAGTGGGCTTACGACTGCAACATTAAGACACAGACTGCAATTTATTTTACAGTTAGCTCATCTGCCTAGAATACATCAAGAGAACAGCCAGTTTTGCAAAAATAGTATTTTGTAAGTGTACATATTTGTAGTCAACCAGATTGCACTTAACAGGTTGTTTTGTTTTTAAATTGATGGGGTAACTAAACATTAAGGATGTAATAACATACAACCATTGCAATGCATGACATAACTAGTTTTGACAGACAAATGACTGGGCTGCAATTTACTCCATCAGTTTGAAGGTTTTTAACTCAACCTGTTGAGAAATGTTAATACCAACCTGTGGAGCAAATGGGTTTCCTGGCCCAGAGGTACGTACACTGCCACTGTGCCACAGGAACCCCTAATACTAAGTTTTTAATCAAACTTGTAAAATATACGTCATGCATAACAAAGTGATGTAAGCTCACTGCCATTTCCATGTAGAGATCTCCTTATATATAACTTTTAAGTTATATCTTCAATAACATTTGGTTATTTTGGTTGATTCTGAGTGCAAGTAATTTAATGTTAAAATTCACAGATTACACCAAACTGGGTTTTAGGAATACTGAGAAATAATATAGGCTGCAATGCTGGAACATATCAGAAATCCCACAGACTGGGTAGTTAATGACCGAATAAACATTCAGTACAGAAACATGAGGGAATGTACTTAGGTAGAGGAAAATATCATCTATATCTTAATAAACAAAATTAAACAGGATAGTAGATCAGAAAAGGTGTGGGTGGGGTTAAGATCACCCACTTGCGGCCACAAACTACACCATTTGTGAAGAGCAACTTTTTATCTTTGCCAGTTTCAGCTAAAAGCTTGTGCTGCAGGAAATCAGAGCAATGACTTAAATCTAGTTGTATTTAAGCTGCCAGCAAAGCTTTATTGCAAACAACGAGGTGAACTGAGCAGGTGAGGTATGTACTGAGGTTTTTGGTAGGATTCTGACTGAGTCAGGAGGAACAAAATTATTAAAATGTGGCCTACTTATTAAAATCAGCCAGGATCTGTAACCCTCTCAACTTCCACTGTTCTAGTCACTTCAGATAGTTTATGCATTGGTCCTGTTTTCCAGCTGATAGTTTTTCCACCAATGCTTCGGGAAAAATAAACTTATAGAATGGCTACAGCATAGAAGGAGCCCATTCAGCTCATCATGACTGTGCAGTCCTCTGTCAGAGCTCTGTAACCCTTGCAATTTTTTCACAGGAAATTTCAGTAACCTATTTGGCAAGGTTCCACATGATAGTGTGGCTGGTAAAATTAGATCACATCTAGATCCAGCAAGAGCCAGTTAATTGGATACAAAATTGCCTTGAACGTAAGAGACAGAGGGTGTTGGTAGAGGGTTGTTTTTTTGGATCAACGGTGCGTCACAAGGATTGGTGCTAAGTCCATTGCTTTTCACATCCAAATCATTTGATTAAAATGATGAATATAGAAGAGATTAGATGAGATTCCCTACAGTGTGGAAATAGTTAGTAAGTTCACAAATAACCCCAAAATAGCTGGTGTAGTGCACAGAGAAGAATATCTGAGTACAATGAGACCTTGATCAGATGGGCCAATGGGCTGAGGAAAAGTAGATGGAGTTTAATTTAGATAAATGTGAGGTGTTGCATTGGTAGGGCAAATCAGCAGGACCTATACACTTAATAGTGAGGTCCTGGGGAGCATTGTCGAATGAAGAGACCTGGGGTGCAGGTGCGTAGTTGCTTGAAAATAGGTTGCTAGGGCGATGGAAAAAGGCTGTTGGCACACTTGCCTTCGTTGTTCAGAACATTGAGTGTAGGAGTTCAGATGTCATGTTGCAGCTGTACATTGGTGAGGCCACTTTTAAAACACTACGTACAATTCTGATCGCTCTTCTGCAAGAAAGATGTTAAACATGAGAGGGTGCAGAAATTATTTTCAAAGGTATTGCAGGGACTGGAAAGTTTGTTGTAGACAAAGGCTGAATAGGCTTTTCTCCCTGGAGCATCGGAGGGGTGAATTTTTTTATAGGCAGTAAAATCATGAGGGGCATGGTCAGGGTGAATAGCCAAGGTCTCTTCCTGGGGTGGGTGAGTTCAAGAGTAGAAGGCATGGGTTTGAGATGAGAGAGGAAAGATTTAACAAGGACCCTGATGGGTAACTTCTTCATGTAGAGGATGGTGCATGTATGGAACCACCTGCTCGAGGAAGTATAATTACTACATGCAAAAGGCATCTGGATGGGTATTTGAATAGAAGCATTTTTGAGGGATATAGGCCAAATGATGGCAAATGGGACTGGGTGAGATTAACCTGTATGGTCAGCATGGACGAGTTGGACCAAAGACTCTGTTTCCATGCTGTATGAGTCTGACTCTGTAATCAAGAAAAATGGCATCCTTATGGACTTATCTAATATACAAAATATGTGCAACTCTTGACTCAAGACCGGTGATGAAAGATGGTACTGTTCAGTCTTTCACAAAACCATTTTTTTGTGCCCATCTTTATAATGGTTTGCGTAAGTCAACAGCATTCCTTTATAACCTGGAATTTAAAGCACAGTTATGGAGAAATCCTTCCTGAAAAGTGTCTGGAATGCCAACTGTGCTTCATCTTTTTAAAAAAAAATCAAATATTTACCTTTCCACCAGCTCTTTTCTTGTTTTTTTTGAAGCTGTGATCATGCCTCAAATATATGTCCATGTGGCTATGTCCATGAAAAAGTTGTTCAGGGATTTAATGGGACCTCCTAGATATACAGTCAGTCTGAGCTCCACAGGAGCCATTTCTGCCTCAAAGCTCAAGCCCAAAATCTCATCTCCAGAGTCACATCGACAGTTTAGGTAGCCTCTTGTGAAATGTAACTTGCTGTCCAGATATACTTACAAGTAAGAAATCACGAAAGCAAAAAATATAGAAAAGATCCCATTGTTGTAAAATTAGCAATTTACAACAGCGAATCTTTGCAAAGTGCACTTCACATACATGAAGATGTCCAACATAGACACATGTCTCATGTTTAATTCCACTGGTTTGAATTTTAATTCTTTTCATTCTAGAAATGACACAATACCATTTTTAGATTCAAGCACCCAAAAACTATCAGCTACGTTGGTTTGGTGAGCATGTTCACCAGTCACCAAAAAGGACATGTTCCCCTTTTAATGTTCAAAATTTCTATGAAAATAAAACTATGTCATGTTTTATTACTGTCATAGCTATAATGGTTACACTGAGACTAATTAAAATGATCATTTGGGATTGGTTTGTTGCTTCATCATAAGAGGAAACAAATGATTTTGCTTGAAGCAGCTAATTAATGGAGGTTGAAGCACTATTCCTACTTAAGTTGGTGGCGTACCAGTTGTAAATAGAAGTTTTATGTGGACTGTTGATCACTGAACTTTACGCTCCAAATATAGCTCCTGAGTTAACTATTTTTTGACTGCCGACTCATTCCCATCATTCCCCACATGTCATGCATGCATCTTTTCAATCATGTGCATTCACCACTCCCAAACCACCATGGCACAGTATCAAAGCTGTTCACATTCAAGGTCCAAATGACTATTTTTGCCAATTCACCCTTTATTCAACCTGTCTGCAGCAACGTTCCCTGTAAGAAGTAGGTCTGAAGGTCTGTACACCTGATGCCATTCATAGCATTGACTTCCAGTTCCGTTGAGGTCCACTCAGAAGAAATAAAATTAACAGGAATGCTGGTCTGAAATCATTGGGTTTTATTATGCCACCTTCGTGCAATGTCTGTCAACTGTTCTCCGGTTGAGTGGAATTACTGTAGTGTAATTCCATATTTTTACCTACTAATTGTCGGCAGAGAATCGCTGTAATGGTTTCTCTTCCTGCTGTTGCACATTACTTTTGATGTCCCTCAAGGATCAATCATCTGCCAGAAAACTGATGGCTTTGTAACCTCTAGGGTTCATTGTTCCTGTAGTCTCCTGGCTGGTCTCCCATAATCTACCCAAACCTGAGGTCATTCAAAATTCAATTCCATGCTTTAATTCTGACAAAGTCCCATTCCCCTATCTACCCCCATTTTTGCTGATTTAAATTGGTTCCTAGTCAAGCAGCCTGTTAATTTTAAAATTCTCATCTGTTGTCAAATGCCTGTTTGGCTTTACCTTTCCTGACCCTATTTCTCTAACTCCAAATTCCAAGATATTTAAAAATCTCAAACGCTACAACACTGAAGAAGGTCATTCGGCCTTCTGCATCTGGTCTCACCATCCAAATGAGCATTTGGGCTCCTCTAATTATTGCTTTTGTATATTCCCAAGCAGTATTGCTTCACCCTTAGTGGCTATGCTTTCAGTTGTCAAACCCTGGAATTCGAGTCTATGACTCTGCAGACACTACCCTGAGGAACTCCTGTGGAGATGCATGGGGCTGAGATGACTGACCTCCAACAAGGAGAGTGAACCACATTGCAGTGGGTCTGGATGTTAGTCAGATGAGGTGAGGGTGGCACATTTCCCTTCACTGAAGGACATGAATGAGATGTAGTTTTTTTGTTTCTGTAAAACACTTTCAGCAAGTTAAAAGTGTTCTATAAACGTTGTGATAAAGATACATGCACTTCATAGATCTATATCAGACTGCACTTACCAGACTTAAATTTTCAAACTTCCAGCATTCTTCTTTTGACATAAGCACTTTCTCGCCTCAACAGTACTGTGGTCTGTGTTGAGGGTGAGAGCAATGCAGTTCATACCAACCTTAGCATAGCATTGGCACTTGTAGCTGAGTCAGAAGACTGTTGACTACGCCATAGTCATTATGGCTCTGGAGAAGGCCACACCACTCGTCAAGCCTATGTTTTATTAGGCTGTAGACTCTGTAAATCAATCCAATCAGTCTGATCTGTTCATTCTGTACCTGTACCACTGCAGGTTTTATTTCCTCCCCAACTTCTCATCAAAATACTTGGAAATCATCCATCATCTTTGCTTGTACCACCCTTGTAGGCAGTGAGTTCCAGATCATTGCCACTCACGACATAAAGTTCTTAGTGTTCCCCTACACCTTATCCACATACTTCACACTATGTCCCCAAGTCCTTGCGTTATTGGCTAATGGGAACATTTTTTCCTATGTCCGTCTTGGGTGAGCCCATCATAAATATAAGATTTCTCTGTTCCAAGGGGATTAGTTTCTCCAGCTTGACCTTGTAGCTAAAATCATGCTAGGAAATCTCTTCCACACTTTTGAGGACTTCGACAGACTTCCACAAGTTCCACAGACCAAATGTGGTAACCAGAGTTGGAAACAATGGCCTAGCGTAAGGATCATGTCTTTTCTAAACTTGTATTTTTTTTAAATTGTGAACTGAAATGAGAGAGAACTTTTGTAAAAGCCAGTATTTTGCAAGGGTGCTGTATGTTTAGCAAAACAAGTAACTTGAAACCCGATACAAACATCCTAAATAGTTCCTTGAACAAGTGGTAATTGAAGTGGTTGCAGACAATGAGTGGAAAGGCTCAATTTTTGGTGAAGCTCTGGCAACAGGAAATTGGTTGCCAAAATGACCAGTGACCAGTAACTGATGAAAAAGATCTTTTGCTTACCAGCAACCATGTGATTGGTTGTCAGGGTAACTGAACAGCTTGGAGTTGGGAGCAAATTACAGAGAAGGGTTTTGATCTCCAGATTGTGCGCTCAGTTCTGTATGATTAAAACTTACGTTAAATCTGAAGAAATCCTGTTAATCTTTTCTTCAGCAATTGCTGTAAACTGTGACTTCTAATTGATAAATCGGGGACATTTTAGAAGTGACCGTGCCATCTTGTGCCTTTTGAAAGCCAGGAAGAAACTCTTGCATCAGTAAGAACCAACTTAACAGAACTTGGGAGCAAAGAGTAATGAACTGTCTTTCCAGTTTTTCTCTGCACGCTGTTTCTCCCACGTCTCTTGTATGTGTATGTGACAAAGCGGGTGTTCATAGGGGGATTAACATTTTCATTATTAGTGTTGTATGCAAGTAGTTTATAACTGTTTACCTGGAGCCAGAGTCTAATTATTGTAAAAAAAATAGTAATTCTTGCTCAGTACAGAAACCGGGGCCATGCTTTCTATTAACCTGGATCTGAAAATCAGATACTTTCCCTAATTTAGCACACTTAATTTAAAATCCTTAACTTCTGTCACAATTCTGGGAATAGCGAGACTTGATTTCCAGCAAGTCGCCACGGTGAGTCGTGACACTAGTCATGGACTGATCAAAACCATTATAAACATTCTGTATTACTTTCTTGCTTTTGTATTGAACACCACCATTTTAAACCAAGACTCAGACTTCCCTGTCAGGTTGGGGGGGGGGGGGAAATTCTGATATTTTCTCATGGCTTTATGATGTTTCACTGTACATAAATTACCTGGTGTAGGTATCTATACTACTGATATGACTATAAGAATTTCACTGGCTGTATATATATTTTTTGGGAAGTCATAGGATTGGGTGAGGAACAAAAAAATGGAAATTCTTCGTAATTTTAAATCAACATTATTATCAACAGCTTAAAACTTTACATCCCACTTCTTCAAGGCTAGTTTTGATCATGTCGGGAACCTCAAAAAAGGCATTTTACTCTGCCTTTTTTCCTTTCCATATTACACTTTTTTAAAATGAAACTTATAACATGAGAACCTTTAGAATTGAATTTTTAATTATCTTTTAATATTACTAATCTATCTGATTCTTCTGTAAAGGTCAACTGAACTAAAATTCTTTCACAAGTTGCTCCTTGTGTTTAGTTTTTATTACTAGTAGGATGCAGTGCGGCTGGCTAACCAGCATTTATTGCCTGGCCCTAGTTTCTCTTCATAAGGTGGTGGTGAGATAAGGCAATTGCTTAATTGGACAGTAAAAGAGCCTTGCATCTGAGCTTGATCCTGGGCTAACCTGACACTCATGAAAGCATGCTTTCTTGGAATCAGTCATTATCAGGAATGGGTTAGAAATCACACGACACCATGCTGTAGTCCAACAGGTTTGTTTGAAAACTCAAGCTTTTGGACCGTAGCCTCATTGTCAGGTGGCCATCAGGATTGGGCAGTAGTTGATTTACTTTCTCCCAGAGCCATGCAAAAGACAGGTGATATGATTATTTTATAACTGCCTGTGGCTGAGGTCAGCTAATATCTGTTCTCTTTTAAAGTTAAAAATGTAATAAAAACATTTGGGGCCCTTTGGGATTTTGTTAAAAAACATGTTTACTGAATTACTATAATATCAGTATGCACTTTTAAGTGCTGACCTAGATTTGTGTTTAATACATTTTACTAAGTCACGTGAAATCTGTTTTTATTGGCAAGAGTTATTCCATAACACTTTTGGACACCATTTAAAATCCACCCATGCATTTAACAAGAGTGCAGATTTAAGCATTTATAGGTAGCTACAATCTTTTCTTCTCAGAAAACAATACTGGCGTATTTTTATGTATTGTGTTTATTTAAGTAAGTGACTTTAAAAACCTAGCTTATTATCCTGTTCAATCACCAAAAAATTGTAAAATACTTCAGTTAAATGCAGGACTACAAAAAACCTATTTAATCTGAAAAAAGATTCAGGCAAGCATGCTGTGTCCCTGGTAGGTTCTGTGTTAACTCATCCTAGCTGCAGTTGAATACACTTTTTATCCTAGCACCGCAGGGAAAAATTAGTTAAACTTCTTGCCTTTATTTCTGCCCTGTGGCACTGTTCTCAAAAAATGCTTGTATGCTCAACTTGCATGAGAGCTTGACTTGATGTCTAAAGATGCCCATGAAAAGAAGAAAGCATATGGTGACGGGCAAGGAGTCAGGTAACTTATATTGCTCAACTAAAGAGCTAACACAGCAATGATAAGTGGATTGGACTGTAAGCGAGTTTTGAGAAGATTTGTAGCTCAGGTTGAGGTTCTGGATGTGAGTTTGCTCGCTGAGCTGGAAGGTTCTTTTTCAGACGTTTCGTCACCATACTAGGTAACATCATCAGTGAGCCTCCGAAGCGCTGATGTTATGTCCCGCTTTCTATTTATCTGGTTAGGTTTCCTTGGGTTGGTGGTGTCATTTCCTGCGATGGTGATGTCATTTCCTGTTCTTTTTCTCAGGGGGATGGTAGATTGGCTCCAAATCGATGTGTTTGTGGATGGAATTCCCGTTGGAATGCTATGCTTCTAGGAATTCTCATGCGTGTCTCTGTTTGGCTTGTCGCAGGATGGATGTGTTGTCCCAATCAAAGTGGTGTCCTTCCTTATCTGTATGTAAGGATACAAGTGATAGTGGGTCATGTCGTTTTGTTGCTAGTTGATGTTCATGTATCCTGGTGGCTAGCTTTCTGCCAGTTTGTCCAATGTAGTGTTTGTCACAGTTCTTGCAAGGTATTTTGTAGATGACATTCGTTTTATTTGTTGTCTGTATCGGGTCTTTTAAGTTCATTAGCTGCTGTTTTAGTGTGTTGGTGGGTTTGTGGGCTGCCCTGATGCCAAGAGGTCTGAATAGTCTGGCAGTCATTTCGGAAATGTCTTTGATGTAGGGGAGAGAAATTCCTTCTCCTTTAGATTCTAAAGGGTCGCCCTGCGGCTCTGCCTTTGGGGGCCTAGTCTCTCCTACTAGTGGAAACATCATCTCCACATTTACTGTATTCAGTGTGACTATACTATGGCTTTAAGAGATGTACTTTGTCCTTTTTTTTACTTAAAGGGAGTTTTTAAGACAGAGGTACCAAGCTGTCTATTTGAATCCAATAAAGGAAACAGCTTGTGAGGCCCTGCATTTTTTAAGTTGGCACAATAAAAGCAGCCTGTGTGGATGGGGTGAAGCTCCCCCAGAGCCAGAAATTTCAGCTTTAGTTGTTCAGTAGCAGTTGCTGTTGGGATCTCGAAGCTGGAGGTGGAAGCTGTTTTTTCTTTCTGTTTATGGGATGTTGTGATATAGGAACAGTTAATTTAGTAGTTAACTAATCTATTAATCTGTTAAGTTTCCCAATAGAATTAAGTTATTCCAATTTGTTGTCTTTTAATCTATGTATGAATAAACTGTGTTTTGCCTCAAGACTGATTGTTTGACCTATGGAATTATTAAAAATTCATTTACAGGATGAGGTCCTTGCTGGCTTGGCCAGCATTTATTGCCCATGCCTAGAGGGAAGTTAACAGCCAACAACATTGCTGTGGGTCTCGAATGACATGTATGTTAGTCCAAGCAAGGATAGCAGTTTTCTTCCCTAAAGGGCATTAGTGAACCTTATAATAATTGACAATGGATTAATGATCATCATTGGACTCTTAATTCCATATTTTTATTGAATTCACATTCTACCTTCTGCTGTGGCAGGATTCAAACTTCGGTCCCCAGAACATGACAGGGTCTCTGAATTAATAAAGTCCAGCAAGCTGGGCCATCGTCTTCGCTTATATCCAGAATGCAATGTGTGGCACTTGCCTTTAAAATGAGAAAACGTTAGGGGCTAGGCTATCTTCTTAACATAGTTTGAGGGTATTTGGTCTGACCCATAATACCAGGCCTTTCAGGACTCTTAAGTTTCAATGAAATCCCTCCTCATCCTTTTAAACTCTATCGATTACAGGCCTATAGTCCTCATATGACAAGCCCATCAACCCTGGGATCGTTCTTGTAAACCTTCTGTGGAACATTTCCAATTCCAGCATATCCTTCCTTAAATACAGGGCCTGAAGCAATGTTCACTATTCCAAATGTGGTGTGACCGTAGCCTCAGACAGTCTTAGCAGTACATCTCTGCTGTTTTCTATTCTAGTTCTCTTGAAATGTTGACATTCCATTTGCCTTCCTAACTGCCGACCAAACCTGCACGTTAACCTGAAGAGAATCCTGAAATAGGTCTCCTAAGTCCCTTTTGAGCTTCAGATTTCTGAAGCTTTTTCCCATTTAGAAAATAATTGACACTTCTTTACTTCCTACCAAAGTGCATAACCTCACATTTTCCCCCATTGTATTCCATTGGCCACTTCTTCACCCTCTCTCGTAGCCTGTCCACGTCTTTGTAGCCTCTCTGCCTCCTGTCCTTTGTTGTTTTTGTGTCACCTACAAACTTAGCAACAATGTCCTCTGTTATTTCATTGAGATTATTCATGTATAATCTGAATAGTTATGGTCCCAGCACTGACCCCTTGAAACTCCACTAGTTGCTGGCTGCCATTCTGAAGAAGCCTACTTTATCCCTACTCTCTGCACTCTGCCAGTCAGCCAAACCTCTGTCCTTGCCAGTACCTTTCCCTGAACACCACTGGCCCTTATCTTATTTCGCAGCCTTTTGTGTGACACCTTCTAGGACTCCACAGAGATCACTTCCACTAGCTTTCATTATCTCCTCAAAGAATTCCAACAGATTTGCCAGGCATGGTGTCCCCTTGGTGAAGCCGTGCTGTGTCAACCCTATTTTACCATGCATTTCTAAGTACTCAGTCTCCCTCCCTTTTTAAACACAGGTGTTACCTTAGCTATTTTCTAGTCTTCTTGGACTCTTCTTGACTCCAGTGATTTCTGAAAGATCACCACCAATGCCTCCACAATCTCCTCAGCTATCTCTTTCAGAACTCTAGGGTCAAGCACATCTCATTCTGACAATTTATCCATCTTCAGACCTTTCATCTTGCCCCCACCACCACCTTAGTAAGAGCCACTACATTTACCTCTACCCTGACTCGCTTGAAACTCTGGTATGCTGTTAGCGACTTTCACTGTGAAAACTGATGCAAAGTACCCTGAGGATTTCCAGTGATTGCTCCAACATTTATGCAGCATGAAGAAAGTAAAATATAATTGACAACCCAAAACTTTGTATTTCAACAGCTATTCAGCTGATGCTTTTTACCAGTATTCAAAATGAGACCATTGTGGAGATTTGTTCAGACACATTTCTTCAATAAAAATTACAGTGCAAACTGAATTGTAGGTTATTGCACCCAGGAATATCGTTTAAAGGTCAAACCTGTTTTTTCCCTCCTTGGTTTTGGAACATCTTCGACCAACTAAGGCTGCTTCAATAACAGAAGTGTTATTACGACTGTTCAGTATTAGTGATCAGAATTTATGCATAAGGTACAATAATGTGTTGGTCCAATATACTGTGATGTGAATACTGCTTACAATGAATCGAGTAGACTGGAAAGGGATGGTGCAATATTGGGTCCCTTGGGGAGGTATAGTTGATTGCAAGTGGTAGGTTGGTGAGTCAGTTTAATGTTTTCCAGGAATTAGACAAAGTTTTTAATTGCATTGCATAATGTCACTACCAGCACCCTGGGATACTGGCCCAGCCACATAAATAAAACAGGTATAAGATCAGGCCAGAAGCTAGGATTTTATTGTCAAGTAACTCGCTATCTGTCTCCTCAATATTCCCACCATCTATAAAGGTGTGAGGCAAAAGTGGAATGGAATATTCTGCATCTGTGTGATTCACACTCCAAATACAATTTTAAATGTTTAGTTCCTGCACCACAACTATAAGATGCACTGTTGGAATTTGCCAAAGCTCCTTCAACAATCCTCCCAAGCCTGTGGTTTAGATCATGAAGAAGTAGTCAGAAGAAGAAGAATGTTTTAAATGTTGTAATTACACCCACCTCCACTTCCTGTGGCAGCTCATTCCATACACGCACCACCCTCTGTATGAAAAGGTTATTCTTCAGGTCCCTTTTAAATCTTTTCCCCCTCACCTTAAATCTATGGATCTAATTTTGGACTCCATTACCTAAGAAAAAAAGACCTTGCATATTCACCATATCCATGCCCGTCATGATTTTGTAAACTTCTATAAGGTCAACCCTCAACCTCCAACACTCTGGGGGAAAAAGACCAGAATTGAATTGTAACCAGAATTGTATTCAGTATTCCAAATGTGACCTCACCGGTAACCTGTACAGCCATAGCATGATGTCCCAACTCCTGTACTCATCATTTTTGTCAGTGAAGGCAAGCAGAACCCTTCACCACCCTGTCTATCTGTGATTCCACCTCTTTCAAGGAACCATGCCCCTTTGGTTCTGTTTGTTCAGCAACACTCCCCAGGATCCTATCATTAAGTGTATAAGGTTGGTTGGCTCGCTGAGCTGGTTTGTTGTCCCGCAGATGTTTCATTATGATGCTTCGTAACACCCTCAATGCAGCCTCAGATGAAGCGTTGGTGTTTTCCCGCCTGGTTTTTAAACTCTGGGGTCTGTTGTGATAGATTGCCTCACTTCTGGGTTTCTTCCGCAGTGGAATGTATATGGAGTCGAGTTCAATGTGATTATTAATAACATGCTTCGTGGAGTGCCATGTCATCTGTAGCTCGGGTTGAGGTTGGTTGGCTCGCCGAGCTGTTTTGTTGTTCCACAGACGTTTCGTTACCATGCTTGGTAACATCCTCATTAATAAACACATTGAACTGGACCCCATACACATTCCACTATGGAGGAAATCAGGAAGGGAGACAATCCATCGCAACGGACTCCAGAGTTTAAAAACTGGGCAGGAAAATACACGGATGCTTCATCAGAGCCTGCACTGATGATGTTACCAAGCACGGTAACGAAATGTCTGCAGAACAACAAACCAGCTCAATGAGCCAACCAACCTCAACACCCACAACCCGAGCTACAAATCTACTCCAAAACCTTAGATTAATTGTATAGGCCCTCCCCTGGTTTGCCTTAACAAAGTGCAACACCTCATATTTATCTATACTCATCTGCTATTCATTGGCCCATCTTATCAAGGTCCTGTTGTACTGAGATAATTTTCACTGTCCACTACACCACCTATATTGATGTCTTCTGCAAACCTACTAACCTCTGTCTCCTATCTTCAAGCTAATTTCAGATGTCACACGTTTCCAGGTAACAGTCCAACAGGTTTATTTGAAAACACAAGCTTTCGGAACATAGCTCCTTCGCAAGGCGTAGTGATAGAGAAGCACGAAGAACATGGAGTTTATAGGCAGAGAGATCAAAAGATCATACAACAAGTGTGAGTGGTGTGTCAGATAATTAGCCTGTGCAGGTGACCAACAATGTTGGATGATGTGAGTAAAGTGTCAACAGCTGGATGACCTTTCATCTGATTAAGTGAGTCAGAGAGATAATTACAAAAAATTCAAAATAAGGTGGTGCTGGAAACAAATTAAATGATTGGAATAACATGATAGGTCTAAGAGTCGCATGCTGATATTCTGACCAAAATGGTAAGTAATTTAAAACTGTACAAACTAATTAAGGTAGGAGATCATAACAATTTATGAAGGCAACACTGTAAAAACAGGACAGTAGGGAAGATTTTACAGATGTAGAACAATGTGGTGGGGTTACATGTGGTGCAACGTGAACCCAAGATCACAGCTGAAACTGGTTCTTGTGGCTAGCTCCCTGTGAATCCCATGTGATCTTACCTTACTAACCACTTCCATGCGGAACCTTGTTGAATGCTTTGCTGAAGTCCGACTGAAGACAACATCTACCGCTTAACTACTTCAAACTTTTTTGTAACCTCTTTTTCAAAAAAAAACTCAATCTTTGTGCATGGGAAATCATGTCTCACTAAGTCATGTTGACTATTGCTAACCAGTCCTTGCCGTTCCAAATGCATGTAAATCTTGCCCTTGGAATCTCATGCAACAACTTTCCCACCACTAATGTAAGGCTCCCTGGTTTTTCTTTACAGCTTTTCTTAAATAATGGCATCACATTAGTTAATCCCTCGTCTTCCGGCATCTCGCCAATGGCTGTCGATGATACACATATATCTCACCAAGGGGCCCAGAAATCTCTTCTCTAACTTCCCATAAAGCTCTGAGAAGCATCTGATATTGCTTTCATACCAGCCCCTAAAACATCCTGTTGCTTTAGTTCAATGTTCAGATTTCGTTTAGAGACAATAAAAAGGAGAAGCTGATTACCAGCTGCTTTAATATTGATACATTTTAGATCTTAACTAAGTGGGTGTTAATTAAATGCTCTCAATGTTTGCTGGCTGTATGACGTTGCTGCAAAGAGGAGTAAGGTGAATTACTAGTGCAAACTGTGTACTCAATCTTGCTTACAATTATTGTTCTTTTGGAATCTGAATTAAAATAGCACCAGTGGAAAAAACTAGTATGTTTTCACCTCTTTGCATTAAAAACTATGCAAAAAAACAAGATTTACTTGCAAGAATTTTGATTAAATATTTACAAATTGGCATCAAGACTTTGTGGCAGCTTTTCTGATCATTTCCAATTCGACAATGGAGTGTCTAAGTACTTTTGTCGGCTTGTATCTTAGTACAAACAAATGTAAAAGGAAAACTAAATTCGTTAGCGCTGAGAAATGTTTGACTAGCCCAATAGATTTAATTATGGGGTTGAGTGGCTACATTTGAATCAGGTGTTAACACAATATGATTTTGTTCAGATTCTACTCAACCTTAACTTTCTTCCCCTTTTCTTTTATCAAGTCAAAAGGACATGATTTGCCCCTTATTGTTTTGATTGTCACAAATCAGTCAGAGTATCCAGCCTGGCTTGCAAAATGCAAAATATGTCGAAGGAATTTTATCAGTCCTTGGCGATGTGCTAGGAGGCAGGAAGGTGGAGGGGCCCATATCTTCCTGCTGCTGTGCCATTTCGCAGTGGCGAAAGCATTGGCCACTTGTGAGGCAGTCCACCACTGGACGGAGAGGCAGATTCGTAAAACCTAATAGCCTCTCCTCTCATTGAGGAGATGGTTGGGGCCATTCTTGTTTTTTGTGTGGAACCTTGTGGCCTACACCACTGTCCCCAGAATAGATGGCAGATGATTGAATCCCCATCCCTACCACTGAGATCAGCCTCTCCCAATCATTTGAGGTGAGCTGCCCTGGTATTACAGCCTTGATGCCATCAAACTTACTAAAGTTACTTAACTGGACATTGCCAGGAATACATATCTCCATCAGGGAACAAAGTGAAACCATGAACCACCACCATCAACCAGATTTTGGCTGCAGCAGTCGGCCTTCTATAATACATTCAGCCTGTTGTGTTTATTGAAATTTTGTGCAAAACTTCACAGCAGCAAGACTTTTGGGAGTACAAAGACAATTTGCCAGTGAATCACTGGGACGTATTATTTATGATGATCATAACGCCTTTTGCGTAAAATAGGATTGTTATTTTCAAAAAATAATTATAAATGCCAATTTTGATATTTGTTCTGATACAGTTAATTCTTTCAAAACAGGACCGTGGGGCTGAAGAGCGAAATTGAATCCAATGGTAAATATTGGAAGTTCTTGTACTTTGAGTTTTTCATAAAAATCTTTTTTACTGTTTTACAGATTGGCCTTGGCCTAGAATAGATGGCAAACAATGTCAACAACTAACAACATAGCACAAGCACGGAAACTCGTGGAACAACTGAGGATTGAAGCAGGCATTGAGAGAATCAAGGTGAGGTGATTTGATGAGCAGGAAGGACTTGCTAAATAATTAGGTTGTGTTTTTAAAAAAATAATGACTTTGATCCCCGGTACCCCTTCCGAACTGAAGAGAAGAGTATGTTTAAGCCAGTTAATTAGTGTACGTAATTGCAAAATAATCCTAAGGAATACTCAACAGATCTGGCAGCATCTATGCAAAGAGAAACAAGGTTGGTCTTCCAGGTTGGGAACCCTGCAGCCCAATGGTATCAATGTGGACTTCACAGCTTCAAAATCTCCCCTTCCCCTACTGCATCCCAAAACCAGCCCAGTTCTTCCCCTCCCCCCACTGCATCACAAAACCAGCCCAGCTCGTCCCCTCCCCCCACTGCATCCTAAAACCAGCCCAGCCTATCTCTGCTTCCCTAACCTGTTCTTCCTCTCACCCATCCCTTCCTCCCACCTCAAGCCACACCTCCATTTCCTACCTACCACCTCATCCCGCCTCCTTGACCTGTCCATCTTCCCTGGACTGACCTATCCCCTCCCTACGTCCCCGCCTATACTCTCCTCTCTACCTATCTTCTTTTCTTCGGTCCGCCTCCCCCGCTCCCTATTTATTCCAGTTCCCTTTCCCCATCCCCCTCTCTGATGAAGGGTCTCGGCCCGAAACATCAGCTTTAGTGCTCCTAAGATGCTGCTTGGCCTGCTGTGTTCATCCAGCTCCACACTTTGTTATCTTGATCTTCCAGATTGACGTTTAGTCTGGTCATCAAACTGAAATGTCAACTCTTAATTGTATGTCCACAGGTAATGCCACATTTAATGAATTTTGTAGCATTTTCTGTTTCTTGATTCCGATGTTGAATATTCACAATATTGCTTCTTGTGGAAAGTGTGTCAAATCTGTTATGTAATTTTTGTGTCTCATTGATTTTGTTTTTCCTCCTCTCTTGAAAGCATTAGCTTTGCTGAAATGCTGTTACTTGGGCATGTGAGTTTGTGTTTAATCCACAAGCTATTATTAATGCATCCATCTTTACAGTAGAAAATTATTAAACTATCAGGAAACATCATAGAGCTTCATTTATATGCACACTTCTAAATAAGGTACACTGGATTAGAATCAAAGAAGAGTCCAAATGGATTTTTCATTGCTATGCTGTCAAATTAATGGTCAGTTATAGATTCCCTACTATACCCTGGTTTGAGGTCAACTAATTCAGTAGAGGTGAAAAATCAGTCTGGAATCTTGTCTGATTTGTATTTCTGAGATATTTATTGAATGAATACACAAAGCCAGTGAGTGAGTCTAATGCTTAATTATTGTTTTGAAAATGATGGTTATTTCTCTATCTCCTACCGCCGCCACTGCCCCCCACTCCCTTTTGTTTTGTTTATTATTGACTCCAATTTGAGCAGGCAAGTGGTTCGGAATTTTATCTTTCGCCAATTTCTTCTCTGAAGTTCAGAAGGGATATCAGGGATCAAAGTCACTTCTTTTTTCAATCGTTCCTTTTCAGATTTTCTTGATGGCTACTTTTGAATTTGAGGGACTTGTTTTTTGGGGGTTCCTTCTACATACTTACCAATTTCTTTATTTGGTGATTGTTGTACCTGACAGAATGAATAAATAAACAAATACCTTCTGTACTTATGACCTATGGGAGGTTTTAGACTTTATCAGAAACGGAATTAGAAGAATTCAACAATATCATTAATAATTGCCTCTGCTTCATTAAATTTATCCACAACACACAAGGGAAATATGAATTCTGTAGACATAATTGTACTTAAATTTGCACAAGCAATAGTAATAAATTAGCGATATTACGTTTATATAAAGCTTAAGATGTTTGCAACAAGCCATCACTCTAAATATATTCTGCAGGCTGGTGAAGTCATGGATAAATAGTTTATCGCTAATACATTTATTATACCTCAAATAATTCAGGATGAAGAAGCCTTTGAAATCTGTAATGTAAATCAAATCCTTAGAATAAAACCATAATGTTAAATTAGTTGTCTGACATGGTATTCATCTGAACAGTGTCCACTACATATTCCCCTGTACACCAGCTCCTGAACTCCCTTTCACCCTTAAGATAGAGATTTCACATTAATTTGCAAGGAATTCAGCTATTCGTGATCATAACTGGTTGAGTATGCCTATTTTGCAGGGTTGCAAATGACTCTTTCTCATCTTGCCATGCCTCCTTGCAGCCCACTCGCCCCTCCACTTTACCAACTTTCTTTTCACGTCTGTATCCATAGGCCAACTCACCTGCAGATACCTCATTGCATCCTTGATGTTTCCAGTCTCCACCCTTGTGCTGCTCCAGTCTCTGGCTTTGCGCCTGATATATCTTTTTCTCTTTCTGTAATATGAGAATCCAAGTAGACTGGAGACCTATGTAACAGAAAGTGAATAAATGATTGAAGTAACTTCCAGGCTGTATTTTTGTGCACAAATTGAATCCTGACTTAGAGCCATGCAAACGTTTTAGAGCATAGAACAGTACAGCATAGTACAGGCCCTTCGGTTGACTATGTTGTGCCGAACTTTTACCCTAAACCTAAGGTCTATCTAACCTCCACCCCTACCTTATACTATCATCCATATGCCTACCTTATAGCCGCTTAAATGCCCCTAATGAGGCCGACTCCAAAAGAGCTATCCAATTAGTTTCATTCCTCTTTCTCTTTTTCATTTTCAACCAATTTGTTTTTGAAGTTGCTATTAAATCACCTTTTCAGACAATGCATTTTAAATTTAGTTTTATACAATTGAGAATTCCATTTCTGCTTCAGCTGTAGCCCAGCTTTTATTTGTATTGTATTTCTCTAAAATATAATTTTGCATTTTCTGCAAATTTTGCCTGAAGAAAGCTTTGTTTCTTTGCTGGAGCTCGGGCCAGTCGGATAATGAAAGATTGATGCTTAACTCAAACATCAGAAATGTTTTTCAGTCATATTTTTAGCAATCATTGAGCAGTGTGCTTTTTTAATTTGGCTTCACTTTTTTTTAACATTTACTTAAACGCTATTGCTTGAGTCCTGAGGTTCTGTACTCTAATTTACCTATTTAAATTAAAGCCCTGCAGGCGTAGCATACAACAGTCTGGAGTCTGGAGCCAGTTAATGACTTGTAACTCTCAAACTCCGAGCAATGTGTGTTCTGAACTAGACAGTGGATCCCACCCATTGAATCATGCAAATTATTTCAATTTCAGCTGCTTCCTTCTCTGTAAAGGATTATTCTTATAAATGTGCTTCTATAAATTATAAGTTTGGAAATTTTCCAAGTGGGGTGGAAAGACTGGATTCTGATAGTCCTTCAGTTTTGCTGCCATTTTAACTGCAGAGTTTTTCCAAGATTTAATCACTATTATACATGTTTGGGCCAAACCTAGGCAGCATGCAGTAAGGGCCCTATTGGTATATGGATGTCGCAGCACATTCAGTCTTTCAATGTTAACCTGTTTAAATTGGAATACAAAGCACATATTATGCTGATACTCTAGCTGATTAAAGTGATTATCAAAATCCCACTGCATTTTAAACTCATAAAATGTAGGAGCAGGAATAAACCATTCAGCCCATTGAATCTGCTCCAACATTCCCAACTCCTTTCCTGCCTTTCCTGATAACCGTTGATACCTTTATTGATTTATATCTGTCTGTCTCAGCCTTGAATATATTTAGTGACTCAACTTTGATAGGCCTCTGCAATAATGAATTCCACAGATTTATTGGCTTCTGAGACAGTGACCCCCTTACTCTGAGATTACATCCTCTGGGACTACAGTCTCCCACAAGGGGAGACAACTTATCTACATCGACCCTGTCAAGTCCCCTTAGGAAACTGATATATTTCAATAAGGCTGCCTGTCATTCTTAATTCTAATGAGCACTAACACTGTGCCACCCTCCCTCCCCCACCCCTAACCTATGTTCATACCAATATTTGCTTGTCAACCAAGGCAACAAAAGATGTTATTTATTTAATTTCAATTTATGTGAGCTTACTGTGCACAAATTTGTTCCGTTTCCTACACTATAAGTATGACTGCAAGTAGTTAGTTGATTGTTAAACACTTGAAACATCCTGAAGTCATGAAATAAATACTATGAACAGACACAAAAACAAAATTGCTGGAAAAGCTCAGCAGGTCTGGCAACAGCGGTGGAGGAGAAAACAAAGTTAACGTTTCAGGTCCAATGACCCTTCCTCCGTTGTTTTTGTTTCTGATTTACAGCATCCGCAGTTCTTCAGGGTTTTATTATGAAGAGGCATTTGTTTTTCAACTACCTGGGCAATGTAAACCAAGTTTGTTCATTGCTCTCTGCTGTTAGTTGATCTCAACTAGGGAAGCAATAGGAATGGTATATGCGGTACTGTTGAGAATGCCCAATAAAGTTATTTCTCTTATCTAATGTTCCTTACATGAAGCATGCATGATCCATATACTCAAAAGCCAACTGCATTCGTCCAGATGTCTCAGTTCACATGCTGGAGGTTGATCTCTTAAATAAAGTAACAGAATTCTTCAGGTTTAAACTGTATTTTTGATTATAGAACAGGCAGCTTTTAGCCCTCCCCCTCCCGCCCCGACAACTTGTTTCCAGCCATCCGAGATTCAAATACACAATTATTGGCAAGCAAAAGGTCTCTTATTGATAACTGTCACTAGTCCACAGACCAATCAACTTCATATTGCCAATAAAAGCTGCATCAGTATCCACTCTTGGCTCCAGATGGTCTACAATCTGAACTGCAATTGCTGCTTGTTCAAACAGTTGTTTACAGTGCTTGCCGTGGGTGTCAGTTTACTTTCTTTCAAACTGCAACCACTCTTTCAAATACTTGTTCTTAAAATTGTTACTTTTCAGTTCAGTCTGCAGGTTTTAAAATCACAAAAATAAAAAGACATTGCCCCTGCATAAGTAATAAGAAACAAACTGTGTGCACCTATACAGTTTGACTTTTAAAAGACCAGCTATTGGAGGTGATGGAAAGTATGCAATTAATACACTTGGATTGGCAACTGCATCACCAAAATATTGCTGTAATAAAATGTGAAGCTTGATGTTTGAGTGCCATTTGAGTTCAGATCATTTAATGTCACTTTCTTGATATTACAACATCAATGTAAGTAATTTCGACAACTGTTTTCACTTGTGTGAGCTTGGCATGTGGGAGAGAGTTCCTTGTTGTGCTGATTGTGAACTGGCTCTCCTCCAGTAAAGGTTACAGTGAACTAATATTTTCCCTTTGGACAATGTTAAATATGATTTAGAGGAATGGAAATATCACCAGCACAAAACATTACTGGCACATACAGGATGTTATTGATTTCTTATTAAAACTTGTTTTAAGTTGGCCAGAGGACTTGAATGGGTGTACTAGCAGGTGCAGTTATAATTGGCAACAAGCAGCTGATCTTGTTTGGGTCATTATGCTTTTTCCTGTTATGCACTGAATCCACTCTTGCTTCCGTGTTTGCTTTTATTTCTGAACAAGTTTTTCAGGAATGGTTTGGAACTTTCAAAACCAGTGAAAATTTGACAGTGGGGAGAAACAAGTAAAAATTTCAGATCAAACTTTTTAAAAAGTCTGCTTGCATAACTGTATTCCTCATATGAGCATGTGTAATAGATAAAATTATTGCATGAATACTACAGCCTGTTTTTAATTAACAAATCAAATTTCTATCTTTTCATTTATGCCCATTTAGAATTACAAGTACTGGTTTAATAATCATGAAATTCTAGAATATTAACAGGCATTTTAGAGATGGCATCGTCCATTTTGGAAACTGTGAGCTGGTAATCTTGACTGGAATCGTATTGATCAGAAACAAAACAAAGTTAATAGCAGTGATTGTAGTTCAAATCCAAGTAAAGTGGTGGGAAGCAGACTTTTCAACTAAAGAATCATGGAGTGCCATTTCAAGACCCAGTAGAACATTAACTTTCTTCTTTTGGAGTTCAATTACTGAAACCTTTCTCACATTCTCTAGTTTTATCATTTTTCCTTCTCTCCTGAATACAGGAACAAGTGCTGAAGTTTGTTTCCATGTTTAGTGATGGCTATCTGGTCATTTAACTAATTATTAAACTGGTCAGGTTGTATCAATTTACTGTTCAATTTTGGGCCCATCCAACTTGAGCCCCAAGCCTAAACACTCAGTAGTGACATTTCTGGCAGAAGGTACTTGTTTGCTATCAGGAATAATCTGAAAATTCCAGCTGATACCTTCCCCTCCAAGTCTTCAACTATTTTGCTGTTTCTTTCTCAATTCTGATTTCCTGTTGTGCTCATGGAGGCTGGTACAACTGAAAATTTTAAAAGGCATCTGGATGGGTACATGTATAGGAAGGGTTTAGACTTCACAGAATTCATAGAATCCCCACAGTGTGGAAACAAGCCGTTTGACCCAACAAGTCCACAACAGACCTCAGACATCTCAACCAGACCCATCTACATATCCCTGAACACTAGAGCGATATGGGCCAAATGCTGACAAATGGGACGAGGTCTGACTGGGATGTCTGGTTGACGCAGACGAGTTGGACCTCAGGGTCTGTTTCCACATTGTATGACTATCTGCAAATATTGCAATAATTGTTTTATTTGTTTGTGGGACGTGGGCGTTTCTGGCCAGCCCAGCACTTATTGTTGAACCTTACTTGCCCAGCGGGCAGTTAAGAATTGATCACATTGCTGTGGATCCGGCATCACACGTAATCTAGACCAGGTAAGGATGGCAGCTTTCCTCCCCTGAAGCACATTAGTGAATCATTGCTTGAAAACAGCATTTGAGATTAAGTCAAAGGAATGCATTTAAGCTAGACTGGAATTTCAATATCCACAATTGAATTAAAAAATTAAATATAATAATTGGAAGTAATTCTACATTAGGCATAGGTCCCATTCTCTCCTGTTGTCGATGCATGTAAAAATACCTGCTCCTTGGGGCGTCCATTAAAAATCACATGACACTATGTTGTAAAGGAAAGGGGTTTTTTTCCCTCAGTGGCCTAGGCAATATTAGTATGTAATCAATATCACTTAAAACAAAACATGGTCATCATTACGTTACTGTTTATGGGAGCTTGCTATATACAAAATGAGATGCTACATTTCCTATGTGACTGTACTTGCAAAGTATTTAAAGCATTTTGGAGTATCCCAACATCAATAAAGATGCTACATAAGAGCAGGTCAGTCTCTCTACAGGCCAACAAAATTATGGGCATCTGAGTACTGAAACATAAACTGAATTTAGCAAATTAAAATTGAGGTGGATTCTGTGATATAGTGCTATTTCAATATCCGAACAATGAAAGGATTGCGTTAATTAATGTAGTTTCCCTGTCATTATTCATTATTTCAAATGTAACCACATAGTTTTAATTCTGAACTAAGGCTGTTGGATACCAAAAATGATTTCCCACAAAGAACTGCTATATGAAACTAACACTGCTCTTAGTCAATATCTGATGTGGGATTTGAGGAGTATATGGTATTCTTAGGGGTTTTCCAGACTGGATACCAGTCAGTCTGGTTGGTAGCCAAATCAATTTTTCCTTTTAATTTGCAGACACTGGGATCACCCACTCCAGTACATACCATACATTCATGAATTCCTACATCAAGCAAAAATTACTTGGACCATGATATTGGTAAATTCAATGAACAAGTGAATCATTAATGCCAGAGTCTGAGAAATTTCAAGTCTGGCTTACATGTTTACTGCTATGATTTTTTTCTGTCTGGTGGAAGAACAGTTCTAAACAACTTGTGGTGATGTGTTTTGTCTTGTACCTGCAAAGACTTTTCAAACCTGTGATGACAAAACACACTCAGACTATTCTATTCTGCAGACTTACAAAGGCAAAGCCAGCAAACTGCAACTACAGAATAGATTTATATAGAGCTCTTTGCAATCCAAGAACATCTCTAAGCACATTTCGTGGCCAATGGCATATTTATATAATGTGATCATTGTAATAACACAGCAGATGTAGCAGCCAAATTATGCACAACATGATTGCACAAACAGCCATGAGATGAAGTGTCAATGTTTTTCTTTAAAATGTCTTTTGAAAAATGAAGCTCTACTAAACAGTGTGGGAGAATGATGACATGGAATCTATGCCCATTTGGGGGGACGGCCCAGGATTCAGTTAAAATGATCAGTTCATGCTGACCACATTGCAATTTCTATAGGATATGGCACATTTGTGGCTTTATTTTCAGTTAAACTGTCAGCCATACTGAGCTTGTTGTCAGTAATCAACTGTTCTAATGTTTAACAAGTATTTATAGCCTCCTACAAAAGTTTTTTTCATTATTCATTCTCATGGTTATACTTTAAAATAAAAGTTATCCATGTACCTTTTTTTTAAAATTTTATTCTCAAATTCTTCCTTCCTGTCCTGAAGCTGTTTACTTCCAGCTTGGCTTTAGGCTATGGTTCCCTAATGTGTCAGTCACCCTCCACCACCTGACCGTTGAGTGTTATTGATATATGATCATTGACCGTAGATTTCAGAAGACAATTGACCATTAGGGTATTTCAGGCAAGTCAGGGCCATTGGCATTAATTGTAGCATTGCTGTTATTACTAAAATTTAGATAAAATGAGCTCATTCTTGGGACTGAGCACTTTTTTAAAAAAAAATGCTCAGCTGTTCATTAGCTGAGCCAACAAATCTATGGAGGAGCACTTTGTAAACTTTCTATATCTCAGCCCTGCCAAGATAAAGTTGGTATTATCAAGGTTCCAGCACAGTGAAGTACCTGCTGCGTATATGTTGAAAAATCACACATGCCACTGCAAATACACATGATATTTTCTGCAGTTTGTCACAACACATTAATGACCTTTGTGCTCATACAAATGTGTGAAGAGAGGATTATCACAATTTTGATCACTTACAGTTTTTCTTCTGTAGCTGTCTGTAAGTTGTCAATGTGCTAAATGATCTGCTATAATCCAAGTCTTTTCATGTTTGTTGAAGCAGTGAAGTAACTAATGTCTGCAAGCAAGAGCAATGCTACTCAGTACTTAATGCTAGTTGATCTCTACCGTAATGCATACAGGGGGAACAGTATTTATTCTTGCACCACTGCTTAAGGAGGGGATAGTTGCCTGGAGTTTCCCTTTCTTAATGTCCAACAGGACTATTAATAAACAGCAGCTTGATGCTGTCCAAGAACCTTGTTATGCTCAAACAGAAAGAGTGACTATTTGGATGAAGAATTAGTGATCGCATGCCCATTGAGTAGGAGAGCTTGATGATTTTCCAGCTTCGTATGAGTAAGGCATCTGGGGGTGTTACTGGTGTCTATTGTAGTGGTTGCCCAGTAAGAGGTAAGAAAGGCAGAAAATTGGAAGTGGGAGAGAAATATGTAATCAATTATCACTTCCGAGTATAAATCAGAGTAATTTTTGAATGACTTTTAACAATTTTTTTAATAACAGGTATCCAAAGCTGCTGTCGACCTTATGAATTACTGCGAGCAGCATGCCCGGAGCGACCCGCTGATTCTTGGAGTCCCGACATCTGAGAATCCTTTCAAGGAAAAGAAACCCTGCATCATCCTATAGCTTTGCCCACAGATGGATGAAGCACAGCGCATTTAAACCCAATTAATGAATACCAACAGCAAGAAATATTCAAGTCAATGAATACAGGTGTCTAAACAGGAAATATATTTGTTTATTTTAAATTATAATTGAATCAGTGGGTGCAAATCTAGCAAAGGGGATTTAGAAATTTCAGCCAGTGAGAATTGACTACACCAGAGCAAGAAGGGGAGGGCTTTTAAAGGAAAACTTTTTGTTATTGGTGTGCTTTCTAACATGTCCACATTTTGACTAGATTATCCATTGATAGTTTTATTGTTTTTGTTTGGTGAGACTGGGTAAAGGGGTGAAATGGAAGAAGAGCACCTGTCAAGCTATCTCTACCAGAATACCCAAATGAATGGTATTGTCTTGTATGAACGCCTTTTGGTATTAACATTTGGAATACTTAGCACAAAAAACAGAAACTGAATTAAATGTCTAAGTATTTCAAATGTAAAATGAGGAAGAAGCAGTTCATTTCCATTATTAATATTTAATGGACATTGTAAATAAGGGCACATTTAATTTACTCCACTGATTCAGTTTCTTCAATTTGATCAATACTGAGTACTTTAGTTTCATTAACAACTTGGATTAATTTTGTTCAGTGATGAGAGTTTTAGTGAAATGATGTTATCGCCAGGAGCATTTACATCTGTTTCAATCAAGGATATGTCAGAAATTGTATTTTAGAAAATTTAACATTGTTAAATTAGTATGGTATGTGCATCAAGGTTTCCCAGAGTTCAACTTTGTTTGTGATAGATCAGAAGGAGTTAAACGTTTTGTGCTAACACTTGATGGTGCAGAATTTCTTGCAGTGAACTCTAATTTACACTTATAACTGCTAATTTATAT
Organism: Stegostoma tigrinum; assembly: GCF_030684315.1. Lineage (NCBI taxonomy): Eukaryota > Metazoa > Chordata > Chondrichthyes > Orectolobiformes > Stegostomatidae > Stegostoma > Stegostoma tigrinum. Next base: position 7,511,737 of record NC_081383.1, on the reverse strand, counting down.
TGAACACTGCATATACTTGCATCAGTATTGGTTTACAAAATTTATATTCACAAGCTACTAACGTGCATTTCGCTGTTTTGTAGACCTGGAAAGAGGCATAATAAGCTCATTTCTGATGGCTAAGACTGTGTGGAAGAAAAATGTATTTTGCACCTGAGTTTTTTATTTTCTACTTTACTTTGGTTGACCTCAAAATACTGAAATAATGAAAATCATAAATGCTAACCTTTTAAGTTGCATTGCTATCCCTTGCCTATTTTTGGACACAGATGTTCTGCTTTTTAATTGGCTAATCTTTGACTCACTTATTGATTGGGAGAGGTTATTAAATTCTTAATTTTATGAACTGTGGAGCAAGCTGTTAAAATCTAGATCTTCAAATCTACACAATCTTCAAAGAAATCAGCAAGTACAGTAGAGTGTCACTAATATTACTAAATTCTGACTTGAAATACATTGAAAACCCTATTTCCAGTGCAACGTTCTTGGCCAGCACAGCAGTGTTTACTTCCTGGTTAAGTGAATTCACAAGAAAACCAGAGGAATAGAATCCTAGTACATTTGTTGAAAGCAAGGTTGTTCCTTGCAAAGTGATTTAAATCCAACAAACGAGAGGAACAGCAGCCTGTTCTGCACATGCAAAGTGAAATGGGAAAGTAGTAGTGCCGATTTGAAATTTCACACTCTACTTTCCGTATAAACAACATGTAAACATTTTTTCAGTTCCTAATTTGAAAGTGTAATGTTTATGCAGTGGTAGTAATTAGTTGGTTTTCTTGTACCTTTTAATGGAAAGGTTTTCCTTCCAATCACAACTGCCAAATGTGAATATCTATTCAGATAGTGAATTTTCCAACGGGATAAAAATAACTACCTGGTGATGCTGCATGATCTTAATATACCTTCAGGTCCTACCTCATAACAGGAATAGCCTTTGCCCTACCAATACTGGAAGGCTTCCACATCAGGGGAATGGACTGCAGTAGTAAGGAAAAATTGAAATGCAAATTCACTGTCATGTGTATATAATATAAATAATAATTAAAATCTTTACGTACCTGAATTTATAGCAGTTAGTTCAGTTTCCAGGTGTAGGTGACAAAATAAGCTTGTGTTTAATGTTTGACATGTTGTCTAACCCATCAGTCCGCTTTACGCACGGGTTTTCATTTGACCTCTAATTAAGTATTCATACTTCATTCACAACAACCTGAATATAATGCTGTTATATTTTAAAACTTTCCAACACTCTCAACATTGACTATGTAAATGGAGTTATGACCTCCATGTTCAGATGGCTGAATATTGCTCAGAAATGCTAATCTGAACTTATTTAATAATTGAACTCAGAGCGCTATTTACATTTTGTAGAAGACACGTGTGCATATCTAGATTGCTTCCATACGAGGAATTGAGGGAATTTATTTTTACAATGTCATTGTTGTGCCCTTTCCTGCTTGTGGAAAGCACATGGCTCCAACCCGGTGCCATCTCTAATCATTGCAGCTCTCTAGGATTTTGTAGGTTTTTTCGTGACATCACCACCACTCTACTTCTTTACACCTGTGAGAAAACCCTTCTTTCCTGGAAAGAAATAAACTCATATTTATGAAATGCCTTGGTATATCATAAAATGGTTTCGAGCTAACTAACTGTTCTCATGTGCAGTCACTGTGGTAGCTTTGCTGTACCATTATTGCAAAGTTGAAACAGTTGATCAGTCAGTGAGTTCATTTTCAATGAATTCTTACACATTACCAAATCTTCTTTTTAAAGCAGATGCTACCACACACAAATAATAGGTTTTAGAAATAAGCAATTAATTTCTTTCTTCATCTTTATTACTAGCGTTAAATATTTTATTTAGAAATATTTAGCAGAGAAGATTATAAACTGGTATCAGAACCTGCATGAATTTCCTTCCAGTAAAATTAATGATAGGAAAATTGTGGTTTCTATAACACATGCAGTCCTCCCCACCCTGTTTTTGTGTTTGCTGTCCTCAGGCCCAGTTGATTAAAAATGAAAACATGTCCTGGAAAGGCATAACAGAGAAATACTCAAAAATAGAGGCTAAATACTGTGGATGCTGGAAATCTGAAACAAACACAGAATTCTGGACAACTTCAGCAGGCCTGTCACATCTATAGAAAGAGAAAGAGAGTTAATGTTTCGAGTCTGCCTTGACTCTTCAGACATCACTGTTTGTCACCATTGAAATGCAACCTATACAACAAAACTTCCTAACAGAACATTTTAATTAAATTATTACAAAAAAATCACACTAAGCACAGCTTCTTAGAGTCCAATAATTTCTGATAATTTTCTTATGCTTCTTTATTTCTTTTGTTTTTGTGATTCTTTAGACTTTGAGACCTCCTGTTCTGTAAATGACTGCTTTCAAAATAATAAAACAAGTAACTGCAAATGCTGGAGATTTGAAATAAAGGCAGAAAGTGCTTAAGAAACCTCAGCAGGTCTATCAGTATCTTCATAGGGTTGCTGGGCTCAAAATGTTAACTGTTTCTGTCCATAGATGCTGCCAGACCCATTGAGTTTCTGCAGTACTTTGTCTTTGCTTTCAAAGTAACTCCCTTTACTGTTGCAGATATCTTCCTTTGGTTCATATACAGCACCCCTGTTAATGTTCATCAGAGATTTACAAACTAAACAGTATTTTATATATACATAAATAAAGGATTAAATATACTGAGACACTTGAATGTTATCCCATTCTATTTAATAAATAATTCATCAGAATGGAATCACAAGCATAATACAGCCATATAGCACGGAAACAGAACCTTCAGCATCCCAGTGAGGCCATGCTAACCATAATCCCAATATTCCAACTGCCTATGCTTGGCCCATATCTGTCCAAATATGTCTTAATCATGTACTTAACCAAATGTCTTTTAAACATTATAACTGTACCCACATCCACCACTTCATCTGGAGGTTTGTTCCACACAAAATGTGTTTTTTAAAAATTGCCCCTCATGTCATTCTTAAATGTCTCCCCTCTCACCTTAACAATGTGCTCCCTAGTATTGAAATCTGCCCCCATGCCCCTCGCCCAGGGGAAAAGAGATCTGCCATTCACCTTATCTATACCTCTGAAGCTTTTTTTAACCCTCTAAAAGGTCACCTCTCAACTCAAACCCTCCAGTCCTGGCAACACCCTGGTAAATCTCTTCTGAGCCCCCTCTAGCTTAATAATATCCTTCCTGTAACAGGGAGACTAAAACTGGACACCGTACTCCATTAGAGGCCTCAACAATCTCCTGTACAATCTTGCCGTGATGTTCCAACTCCTATACTCAAAAGGTCTGAGCAATGAATGCAAGCATGCTAAATGCTTTCTTAACCACCTTATCTACTTCTAATGCAACTTCAAAGAATTATGTAACTGAACCCCTAGGTTTCTCTGTTCTATAACACTGTTCTATAAGGCCTTACTTTTAATTTTATAAGTCTTGCCTTTATTTTACCAAAATGCACTACCTGGCATTTATCCAAATTAATATTTTAGAAGTTAAATTTTTTTGATTCAGTACTACTTAGGAAAGTAAGAAAACAGCTTAATTCAATACTAAAATAAAACAAAGAACTGTGGATGCTGGAGATCTGAAGCAAACTTTCAGGCAGAATTCAGGAGGTCTGGTAGCATCTATTGACGGGGTGGTGGCGACAAAGCAGATTAATGTTTCAAGTCTGAGTCAGACTTTCACCAGCAATTTGTATTTGTTTTAGCTCAATTCAATACCTTCATTAAAGAATAACAATGCAAACATTCCAAACAATTCTAATTAACAGCAGCAGCTAAGATTAAGACATTTTACCTTTTACAGATTATAGCTGTGAGATTATCTATTGGGGAAGTAATACAATTCTTCATATTTTATAATCATTGTACTTGATGTTAACAACTGGAAGAACAGATATTTAGAGATGATTATTTGTGTGTAGTTGATATTGCTTGTGCTATAATTCTTTCTAAACAGAAAAAAAAAGTGCATTTTATTTCAAGTCTCTGTTAAACAACTGATAACCTTCCAGTTAAATATCAACCATGGCTCAGTTGGTAGGGCATTTCCTTCCTACTCAGAAGGCTGTTGATTCGAATCCACCCAAGGCCTTGAGTGCAAAAATCAAAGCTGCTACTCCAATGCAGACTGAAGGATGCTGCACACTGAGGCACCTTGTTTTGCATGAGACATTAAATTGACTCTCTGCCCCTACATGTATTTTTTTTAAGTTTGCAACAATTTTTAAGAAAAATTGGAGAGTTTTTATCCTTTGTTTTTCCTTGGTCAGTATCAGAAAAATAGATTTTCTGGTCATTTGCAGTGCAGAAACTATTGGATACATTTCCTGTATTATGACTGCAAGCAATTATTATAATGACTACACTTCAAAGTACTCCATTGGCTGTAAAATGTTTGTCATCATGAAAGGCACATGTAAATGCAAGTTTGTCTTTTCTCATTAAAACACTGAATATTCATTTGCCAAAACAATGTTCTTAAAGTTACTTGGATATAATTTTTTAAAACTGTATTTTGACAAATCAATCGCAATGTTATTACATATAGTGTAAATTATATTAATAACATAAGATAAATTTTTAGTTGGCAGGAATAGAAATACTAAAACAATTCCCAAAACACACATGTAAGTGTGGTCCAATGTTATTCTTTGCAACAGTATGTATTCTAATTGAATCCCCACAGTGTGGAAACAGGCTATTCTGCCCAACAAGCCCATATCAGCCCTCTGAAGAGCATCCCCACCCAGACCCATTTCCCTACCCTATCACCATATTTCTGATGGCTAATGCACCTTACCTACATATTCCTATACACTATGGTGTGACTTAGCATGGCCAATCCACCTAACTTGCACATCTCTGGACTGTGGGAGGAAACTGAAGCACCCCGCAAAAACTCACGCAGCCATGGGAAATACGTGCAAACTCCACACAGGTGGTCGCGCAAGGTTGGAATCAAACCAAAGTCCCTGGTGCTGTAAGGAAGCAGTGCTAACCACTGAGCCACTGTGCTGCCCCTCTTGGTCTCTAGCAATCACAATTCCTTGGTTTGTAGTTTTCCTGATGAGTAAAGATTGTTTTACCTTTCGGAACTTAATAGTTTCAAAACACTTAAGTATACATTGTGAATTGGAAACACATTCCTCTTGACTTTTTAAGAGGTGTCAGATATCTTTTCCATCTTTCTCCTCTCTCCTCATCCCATCCCTATTTGATTGCAAGTTTATTGAGTGAGTAGCTGAACAAGGATTCTCTTGGGATCTATCCAAATTCTGTGCTCAGTTAGCTGTTACGGTGTTGGAGTGACAACATGGTCGGTCTCATTGTTTATAGAGCGTGAAAGGGATAAAATCATACAGGCGTCCCACTTGACACTGAATTTCCAGACCCCTTGTCAGAAGTGCATTTTGTAATCCTTTGCTGAGGACGTGATTTAACTTTGCTGTAATGCTGATTGGAGTCAAATCACCTGCTGACATTGAGGCACAATGCCATTAGTTTAGGATCTACAAGTAGCTGATGTCATTTGAAACTTTAGCCCAAATATTTAGATATGTTCTATGTCACCATGTTCCGAAATGGTAATGCACACCCCTGGAGCAGGTAGGCTTTAATTTCAGGTCTTGTAGCTCAAAGGCAGGGACACTACCACTGCATCACAAGAGCCCTTATCCTAGACATTTACTTAACTCCATTTAACTTTATGCTGTGCTCAGCATGCACCTGTCCCTCAGTTAGAATGGGGCTGCACTCTGGAATTGTCCACCCTGTTGTCTCTCACTTGCTACCCACTCACTGTTTCCAAAATCTTCACAAAATTTTCTTCTTCACTTGGAATCATAGAACCCCTGCACTTTGGAAGCAGGCCATTTGGCCCATATGGTCCACACTGACGGTCCAAAAAGCCTTCCACCCAGACCCATTCCTCTACCCTATCCCTGTAACCCTGCATTTTCCGTGGCTAATCCACCCAACCAGCACATCTTAAGACTATAGGCAATTTAGCAAGGCCATTCCACCTAACCCGCACAATTTTGGACCAGGCGAAAACCCATGCAAATGTAGGGAGAATGTACAAACTCCACACAGATTGCCGCCTGAGGATGGAATTGGACACTAGTATCATCAGGCAGCAGTGTTAGCCACTGAGTCACTGCATTGTTCCTTAGTTTCTTCATCCTAGCCACTTCCCTCTTCCCTTGTTCAAAATCCACCTCATTATCATAGACCATTAGGGTACATCATTCTGTCAGAAGTGCCAAATAACTAACAATTGTTGAATCAATGTCTGGACAAAATGGAAGGAAAGCTAAAAAGTGCCAAAATATTAGAAAAACAAAAGTGAAAATACTAACAACAAAATGACTCTTTCAAATTAAATTCAATTTGTTTTTTAAATTAAAAATTTATGTACAACATGAATGTGCAAAATTTAACCTCATGAGCCTTAGGGGCCACATAACAGATTTAATGAATACATATTGATGTTAAAATGTATGTATCTCAAGATATGTGTAGGTCTTAGTTTTGTAATTTGGGACCTGTGAAATAATAGAATTTTAGTCTCTTTTTCAAACCGACAATCCATGAAAGTTGAAACCAGAGCAAATGTTACAATTTTAAATGGAATCTAATAGATTTTGTTAAACAATAGGGCTTCGAAGCCATGTGTAGTTTCACAAGCCAATTTGGATTCCCTGTTTTAAAAGGTTGAATATTGGAGCAATCCAGAAGCTTGTGTTCTCAATAGAACTGAAAGTATTATCAATATTAGTCTTAGTGATCCGAATGTTTTTATTTAAATTTCTAATTTGAAAAGAAGTTCTTATTCTTCCATTAGATGTGGCAGCTCAGGCTCATTTGGCCAATTCATTGTGCAACTATGGACAACTTGCCGTATTATTTTAACAGTTAAACTAAGTAGATAAGGTGCAAGTTTAAAGATATAACTAACTGGTTTATGTGTATTTCAAAACTAGAAACAACATTAGTTTACAGAGAAAGTGTTCACATGCTCAGAGATTTCCACATATATTCAGAACAAAAAATGTTTCTGTTAAAATGTATCCTTTGTTGTAAGTATTGGGTTCTTGTCAACGTTTGCTTGTTCAGACTAAGTTTCATACACTTTTGGCTTAAAGTATGGATTTTACAAATTCCCAGAAGATCCAAATCTGGTTGAAACTTCTGATCCAAATGTTTGTAGTAATTTCTTCAAATGGGAAATTTTGTTTATGTTTTCAAAAATATTCTGTTATTTAACTACAGTGCCAAAAAAAAGTTTTCCTTGAGACAAGATGATGCCAGTTCCAACCATAATGAGGTAAATAATGAAAGGGTGAACTCAATAACTGTTTTCTATAGGGGTGAAAACAGGTAGAATTGAACCAACCTGGAAGTTAACTTTGTCAAAGCAATGAATTTAAGAATGATACAAGGCAGCTACATTGTTGGTTTCCAACTTTTCCAAATTTGGAGCTCTTCTAATACAAGGAATGAAATATGAGGCAGGGTTTTGAGTTACTTCTGTGCCTCTGTTAAAGTAAAACTGGGTGACCTACTCCCAAACCTCTGAAAATGGCACTTTCTAAACATATTATACAGGAGAGGGTCAGCTGGAATAGTTCGCACATTCTTATCATTAGAGCAGGTGGCTGTTTGTAGACTTCATGTTTATCATTATCCTTTCATACTATGGCCAAAAATCATTACATTTCAATGTAGAGAATTTCTGTTGAGCATTGCACTGTGATTTGTTTCCTCCAGATGATCCCATTTTGTCATTGAACAATTAACCTTGATAAAAGGGGCTTTTTCATTTATTCAGTTCCCTATTTCAAGGTCTGATCTATGGGTAGTTTTATTTTGCCAAAGTACTGATTAGTTAGTCCCAGCATTAGGATCCAGACAAAGAATTCTGATGAACTGTGGTAGAAATACTACAGCTTGCCTTGGCCAACTATTATCTATAAACTTTTAAACATGTATTTTTGTTAAGTGTTTTAAGTTGTTTTATAATTGATTTTTATGAATTAGAAAGTAGTTAATCATTTGTTTAGACAACAATATTTATAATATGGTTTAGTAGGTTGCCCAAAGCACACCACCCTACATGTTCGTTTATGCTGTCATTGAATGTGATTTCCCTTTATAGTAAGAAGTGTCTCCTATTGGTAAACTATTTTTTAAAAAACAAAGTTTTAGGGGTGCAGACTTATCAATTGCTCAAAGTATAAGCTGTCCTCAAATTGACTCAGAATTTAAGAATTGTTATAGGCTCTGTAATATTTTTGGTACTCAAAAGGCTTGTTACTGATAAGATACAGTTAATGAGAAAAATTTCTCAACTTTTTAAAAACAAACAAACAAACTATTAAATGACTGGTAAGGAACACTTTGTATTTCCCAATTTGAAATAAATGCAATTAGCTGCAGTAATACCTATCCTCTTTAAAATCCCAGTTTCTTTTTCAGGGTAAATGAAACACCATTCTTTTTTTTACATGAGAAATTGAGATCATAGAGCAGGACACTCTAAGTTTAAGAAGAGTAGGAAAGAAATAAGGTAAGCAAGGTTAGCATTCTTCAGATTATAGGAAAGGGTTGGATTTAGTGAACTCTATATGGTTTATGGATTCCGGCACAGGTGTGTAAAACTTCATGACTTCAGATAGAGGAAGAAACAAATTTGATGTAATTGGCAAGAGAATCAAAAGTGACATGAGGAAAACCTTTTTGGGCGTAACAAATTGTTACTATTTGGAATGCTTTGCCTGATAGGATAGTGGAAAACAATTAAATCCTTTAAAGAGAACTGGACAAATACTGATCTCCATCACTGAGAAGAATAAATGCAACAGGCACAATTCATCCACCCATTAGTATTCTTCTAAGTCACCTGTCATCCTCCACTTGGAAATTCATCATTGCTTTGTCATTATTTGATCATATTTACTCCTGGAATTCCCAGTCAGAGGCACTATTGGTGTATCTACACCACATGAACTACAGTGATTCAAAAAGATGGTTTACCACCAACCTCTCTGGCAACTAGAGAATAATAGTAAATATGTACCTTATTAGTGATGGCCACATCTAATGAATGAATCCTTAAAAAAAAGACTTTGTATGAAATGAATCTCTGAAAAATCCATAGTTTGTATATCATAGACATTCTACGTTGGGTTCCATTATCTGTCTTAAAAATTCATTATACTTTCTTGAATATAGTATGTGTAATTATTCCTGACCGCTTGTGTTGATGCCTTTGAGTACATTTCTAGTTTCGTTCACGTAGTGGCTTGTCAAACTAGACACAACACAAACATAAAAGCAAAATCACTGATGCCAAATGATTTAATGTAAAATATCCATGTACTTCTCCACATATGCTTTTCTTGAAATTGCTTTTTCTGAAATCGGTGAGAATGCAAAGTTAAATGTGACATTTGTTCTCTTCAGATTCACATTTATAGTTTATTTAAATACTTAGTTTATGCGGCATGGTGGCTTAATGCTTAGTACCGTTGCTTCCCTGCACCAGGGATCCCAGTTCAGTTCCATCCTGGGGCAACTGTCTGTGCGGAGTTTGTATGTTCTCTCCATGTCTGCATGGGTTTCCTCCCACAGTCCAAAGGTGCGTAAGTTAGGTTGATTGGCCATACTGAATTACCCTTAGCATTCAGGGATGTCTGAGTTCAGTGTGTTAGTGATGGCAAATGCAGGGTGACAGGGATAGGGTAGGAGGATGGGCCTGGGCAGAATGCAGTTCAGAGAGTGGTTTTTGGACATGTTGGGCTAAATGACCTGTTTCCACACTGTAGGGATTTTGTGTATAAACCCTGGATTTTGTAAGTCAAAACTTCATTCAGAATCTGATTAATATTGTTTCCAGCTTAAAATCAACAGTCTAATGGACTCAACAGAAGGTTTCCTATGCTGTAATCATTACTATTTTATGATAAGCCATGCAGATTGTAGAAAAACGCACACTTTTTAAAATGCATTATTACTTGCTTTACTCATGGGTATATCTTTTTTAAATTACTGCATAATCCCCAAGTTGGTTTTCTTGAAATCCTTCCATGGCCTCAATGGCTGCCAACTTTCTGTGAGCTTGAAGGAGGGAAACTCGTTAGATTAAAGGCAAGATGTTTGGAGGAAGACGTAGTAAATTAATGGCCCTGCTTTTAGACCACTGACATGAGGGTGGACAGAGCAGTCATGGCTATTATCATTATTATTTTCTGACTAAACCTCACTTTTCAGTAGAATTGTTGGATCCAGCTTGTGATATCACATCATATAGGTTTAATTGATAGATACTTCATGTGTCTGTTCCAGTACCATTTATGATGAGAATTGAAACACAGCCTTTTATCTGCTTATACTCTTGATGGACTACATTTTGACCAGGATGCACATAAAGCATAAGGCTGCCTCAGCCCCTGTTATAAATATGGCCTGACATTCAGCCCTACAGAATTTTGTGGAGACATCTACCACAGACACATTAGCACATTTACCCTCACCAAAAGTTCTGTTAGTGTGGCATTGCATACTGAGTCTTGACATCATTATACTACCCATCACTAGTGATGGGGCTTTTTCCATGACTAAATTATCGTAAAGTCTGGACCTTCTCAATTATGATGGAGGATTTTGCAGTGTGTTTTTCCTTAAACTCCACAGTTTGTACAAATTGAGCATATTTATATTTAGTTATTTTCCTTCTCATCTTCAGAAGGAATTCATGTCAATCCTGCCTTCATCTGATATGAAGACAGTGCACTCTTCTTGGAGGTGGAGCTCAATTGCAGAATATCTGCTTGAATTCTACTACTCCAGCTGTAGTATCCACTTGTTGCCACAACTGAGGATCAGCTTCTCCAGCAGAGTTTGGCAATAATCCTGAACTTTGGTGACCTAACAGTATCTGAACTTTGTATTGCAGAAGGGTTGTTATCCAAACATATAAGATTCCTTAGATGCTGTTCTACTGCAGGAAAGGTGACCCAAACTGAGACACCTGACCTGTAGACTTTTGATTTTGAAAAGCATTTCTGGTTAACTGGTTATGAGTTTGGAGCTAGAACAAGACATTAATTACTCATGAGAACTCAAGTTATCATAAGTGAAAATAAGCTATCCACAGTTAAAACTAATGAATGATACTCTTGAGTTTACCCAAATACAATAGATGTGTTTCCAGCAGACAAAGCAAGTAAAGATGCTGCAAGGTGGCATACTGTACATTTCACAGGTGGCATTGCAATATAATTGTAACATTTAAATAGTTGTCGAATTTCCTGTGCCCTGACAGGATATACAAAGCTGATTATTTCTTTCAGGAGAGATTTTGACAAAAGTTCAGTCATAATTCCAGTTAACAAATGATCAGGAGATGTCCCAGTGTTGTTCTGGTCGAGGCACAAGTTAGCCAAGTAGTATGATTATTAGTAGTTTTTTTATCCCACTACTTGACAAACTCTGCAGAAAATCTTTCGGGCAAGATTCCTCAGGCAAATTATTAAACCATTTTAAAAATGAAGCTAAATCTGTCAGCCTCACCTTAAATGACAAAATTGATGATACGTGGCCTATGGCTATTCTGTATTTATTTATTTTGTCTCTGTGGGAAAACAAGAAAAAAAAGTAAGGTTTTGGTAACCCCTGAAAGTAAATACTTTTACTTGTAAGCATCTTTGGTGCTGTGTAAATCATGTAGGATTTCCTTAATTACCCCATGCTTTGTTCACATCGAGTTAATCTTATTTCAGTGGGTTTTAATTATCAACACCTTGCTCCACTTTTTTCGTGTATACATATGTTTTTATGTCTGTTTCTTATGGTAGATTCTACTTCTTCACACTCCACAGGCAGTACAGCTTCTCCTTGCTACAAGTGGTAGTCTAGTTTTTGGAACACTATACGTACAGTAGGAATTCCTCATACAGTTCTGTTAGTGGGCCATCACCCTCAAAGGCCATTCTTCATGTGTAAACGGAGGATAATTGTTGTAAACAAGCATTCAATCTCATTTATACCTCTGGAGTTGATGTGGGCAGAAAACCTACCTGGTTCCTCCCACTATCTTTTGCTATGGAGTATATGGATTTATCTACAACATTTCTTCTATCCAAACAAAATTTGGAGTTAATGTTTAAAAGTTGATATCAAAATTTGTTTGATTCATACAACGTGCAATTTTGGTCGCACAGTTGCCACACTGGGATTATATTAGTGGAGAAAAATAAAGTAATTTTATTTTATATAGGAATGTACATGTCTCATCGCAGTTGTTTAATACCATTATTGCAGTTAACCTAGAGCTTTAGCAGTTAACATGTTAACCAGATTGGCAAAGTGTATTTAAATAGCATTTAAGAATTTTTTGTAGCAAAGTTGTTTGCCAAATTCTTACCTTGTTGCCAAACCTGTCTGTATTTCTTACTGCTGTAATAAATGTATGTAGCATTCTTTCTTTAATTCAGCTTTAATCTTTTTTTCCCCCGAATGTGCCATAGCCTACTTTGTTACAGTGTTTAAACTTTTGTGGAAATGTTACAAATTGGATTGATAACACAATAAAATATTCACATTTTCAATCATCAAGTTTGCTATTCATTACAAGACAACTAAATTCTTGCACACTGCATTTTATTCTATTGTTGCTTGCCTCGGAGCTTTAAATGTTGGTTAGAAGCAGAGGATGAACCAGCTGTAAAGTAACTGCAGCTCCATGTGGTGGGGGTGGGGAACAATAAGGTTGACTGTCCACTCCCACAGCTCATGTTGACCATCCTGCAAACGGTTAAAAAATGGCACAGTACATGGTGTGGTAGATCTGAAAGTGGAATCCTGTCAGTAAGCAGGAGTGCAAACTGGAGATTGTGGGAATACGTTTGATTCCTAGCAGAATTAGAGAACCAGCAAAAGCAAATCAACAGCTCACCTTCAGTTCTGTATTGTCTTTTCCATGATCAGGTTTTCTGTTTAATACAGGAATACAGCAGGGAATTGGATTGAGCGGATGTCTCTCTAAAGCTTTGATTGACTGGGTGAGCCAAATGTCTGCCTTTTTTTTAATAACTTTACAACTTGTAGGTTTATCTTCGCAATAGGACTTGCAGTGCTGCAACACTTCTTCAGTGCTGGAGTGTCAACTTATGTGCTTTGGTGTTACTGCCAAGCCATGGCTAATACATATTTTTAATTAATATAAATAGTTGTCAGTAAGTGGCCAGATATACTGTTTATCTGAAAACGTTTAAATATAGTATCATAGAGCTGACAGCATGGAAACAGACCTTTCTGTCCAACTTTTCCATGCAAACCAGGTATCTTAAATTAATCTAGTCCCATTTGTCAGCATTGGGCACCTCCCCCTCTAAATCCTTCCTAATAACATACCTATTCTGATGCATATAAAATGTTGTAATCGTACCAGCCACTACCACTTCCTCTGGCAGCTCATTCCTTACACACACTACCCTGTGCATGAAGACGTTGCCCCTGAGGTCCCTTTTAAATCTTTCCCCTCTTGACTTCCAAGAAATGTTCACAACTGCATGCTCTTCCTCCTCCCAGCGTTCAAATTCAATAATTATTCAATTCTCATGGATTTGGTTTAATCACTGTATTAAAGACCCAAATATTGTTTTAAACGTTACATCAAAATTATTTATTTCATACATATGTCATTGCACACCTCACCATATCCTTGTCCTGGGAAACTGAACAGTTTAGGAATTGACACTGAGCCAGGAGATTGTTGTGAATAAGTTTGTCATAGTAGTTCTCAGCTGATGTATTTCAACATTGTAACAGAACAGGCAGGAAAGTTTGCCATTATTTCAATCCATCTCCGTTGTTTCACAAATGGGGGCATATGCACTCTTGCCTTGTCACATTGTACTTTTTTTTTACAGGATTTCCCCAGAATTTCTCTCCTGGCAATATTTGTTTAGAAACAATTTTGCAAGTATCCCTACCTTCCAGCCTTGTCTGCAAATAACCCATTCTTGATACAAGGCAGTCCCTCTGGTAATTCATGTAATTAAATTGTATTCTGCAACGAACGGTGTTTGCAATTATTAATGGTGTTTAGTACTCTCCAAATTAGTAATGGGTTGAAGGGTGATGGGGAGCGGTCCAGAGAGTGGAATTGAGGCCTAGATCGGCCATGACTGTGTGGATCAGGCTTGAAATGCCATCATATGCTTTTAGTTCTCCATGTTCTAATTATGGGTGTCTAATTTAACTCTCCCACTATTCTGTTAGCTAGTGTAGAATCATGGTGCGGTGCACTTACTGAGTTACAGAAAGTAAAAAGTCAGTCATAATTCTTGGTCCTGTTATGATAATACTGGACAAGCCAAATCTTTCATGATCTCACTTGATAGACAATATTTTATAGCATGACATACATGGAAGTATCAAAGGTAAGAAAATTAGTGGCATGATTCCAGGGTTGAATTGGAAAAGTAAAAATACTTCACTTTATTCATGTTTGTATAATAAACATCATCTTACCTGTTCAATAGATCTATTAGTAGTTTATTCTCAGCAAATACTCTATATGCAACTTTGACTCTGGCAATCGGGATTAGCAGAAGGCAAATGAGCTAACAACTCTGGCTGAATCCACGCTGCACTGCACTTTAGATGGTCGGTGTGGTCATGGCAGATGCCACTCAGAGGTTAGCAACACTATGGATAACCAAATTTCATTTAAATTCCATCTCCTTTGCGTTAAGACGTCTGCATCTTGGACTGCTACCACAACCGTCTGTGTGGTTTAATCTTACTCCTGAGATTGTAGCCACACATCTAATTACTCATAATTTTGGCTTTTATCAAAGTATACTTCGTGGATTTTAGGCTAAGTATCCCTTGTTTAAAATTTCTCCTGCAATCTAATGACATTAATGAGTCTTACAGCCATAGAGTTCACTGATTTCTTTTAAATTTTTATTAACTCCCAAAAGGAAAAAAAAATTCTCTGGACTATCAATAAACAATGTGGATACAATGGACTGAATCTGTTTTTGGCTAAATGACAATTTTGTCGAGTTTCATAGAGGGTTTCTCTCTGCACGGCCTAGCATGATCTTTCACTGCATCTTACCAAACTCTCCTCACTAACTACCCTGCACCCTGCCCCAATAACAACCTTCTGCCCAATTCTAGCCATATTCTACCACCTGCCATTCCTGGGAGAACTTACTACTTGCCAGAATCCACCAGAAGACTAACATCGCATCGCATCGCATGCAGGCCCCCTTTAGGTCACTGTGCATCCAGAGATGGGTTGGCAATTTTTCATTCTATTTCATGAACAGCAGAGTGCTACAAAGCCATGATGTTCGTTACATAGTTCTTAGCTACATCTGTCTAACCCCCTTTTCTAAATCACTGTGTTGTCAGTGCCTAATGTAGTTTTGTCTCTTATCATTGTTTGCTTTATGTGATGTTCCCTTACAGACAATCAGACAAAGCCAAAGATGAGCTTTTACTTGAGTCTGCAAAAGTGAACAATAGAGGATTAGAGGTTGCAGTTCACTCCGCAATGGTCACCACACCAGCATTTGTTTTGCAATGCTCAATCCAAGCTCTGTGGCTACATAGCCTCTCAATATGCAGGCGCATTGACTTCCAGTTCTGAAAGTTGCTGCTATGCATATACTCAGATACCCACCCAACAAAAGGAAAAATTAGAGGGAACATACGTAATGACCACTGACACTTCTACAGTCTGTGATTGCCCACTGCACCCAACAGTCATAGTCATAGAGATATACAATACGGAAACAGACCCTCTCTAGATGTCACTTGGGTCTAGTCTGGCTTGTAACATTGGGCTGCATCATGGATGACATCTGCTTCTTCCTCCCCAGTGTCCTCATCAGGATGTATGGAGCCTGTGATGACACTGTTCTAACTTATCCCCAGAAAATAGGGTGAGGGCAAAAAAACTTCTGCCTTGGTGCATCCTGAAGGTCTCTGTAGATGTGACTTCTGTCTGATCTGATTGCTGCTTTTGGCCTTGCCATCTGCACTGGTCCTCCTGGTCACCTTGGGAAGGCAGCCTCATCAATCAACATCCTACCTGCAGCTGGGTGTGTGACTTGCTGGCAGTTACCTACATTGGGAAAATAATCAGCAAATCAGATTGTTAGCTCAGAACAGACAGTGGTGGCATGCCTGGCAGCTGAGGACTGCATGGTGTGTGTGCAGTGAGACGGGTAATGTTTTGTTGTAGGACCATACTTCTTCCAATCATTCACCTTATCCACTTAGTGAAGGTGCTATGCTGACTGGTGCCCTTTACATTAGATTCAAAATGCTTACTGTGCTCTGATCCTCTTTTCCATCTAAGACCCACAACATGAAACTGACCATTACATTCAGTAGAATCCATTGTAATATTTACATTTGCATTTGCATTTTGGGGATCAGTTAGCTCAGTTGCCTGGATGGCTGATTTGTGATGCAGAGCCAAGCCAACACTGTGGGTCTATTTCCTACACAGGTCAAAGGTCCTGCTTCTCATCCTTACCTAAGGCGTGCTAACCCTCCAGTTGGGTATACCACCAGTTGCTTCTCTCTGAGAAAACAGCCCTTTGAACCTCTGGGACGGTGGTGACTTTAGCTTTTTATTTGTGGTGTAAATAAGATATCAGCTCCACCTGTCACAGCGCCCTTACAGGTGTGACAAATTATATCTCGTTTTAGCTTTAATCATTTCTACTAACTTGTACATTATTAAGATGCCAGTGCTTAGTTCAAACGGCCGATGGCATGATGAAAACTGTGTTCAGCCAGCATCCAAACCCTAATACACATTTACTTGATGAATTAATTGTAAATTAAACTTCGCTGTGGTTTGCAAGCACGTGCTTCGCTGGCATGTTTGGAAAGGGGCTCCAGCACAAATTTGTGCCTCTTCGGGAGAAAGGTAAGTAAGGCTTGTTTTTATTTTAAAAATTAGTATATAAATTAAGTTGTAGAGCTGGAGGAATGGAGTAGGAAAGCTTACGTTTCGGGTCGAGATCCTACTTCAGAATTGGGGAGGGGAAGGGGATTCTGAATTAAATAGGGAGAGGGGGAGGCGGAGGCGGATTAAGAAGAAGATAGGTGGAGAGGAGACAGACAGGTCAAAAAGGCAGGGTTGGGGCCAATAACGGTGAATGTAAGTGGGGAGTTAGGGAGGGGATAGGTCGGAGGACGGACAGGTCAAGGAGGCGGGATGAGGTTAGTGGTTAGGAGAATGGCGGTGCGGTTTGAGGTGGGACATTCACCTTTACTGGCTCCAATCCCGCTGCTTTAACCTGCCTGTCTCCTCTCCACCTATCTTCTCCTTTTATCCATCTTCTATCTGCCTCCCCCTCTCTCCCTATTTGTTTCAGAATCCCCTAACCCTCCCCTCCCCAATTCTGAAGAAGGGTCTCAACCCGTATTGTCAGTTTTCCTGCTCCTGTGATGCTGCTTCATCCAGTTCTACACGTTGTTATCTCAGATTCTCCAGCATCGGCAATTCCTGCTATCTAAGTATATAAACTAATTATGTTGTGGTCAAAAGACTTAACAATGAACAAAAAGAACACACCTAATAATGGAAATATTTTATTTATTTTTGTGTAAAACTGTAGCCAATGTATGCTATGTGCTGTGTAATCGAAGTAGTCAATATTTCACTACTACTCTGGTTACCATAAGATGTCATCACTATTCCCCATGGGGCCTTTGTGTTCATCAGTTCCCAGTAATTCACTTGGATGAGAGTGGGCCTCAGACTACCAGGACGTAACTTGAATGCGCTGTACTAACATCATTGTTTTGATTGCCAGAGTCTGAACTGTACAGTAGGTCACATTACTTTGGTAAAGAGACCTTTCTACCCCTTAAAACAATATAGTATCCGCTTAAATAAACTATTCACATGTAGTTGCTATTATGTAGTGAGCTAACTGCAGGAAAATAAAATAAAAATGATATCACTAGTTAAACCTAATTGTTCAAGCTATACCCTGTATGTCAGACAGTGATATTCACAAGGAATATAGACATGTTTTTATTATTTTATGGAATGTGTTCACAAGACTAGCATTTTGTTACCACTACTGATTGCCCTTGAAAAGATGATTGTGAATTTCCTTACTGTGGTGGCTACCCATCTGGGTTCAGTACACACTGTTGTTAGGAAAGGGAGTTGTAGGCTTTTGAACTAGTGGCAGCAATATAATTCTAAATCAAGATGGGGTGACTTGGAAGGATTGTGCAGGTTGTGGTGTACTTATGCATTTGTCATCCTTGACCTGGGTGGCAAAGGTCATGGGTTTAGAAGATCTAGTCAAAGGAGGCTTGAAAAGTGAATTTTAAGTACAGTAAATGTTGTCATGATACTTGCATTTTGCCATCTTAAGATGGATTTAGAGTTCATGCCTAGTTCTATGCTTGCATCTAACAAATATGGTGTTACACCCTTTAATAGTGCCATAGCCTTGAAATTGAGTCCAAATTTCATCTCAAATTGAGAAACACTCATAAATTAAGATATTTATGAGTTTGCAATAGGAGAAAAGTAACCAAATGATGTTGCAAGAGCCTTAACTTTCAGAGCATGTACCTGGCATTCCTACATATATCTCATCCACAGTGCCTTGTTAACTTTCAAGGCTGAACTTGAGATTTTTTTGTATAAGTCCAAGTTGTGTTGACTCTTTTAGGCTCAAGGTCTCTCACCCTATCTTATGAAATTTGCCTACTATACATCTGTGGCATCTCTCACATCTGTTTTCTACCCTTCTTCACTCACTCAGGTCATCTCCCCACTTGGACCAACAGTAGTAGTTGCACCACCCACTTTTATCTCCTGTAATTCTTGCCCCTCTCTCTCACTCCATGAGGAAAACGGCCCAAAATAGAACGAGTCAAGATTGATGAACTGCTGACATTCAGCACCTTGCCCTTATGAACAAAGCATGCTGACTTTGAATGCCCTAAGCAAGGCCTGGACTGGGATCCGGGACTGTGCTTGACTTATTGTGCCAAGATACCCTGAGTGATAATAATCCTTCTTGACAGGCCTACTGCCAAGTGTGACAATCTTCCTGGCATTGAGTCTGTGTTAAACAGCACAGCAAGTTAGCAGTAATACGAGCCTGGCATCCTTGGCTAAGCAGAGTGCTAAAAGGAAGGGCAGCAGTTCTGTGAACATCTAGTTGGTGCAGCAAGCATGACCAGTTTAAGAGCAAACAAAAAGCTTGATGCTGTCAAGAGCTAGCTCCATGTTGCTGGGTATAAAGTGGACTTGCTGCAGCATTACATGATATTTGCTGGTGCAAATTGGTTTATATGGAGCCTGCCCTGAAATGTTCATGCTTGGTTTCCAATATGGACATTGTTCGGAAAAGTGGTGCCCTGAACCTGCCAGGTACATGCTGTGGCTTCCTTGTTGAGTTTTCCTAATGTTCAGCTTGTGTGGCAGGATTGGTGAAATGGGAGGCTAAATTTCAATGAGATGTATTGTGCCACTAACAATCCCTTTACAAGCATTAATCCCCATCAATTGGCATCGCTGCTACCTAGTGAGAATCTTGCTATTTGTGAAAAGCAACAAAAAGGATTAAAACGATCTTGCTGAGATGGGCCACACTGGACTTCTTGACTGATTCTCACATTGTGCCGTAGCCCACGTTCCACCTTTAATGTTTTCTGAAGTTATTTAGGGCCAGTCAGATCAGATAGAATGTGGTGCTTAATGATGCTGATAGCACAGATTCTGTTCCCTTACTGGTTGAGGTGGTCTTTTGAGGCCCTATTTGTTCACATGAAATCATGCATCATGGAGATATCAGTATACAGAACTATGACATGCCAATTTTTGAAAATTCAGCAGCTGAAATGGCCCCACTACCTTGTCGGTGCAATTGACAATATGCAAGAGAATGCAACCTTATCTTACCGCAGATTGTCCAAACCAATGATAATAATTGTAAACTAGATATGTCACTGAGCCACATGATCCGATATGGTGATATTAATCTGTTCTAATGTATTACAGTAAGGGCTGGAAGTAAAGTTAGAATGTTTTACAGTAGAAGCACCAAAAAACCTTTAAGTTTGCCCATGGACACTGGATCAGATTTTGTTGAAGCAGTGGAGAGCTCTCATCATGTGGGTGTTTTGGCATAGCCATGTGCTTGAGGAATATTCCCAGGAGGAGGCATTTCTCCTGAGGGAGGTGGCCAGTTAAGGGCCTTATTTTGAGGGCCCTTGGAAAGTGGGCATTACATAAATATTTACACGGACGGGTACGGTCCAGGGAACAGAGAGGAAATGCCTCCACAACAACATTTGGATTGCAAGGATGCCAATTTGGTACAAACATGCCCCCTTCCTGTGGCTTAGATCCTTTGACTGTGCTATATTCTCCATCCACAAGCCCTCCCCTGAGAGTTGAGGGTTGCTCCCTCGTTGGATAAGGGAATGAATCTTAATTGAACCTTCAATTGTTTAAATTGTTGCCCATCTCCACATGACTGGCAGCTAGCTGTTACCATTCACACTGCTGGAAAGCTCCAGTAGTTGGGAATTTCAGATTCTGATAATATCAGGGGATATATTGCAATTGCATAGGAAAGTGGATTTGGGCTACATGGTCAGCTATGATCAGGTCAAACAGCAGATCAGGTTCAAGGGGCTGAATGGCTATGCCTGCTCCTAGGTTGAGAAACCATCCTGAAATGACTCCCTGACTCATTTCTTTACCCAGTTATTTCTCCCTTCCTTCACTGGACACTGGTAGCTAGCCATCATCAGATTAGGTGTTCAATAGTTATTATTAGTTAATCTCAAATGAAGTGCTACAATTAGCCTTTGTGTTTCTAGTCCAGGAATGGAAAATTTAGTTACAGCCCTGCTCCTGACTGCTATCTAATAACTTTTGTTGAATAATACACATGTAGTGGGATACAAACAGCTATGGTGCAGCTTGAATGAGTAGCCTGGCAACAACTATTTAGAATCAGAGTCCACTTGCCAACCAATAAGCACCCACCTTTGAGACAGTAATAATGTTGTTTTTCCCTTATTTTGGTATTTCTCACAAACTTTCCTGATGAGTGCAAGATAGATAATCTTCGATAAAACGTCTTTTTTTCAGCAATACTCCAGTTCTGTACTACAAAATGCCATTTATTACCATTGAAACTGACCTCTTCAGTAAGGTGCACATTGAATTAGATATACACGAGGATCAGAAATAGGTCATTCAGTTCCTCAAGCATGCTCTGTCATTCAGTAAGATCCTGTTTGATCTGATTGTAGTCTCAAACCCGCATTCCCACCTTCCCCTGTTAACTTTCACATTCTTGCGTAACATGAATCTATCTACCTCAGCCTTAAAAATATTCAACAATTTGATTTCCACCAGCTTTTCTGAAGAGAGTTCCAAAGATTGTGACTCTCTTGAGAATTTTTTCTGTTACCCATTGGACATAGGCTGGCTGACCAGCATTTCTTGCCTGCCCCTAAATGCCCTTGAGGAGGAGGTGGTGGTGAGCTGCCTAGTTGAACCGCTGCACTCCACGTGCTGTGGGTTGACCCACAATGCCCTTAGGGAGGGAATTCCAGGATTTTGGCCCAGCAACAGTGAAGAAAGACAATATATTTCGAAGTCAGGATAGTGAGTGGCGTGAAGGATTACTTGCAGGACAAAACGGTGGTGGGTTTGGAATGTGCTACCTAAGAATCTTTGGTGAACTTCTGCAATGCATCTTGTAGATAGTACATACTGCAGCCACTAAGCATCAGTGGCTTAGGGAGGAGCTGTTTGTGGATGTGGTGCCTATCAAGCAAGCTGCATTGTCCTGGATGTTATCAAGCTTCTTGTGTGTTGTTGGAGCTGCACATATCTAGGCAAGTGGGGAGTATTCCATCAAACTCCTGATTTGTGCCTCGTAGAAATTGGACAGGTGTTGAACAATCAGGGGGTAACTTACTTATTGCAGTATGCTGAGTCTCTAACCTGTTCTTGTAGCTACTGTGTGGTGAATCTATTTGAGTTTCTGGTCAGTAGTAAAATAAGGATGTCGATAGTGGGGAATTCCATTAAATGTCCACAGGGTGGTAGTTAAATTGTCTCTTATAGGACAGTATCATTCCTTGACATTTGTGTGGTGCAAATGTTACTTGCCACTTGTCGGCCCAAGCCTGGATATTTTTCAGATCCTGTCACATTTGAACAGGGTCTGCTTCAGCATATGAGGAGTTGCGAATGGTGTTGAACTTTGTGCAATCTTCGGCAAACTTTTCCACTTCTGAGTTTATAGTTCAGCTAATCTCTGTTTTAATGTGCAACCCCTGATTTTTAAATAAAATGGCCCCTACTTCAAGATTCTCCCCTAACAGAAACATCTTTTCCACGTCTACCCTGTCAAGAACTCTCAGGATCTTACATTTTTCAACCAAGTTCACTGCTTTTATAAAGAGCATATACAATCCTAATCTGTTTAACCTTTCCTTATTAGCCAACACACTCAGTCCAGCTGTTAGTCTTGCGAACCTATGAACTGCATCCGACACATTTACGTCTTTCCTTAAATAAGGTGACCAGTTTTATACACAGGGCTCCAGATGTAGTCTCAGTAGCGCCTTGTATTACTGAAGCGTAACCTCTCCACTTTGTACTCCATTTCCCTCACGAGAAAAGATAACATTCTGTTATTTTCTTCAATGTCATCTAGTAGAAATCCTAGAACTTACTCAAAGCAGCACACATTACTTTCTCCAGGGCAACTATGGGTTTGTAATAAATTCTGGCGCAGCCCTTAAAAATAATCAGCAGGAGACTAAACCAGGTTCAATGAAGAGTGCAGGAGTGCATACCAGAAGCAGCACGAAGCATGCCAAATGATGATACTATGATGCAGACTACTTGCATACCAAATCAAGGAACCAGCAATCAATATGCATCACAGAAGTATGCGCTGTAGTTCTGCCGCAAACAGTGATAAATAGTGGTGGGTAAATTTATGGTTGACCCCTGACCATGCCCTCAATTTTTTATGCCTCTGGGTGGGTTACCCCAGATGGACCTGTTCCTAGATGAGGAAGGTTAAACAGGTTACTGTTCTTAATTCAGTGCCTCTTTCAGTGTATGACAACTACATTAATTTACAAAGGATCATCTCCCTCATGGATACCTTTTTCCAACCCAAATGTATTTATGTTTTAAAAATTGCAAAATTAATCATCCTTTCTTGAATTAAAGAAATGGGAAGTTATTAGTTACTTACATGAGAAAAGATAATAAGACGTCACACATGTACACATAGATTCTGAGTTCTGTGAAGAGTAGATAGTGGAACCTTTCAGTCAGATAATACTAACAATGCTGCCGTTGGTAATCAAGCAGTTGGGATTAATGACTTGTAAGTTAGTTTTCAGTCTTTTGCTCCCTTTCGATGATGACTTCACTGTCTGACCTGGCTTCCAGCACTTTCCCTCACCTGCAGAGAGACGTATTTTTTACCTGCAGTGTATAGGGGTATCTAATGGCTGTCAAAACCAGCATTAACTGAATGTTAGAGATTTGCGATTCTCCCTTGCAAGTGGTCTGGCTATATGGCAGGTGCTGATGGATTTCAGTGGCTGGAACAATCTCACTTTATTTTTTTTTTATTCAAATTTCAGAGCAAATTCATTGTAGGGAATTCTGCGGAGCTTCTCACTTACTCCGCAGGCTTTCCTATCTTAATTTTTTTTTAGTTCATTTATAGTCCTTTGTTCAGGAATATAAGAAAATAGTGTTATAACTAAAGTACAAATGCCAAAAACAATATTGCTGAAATAAAACTGGAATTTTTTTTGTCTGTTCCAGAAAGCATGGAATTTATATCAGAGTTGCTTAGAAATCTGAATTTAACTGGAAGACAACAGATGAGTTCCTTGTATAGGAAGGAAAGGTAATTTCCTGACATCCTTTATAAAAACAAGATTCTAAAAACTGTTCAAGCTGGTTGAAGTCAGAATGTGTCAGAGGCTAGCAATGAATAAAATGCTTGGAATTTCCACTCTGCTGGGGAGCCTGGGCCAAGGAAGAAAAGGCCAGAATATCTTGCTAATGCAATTGCACACACGAGCTGGCAAACTACTGATCTCGGGTGATGAACAGACGAGACTGCTCATAAAACCCACCTCCTGTGTCTGCAATATTAAAAAAAAATGACAACACGGAACAATATGTTTGTTTGAGCAAGTTTTATTATTCTTTCCGGTCTGGGAGTTTTCTCTTTTTATCAGAATAATGTTGTGCTTACTTAGACGTGTAGGTATTCAGCATGAAAGTGAAGAACTGTGTGATTTGCAGGTTCAGCTGCACAGACTGGAAACTTGTTCCAAGAAAACTGACCAAGTTGTGCAGGCATGTTACAATATGCGAGACTCAGGAAATTTTGTATCACAGCTGGCCAGACAGGAGATATTTTGCAGCAGTCATAGACTATAGGAGCATTTTACTGTACAGTGGAGATGAATGTGTACCTGTTCAGTGAACCAGACTTCTCCAGGAGGTGGGGTGGCTGTTGTGGGGGGAAGGAGATTAGACAGGATAAGAGGGATGTTTAGTCTAATTGTTTTATCCAACTAAGAACTTGAAAAGTCTGTAAGAATCCCAAGTATTGGATATAACTGAAATGTCTGGTATGTTTGGTCTCTGCACAGTTGCACTGTATGTGCTAAATGGTTTCCTACTGAATTGTTGAGATAGGTGAAGAAAGTTAATTAAAGCCCAATTTTTTTCAATTTCTTATCTCATTGACACAATCATCTCCTAATATATTTACCATTCTTAAAATAACTTTTGCTTTCTTCCTCCATCACCTTCCTGCCTCCTCTCCTAATAGCTGGAATGTAGTTTCTCTTGCACAATTCATTCACTCCCATAGTCACTCTTCACCATGACTATAAATGGTAATTGCCAACAACCTATTCAATCATTAAAGCCAAATCCAGCCCTGTCTTCACCTGACATTCCAACATGGACTGCTGGTTGATGTTTTGGAACAGGCAACCCTAATTATTTTTTTACTTCATGATGCTTGTGAAGCTATACAGCGCATCAAGTATCACCTTCATTGGAAATGCCATGAGAGAAGAAAAAGCAGTAATTTCTGAATGAGGGCCACGATATTTACAAGCCATACAAAATTAAAGATTGATTTGCATTTATACGTTTTCTTGATCAGAGGACTCTCTATGGCATTTCACAGCCAACGTGATACCTCTTGAAGTTTAGTTTCAGTTTAAAAGGTATGATGGTGCTTTACTTTCAGTTCAAAAGGAGTAGAAACTATTATGTTGTAGGGAATGTGACAGCTAATTTGTGCACAGCAAAATACTACAAACAACAATATGATGATGACCAAATAATCTAATTTTATGATGTTGACTGGACTCAAATACTGGTCAGGACACCAGCAATAGTCTTTTGCTCTTTCTCAAAACAATACCATGGGAACTTGTATGTCTACCAAATGGGTCCTCCATTTGAAGCCATGTGAAAAGTAGCATCTCTGAAAGCGTAACACACACTTAGTATTGTGCCAGGGTGTCAACCTAGATTTTTGTGTTCAAATCCTTAGGATGGACTTGAACCCACAACCTTCTGACTCAAAGGCAAGGCTGCTATTCTGAGTCTTGTGGAAGTTTTCTGGGGAGGGAGGGGAGTGTTGGGGGGTGTGTATGGTCAGAGGGTGGCTGATTGTTATTTGGCTACATCCATCAGATGTAGACAGTATAATAGGGACACTGGTGAGTTGAGGAGCTGAATGGAGAATTAGTGTTAACTTTATAAAAACCAGAAAGAACTACGGACGTTGTAAATCAGAAACAAAAACAGAAATTGCTGACAAAGCTCAGCAGGTCTGGCAGCATCTGTGGAGAGAAATCAGAGTTAATGTTTTGGGTCACCAGAGCTCTGATTTCTCTCCACAGATGCTGCCAGACCTGCTGAGCGTTTCCAGCAGTTTCTGTTTGTGGTAGTATTAACTTTATATGGGTAATTCTGCCTCTGAGCTGTATTTAAACTGGGTGATATTGTGTTAAAGAATTAAATAATATTGTTTTGCATGATCACCAAGTTCATTTGTGGCAGTAACAATGACCGATCTCTTTCTTAAATATTAGATGGAAGCAGGCTATATGTCATTTATATACTTCTTTCAAAAGAAAATAATATTAATATATAATTTTAAAATTTGCTTTTTTCCATGAAACAACCAATCATGGTGATATATATGTTGCATTATTATTGATGTTAGAATTGGTAACCTTACACTATAATGTGGCAGAGCAACACAAAGATGGTGCAGAAGAAAATACATGTTTTTACTGTTATTTTTTAATTCCCCCTCTCACCGGTCATCCATAGTGGAGGCACAATCCTGTAGAGATGATCAACCTTCATTACTTGACCTAAGTAACAATTCTTTACGCTAAGAGTCTAAATAGGGAAGGTATTTGATAACAGAAAGCTAGTGTTGAGGTTATTAAGAATGCACTGAAAAGTGCCTTTGCCTGAGCTATGCATTTTCAAGCCAGACATTCCCAGATAGCAATCAGTGGTAGTATCCCTAACTGATTTGCTCTCGATCTAACCCAGACATCGAGGTTAATTGGAACAACCTCTGTGTGACCTAGTCAACTAACTTAACACAAGACAGGCCTTCCCAGTCCGTGATTCAGTCTTATGCTGGGCAGTGCCTCAGATACAAATAATTCATGTTTGGATTAACATTTTCTGTCCTAGTGGTGATTTGAAAAAAAAATGTTTTATTGTATGTCAGTGTTTGTGTCAGTGTAAATATCCTTTAATATTTGCACACACATCAAGGAACAATCCTATTTTAAAAATTGGTGTATGAATATATCAGGATGGCAGACTTTAAATGTCTGCTATTTTCAGAAAGTACTTCCTTATCCGTGAGTCACAACAAATTTAGTTGCAATCAGATGTCTGCTAATTATTATTCAGTGAGACAGATGTTTAATTTGAATTTCTCTGTACACATACCTCAGAATAAATTGGAGTTAAAACCAGTAACAACTTCAAATTATTTGTTAAGTCCCATTGCACCCAAACACCCAGTCAATTAACATAGTTTTAAGCAATAATGCCTTAAGGTGCTGATGCAAAGAAATTGCCCTGCTTTTGTAATGGGTTCATGGTATAATACTGGAAGAATAGAAAAACAACAAATAAGTTCATGCAATTGCGGGCTTCCTGGATGTATCAACAAAGGCTCTCCAGGTGAATGAGTCAAAAAATACTTTCTATGACAGGGTGAGCCACCAAGCGTGCAAGCAGCTGGAAAACAGAACCGCCTCCTCTGTGGGGATGGCAATGCCTGTATAGTCAACTGTCCTTCAGTTTAAGAATTACATCTGCAAAGGGTCATAAATTTCTGACATGGGTCTTCAGGCACAATTCTAACTAACAGATCTTGGGACAGAGGGAGCAGACAAAATGCCTCATGAACTAGCAGAATCTGAAGAACAGGACTCTCCTTCTCTTACCTCCACTCTGCCTCATCATTCCAGTATTTAGAGCTTGATATAGATGGAAAGACAAGCAATCTCCATCACAAATCATTGGTAACAAGCTCACCCAGCTATAATGCCAGTTCTTCATGGAGAGATTCTAATGTCTTTGTAATGCTGGCCGTTTCAGAACTGAGAAAGCAGGATAAGGGGATAATTTACAGCAAACTGGAGTCTGTGTCCTGTCCATTGTGGTTGATGTTGTCAGAGTTTTGCCTGAATGGCATTTCTTTTCAACTAAATGTTGACGAGTTGTGATCATCTTAGTATTTATTGCCCATCCCCAAATGCCCTTGACAAGGTTGGCGAAGGTTGCCCTTTGTGAGCCGTTTACTTGAACCACAGCAGCCTTGGCGAAGTATTACACCCACAGTGCTGTTTTGTATGGAGTTCAAGGAATCTGACCCAGTAACAGCAAACAAACACCGATATCATACTAAATCAGGGTGGTGTGTGGCTTGTTGGGGGTAGTTCATACAGGATGGTGAGGCCTGATCCTATGGATCCGCTACCTTTGCCATTGAAGGTGCTGCCAGAAGAGTCTTAGTGAGTTTCTACAGTGCTT
This sequence comes from Stegostoma tigrinum, assembly GCF_030684315.1. Taxonomy (NCBI): domain Eukaryota; kingdom Metazoa; phylum Chordata; class Chondrichthyes; order Orectolobiformes; family Stegostomatidae; genus Stegostoma; species Stegostoma tigrinum. The sequence continues at coordinate 7,483,517 of NC_081383.1, read as the reverse complement.
CTAGTAGATGGGATGCACTGCAGCCACTGTGCGATTGTGGTGAATGGGGTGCCAATCAAGCAGACTGTTATGTTGAGGTTCTTGAATGTTGTTGAAGCTTCACTCACTAGACCCATGAAGACTTACATCCTGTAGGGGGTGGACAGACTTTGGGAAGTAGGATCTGAGTTACTTGTCACAGAATTCCTAGCCACTGAGCTGCTCTTGTAGCCACAATATTTATCTCACTGGATCAGTTCCGTTTCAGGTCAATGATAACCTACAGGATTTTGAAAGTGGGAATTCCAGCTCTGCTAATGACATTGCATGTCAAGGAGATATGGTTAGATTCTTTCTTGATGGAGGTGTTACTGCCTGGTAATTAGCACTATTGTTACTTGGTATTTATTACCTGAAGAGGGATGCTAGCTTTTGTTTGACAGTCCTTCTATTTAAGCTGGAGGATATGGTTGAAGCATCCTTGATGGAATGTCTTCATTACTGTAGCATGTCTCATTGTAATCAATGCCTGCGCTGAGGCTGGTACCAATGTCTCTCTTTAGTTTTGCACTGCATCCAAGAATGAGAGTAACTCTGCCTTAATTTCAAAGAAGATGAGACTGGCTTTGGCAATTATCAAAAAAAGGCAGGCAGTCCTGCATTTATATTATCACAGAGATAGTAGGAACTGCCGATGCTGGAAAATCTGAGATAACAGTGTGAAGCTGGAGGAACACAGCAGGCCAAGCAGCATCAGAGGAGCAGGAAAGCTTGACGTTTCAGGTCGGGACCCTTACAGACCCGAAACATCAAGCTGTCCTGCTCCTCTGATGCTGCTTGGCCCACTGTGTTCATCCAGCTTCACACCGTGTTATCTCTTGTATTTATATGTTACTTTTCACAAGACATTCCAAAGTGCTTTGTACTCAATGAGGACTTTATCAAGTATAATCATGATTGTACTGTAGTAAATTCAGCAGTGAATTTGTGGACAGCTAATTCCAGCCATATGATAGACCGCACTTGGAATACTGTGTCCAGTTCTGGTCGCCCTATTATAGGAAAGATGCGGATGCTTTGGAGAGGGTTCAGAGGAGGTTTACCAGGATGCTGCCTGGACTGGAGGGCTCATCTTATCTTATGAAGAGAGGTTGACTGAGCTTGGACTTTTTTCATTGGAGAAAAGGAGGAGCAGAGGGGACCTAATTGAGGTATACAAGATAATGAGAGGCATAGATAGAGTTGATAGCCAGAGACTATTTCCCAGGGCAGAAAAGGCTAACACGAGGGGTCATAGTTTTAAGCTGGTTGGAGGAAAGTATAGAGGGGATGTCAGAGGCGGGTTCTTTACACAGAGAGAGTTGTGAGAGCATGGAATGCGTTGCCAGCAGCAGTTGTGGAAGCAAGGTCATTGGGGACTTTTAAGAGACTGCTGGACATGCATATGGTCACAGGAATTTGAGGGTGCATACATGAGGATCAATGGTCGGCACAACATCGTGGGCTGAAGGGCCTGTTCTATGCTGTACTGTTCTATGTTCTATGATAATGGAATTATCTGTTTTTGTGACATTTGTTATGAGAATAATTTTGTCCAGGAAAGCCGCAACAACTTTACTGTGCTTCTTTTATATCCACCTGAGCTGTTGGCAGGGCAATGATTTAATGCCTGATCTGAAAATGACAGCCTAGATTATGCATTGAAGTTTCCAGAATGAGACTTGAATCTGCAATCTCCAGACTCAGAAGTGGGAAAGCTCCAATGAAAAGATGGGTAACACCCAGTGGCCCTTTAATATTCAGCAACTATTGCTGGGTTGCAAATCTGCGTCATTTATGTATGAGCTGCGCAACATGATAATTATACAAGGATGCCTCATGGTTGAGTCAGTTCACCCAGTGAGCAGGTGAGCCATCAAGGTCATTTCAGCCGTGACTAGCTAAGATGAGCCATTTGGCTTTCCATATCTGCACTGATTCTGTGAAATCAAGACATGTTATATTTAATGGGATGAATCTTAATTTTCTTTTGGCTAAGTTACGTCAAGGGTTTTGGAGCAATTTTGCTGCAAAAGCTTAGTGTGATTACCTTCTGCATCTTACCAAACTCATCTCATTAATTATCTGACCCAGGCTATCTTTCAGGTCTAATTTCCACCCCTTCCTTCCATGTCGCTTTCCCACGATAACCTGCCACTCAATGGATATACTCTGAAACACTGTGATCACTTGTGCCCAACCCATCTTTAGAAGCTCATTGTGCATCTCAGTAAGCAGTGGCATTCCAAAGATGCCCTGCCTGGTCAAGAATGGAGTCTACCCTTGTTACAATGCCTCTTCATCCTTGGGCGGCTTAGGAAATAATGGCCTGGTATGGCAACTGCCCTGCCCAGGACCATAACAAACTACAGAAGGTTGTGTGCGCAGCCCAGACCATCACAGAAGCCAACCTTCCTTCCATGGACTCCATTTACATTGCAGTGGAAACATCGTCAAAGACCCATCCAACCCCAGTAATGTTCTCCTACAATCTCTTCTGTCAGGCAGAAAATACAGAAGCTTGAACATGCACACCAACAGATTCAAGAACTTCTTCTTTCCTGCCTTTATTAGACTGACAAACGACTCTCCAACTTCAAATAACATTGATCTTGCTAATGTTGATCTTGTTTCACACACATCCTGTCCAGTGTAACCTGTATACCTCACTCTGTCTAAGCACCCTATAATCTGTATGTCCTCGCGTACTATAATCTGCGTGTACTGCTTGCAAACAAAGCTTTTCACTGTAATTAGGTAGACGTGACTAAATTAAATCAAATCAAATTAGGGAAAGGGAAGATGGTGCCCAAGCCTCCAACAGGGACTGGACGTCCTAGTGGGTGGAGAGAAGAGCAACATTCTCCTCCCGGAAGATTAGCAGAGGATGCCGAGCTACCAAGACCCTGTCAGCCTTGTCTGAAGTCCTGACAGGGGTCATTGCTGACTGCAGGGTGCAGAAGAATGGCTATTAATGCAAAGAGAAGGTCAATGACATTGTCCACTCTGCCAGGTTAAGTGCCACACTTTTCTGTCTGCTGCCTCACACTCACTCCATCACTGCTACTGCACCCACCTCTCACCAGGGCGCAAGCTCTGCCACTCTCACTGTTACAATACCTTCCCTCACTCACCGTATCCACTTGCACCCTCCTCTCCCACTAACCCTGCATGCTGTGCGTGCTGCCCCCTCAATCCTTCGCTACATCTGACAACCTTTCTGCCACATGCATCAACACTAATCGCCGTACTATCCACTGTAATTTCATTCATTTCCACTCCTCCTTCGATTACGGGAGAAAACCACTCCCAACAAGACAGAGCGAGCTGATACTGTTGGAGGATTGCCTGAAATCAGTGCCCTCACTGACTACAAGGAGAGAATCCTTGTTTTCACAAGGACTGTGACTGCTGGGATTCTAAACAATCCATGTCTTGCCAAACGAGTATGTTCTCCTCTCAAATTAACCCCACCGTCGCCCTTAATCATTGCACACCACTTCTTATCCGGGCCACAATGCATCTCTCTCGTTCTGACTCTCTTTTGTCTTGCAAGTTCTGCCAGCCTCCCCATAATCTGTTCAGGGAAGTGGTCACTCCCCCCAGAAGAGTCCTCCTGGACCTCTGAGGACAAGAGTACTAACGCTTCAGAAGAGCCATCAGCAAGGCTGCCTCCTGCAGCCCCACCCTGTAGCCCAGATACTGACACCTTAGCAGGAACTGCAGATGTAGAGATTGTGGAGATGCAATCTGGTGAGCATGTCACAGTGACAGCTCCATAGCTGGCTGAGGAAGAAACAGCCCTTGCTGCTGGCATTCGGAACACTGCTCAGCACTAGGCAGGAGGCAATCCCATGGTGTTGCATGGATTTCATTGAAATATACGGAGTAAAGCAGCAGCGGCAAACAGGCATGTAGGATGCAATGGCCCTCATTACCCAGAAACTGCAGTAGTGCAGTGGGTCCTGTGTCTGTCTGTCTGTCTGCCTGCCTCCACAAGAAGATCCTCTGCAATCCCTGACCTGTCGAGACATAAGTGCCCAGAGCTGCTCCAACAAACCTCCAGTGCCAATGTACTCAGCAGCCCCACAGGCTCCCTCCATGCCTATCAAAGCACAATACTGCAGACACTGGAAAACTGAAGGAAAAACAGAAATTGTTGGAGAAACTCAGCAGGTCTGGCAGCATCTGTGGAGAGATAAACAGTGTTGACGTTTCGAATCTAGTACGACTCTTCTTGAAGTTCTGAAGAGGCGTCATGACAGACTCAAAACACTAACTCTGTTTCTCTCTCCACAGATGCTGCCAGACCTGCTGAGTTTCTCCAGCAATTTCTGTGTTTGTTCTCTTCAGTCAAGCTGCAGAACCGAGTTCACTGAGACATTGTGGAAGAAGATATAAAATGTTTAGAAGGTACGTTGGATGTAAAAGGCTTGTACATTACACTCAGTTTATACATAAACAGCTCCTGTTGTTAACTTTCAAGGTTTTTATGAGTCTCTGTGTAGGCACTAAAAACATTTTCACATCACCTGGCAGCACCTTGTGGATGGATGAGAGCCTACTGCACCATCTGGAAGTAGAGGAACATTACATAAACATGCCATTGGGTCATGGTGCCACTTTTGCCCCTTCTTCTTTAACATTCCCCGACTGTTTGGCTCCTGCAATGTGCAAAGGTGTAGTTGTTAAAGAGTTGTACAGCAGTGGCTGTGCCGGAGAGCTGCAACACATAGAGTCAATGACGTAGGAGGGCCAGGGAGTAGGCAGCCTGCTTGCCTGCATGCTGTACATTGCTTGGACCTGTGACCAATCTCGTTTTTGTTTAAATGCCCTATAATCAGTGCTTGCTACAGCCCCTCCCTTACAGGTTGAGTCATTTACCCGGTCCATTCCAAACATGGTCACAGCCACTTTGACGACAGGCAGACAATATATAATGTGGGAAAATTTAAGGTTATGTCCTTTGGCAGGAAGAATAAAGGAGCTGAATATCATTTAAATAGAGAATGAGCGCTTGAAAACTGTAGCAAACAGGGACTGGATGTCCTCGTGCATGAATCTTTAAAAGCTAGCACCCAAATTCAGTGGGGCAAATTGAATGATTTTCTTTATTTCCGATGGAATGGTATATAAAAATAGGAAAGTCTTGCTAAAACTGTACAAGGTACTAGTTAGACCTCAGCTAGAATACAGTGAATAATTTTGATCCCCTTATCTTAGGAAAGAAATACTAATGTTGGAGGTACTTCAGAGAAGGTGACAAGGATGATCCCCTGTACAGAAATTCAGTTTGAGAGAGAGCAATTCGGGTCTTAAAACAGTGCCCAAAACTTAAATAAGGGCAATGGCAGAGGTATGAGGCAAGAGTTGTCTCGGAAAACAGTCTAAGGGGAAGATCAAGTAGATGAGCAGTGATAACTAACATATAAGCAGATCTTGCACAATGCTCAGCCAAAAAAGTATTCCAGTCAAAAAATAAGGATGCAATAAAAGGATCAACCACCTGTGGCTTTCAAAGACGGTCAAGGAGATTATGCAGTGAAAAACTAAGGCACATAAAGCAGTGAAAACTCAAGGTTTAAAAACAGTGAAGTCTTGTTACAACTGAACAGGATTTAGTGAGGCCAGTACTACATACAGTTTTGGTCCCCAGATTTAAGAAAGGATCTATTGGCATTAGAGGCAGTTAAAAGAGCTTTACTAGGTTGATTCCTGGGATGAAGCAGTTGAATGGTTAAACGGATTAGGCTTTTAATCCTGTGGGTCTCGAAGAATGAGCGGTGATTCTATTGAAACCTACAAGATTCTGAGGGGGCTTGACAGGGTAGATGTCATGAAGATGTTTCCACTAGTGAGGGAACCTCAAACTCAGGACATAGTTACAGCATAAGGGGACACTCATTTAAAACTGAGATGTGAAAGAATTTCTTCTCCCAGAGGCTATTTTGTTTGGAGGAGAAGTTGAGTATATTGGGCCTGTATTCATTGGAGTTTAGATGATTGAGAGGTGACTCTATTGAAACGTGTAAGATTCCTAGGGATTTTGGCGAGGTAGATGCTGAGAGATTATTTCTTCTTGTAGAACAGCCTAGGATCAAAGGGTATAATCTCAGAGTAAGGAGTCAAGCATCTAAAATGGACATAAGGAGGAATTGCTCCTCTCAAAAGGTATGGAATCTGTGAAATTCTTTACTGCAACACACTGAGGATAGGTCATTATATTTAAGGCCAAGATAGATCGATTTTGATCAGTGAGGGAATCAATGGTTAGAGGAAAAAGGCAGGAAAATGGAGTTGAAGATTATCAGATGAGGCATGATCTTACTGAACAATTAAGCACACTCGATGGGCTGAATGGCTTATTTCTGCTCCTCCGTCTTATGTTCTTAGGATCTTAAATACTGGAATAGAACAGTCGGGCCAAATAGCCTGCTACAGTGCTCTCACCTCTTTGTATGTAAAAGGCATGTTTGACCAATGCCCAGTTTCAATTTCCACTAAATGCAACTGATCCAAAATTGACATCAACCAGTAAATGTTTTCAGTTATCCAAGTGCCTTTCAACACAGCACATCAAAGATAAGCTGATAGCTGTATTCTGGAGCCAGTTTCTGCAACACTTGTGCCTGAATACTGCAGCTGACCAGTGGCATGCATGAATAATTCACAGAATATCAGGGCTAAGGATTTATAAATTCCACTGCGGTTTGGAGCTCTCGTTTTCATTCCTATATTTAGCTGTTTGCCGAGTAAAACACATGCTACAGTTGTGACTGTGAGTGCAGCTAGTATGGAATGCATGTTATTAGGGTCTGACCATGTGCTGTTTTATTTGAGAGAAACTAATACCATTTAGTAAGGACTAATTGTGAATTTCTGAATTCTTTAATTTTTAACAACTGTCAAATGTGCTTGTGCCTCATTTATATCTGTTGTAAAGATATTGTTGGTAATATTGTTCCTGTAATGGCTCAAATGACTGTTTTGAACTGCGCAATTCAGAAGGGACAAGACCAGAAAGGTGCGAGAGAAACTCAGCTGGTCTGCTAGCACCTGCAAAGAGAGGAAAACAGAGTTCAACTTCAATTCCAGTGCAACACGTATAAAATCATAGAGATGTACAGCATGGAAACAGACCCTTCAGCTCAATTTGTCCATGCTGACCACTTATCCTAAACTAAAGCAGTCCCATTTGCCAGCATTTGACCAATATCCCTCTAAACCCTTCCTATTCATGTACCCATCCAGATGCCTGATTGGAAACAATTTGCCTCTGCTTTCTCAATCAATGCCATTTATGCTTTTTGGACTTGTCTGTTAAAGGGCAATTCGAGGGTTGATACAAACCCAACTTCTCCCGTCTCTTCACACACATTCTTTCACCCCAGTATCATTCTGTGGGTCTCCTTTGTGTTCTTTCCACTGGAAGACTTGGGTAGCATCACTTTGTTTGGGTCACACTTTGGTTTCAAGTTCCAAACTTCTTCAAAACTGAAAGATGCTGCAAAAGTGATGGATTGTAAGTTATAGAAAAAAGTAGGAGTAGAGGAACAAGGTGGTGGAAGTGCCTCATAGCAAATACAACGGGAGTGCTAATAGCAGTAGAGATATAGGTTAAGAATTGGTGTTTATGATGGGTGCTAACAACAGAAAATAGGTCAGCTCTTTTGAAAACCAACTTATGCAAGCAAGATACTTGATTGTGGGGAGGAGGGAGATAGTAATCAGAATGGAGGACAGTGTTAATGGTTTGAGGTTGTTAAGCTCAATGGTGAATCCTGAAGGCTATAAAAATCTTGAGGCAAATGAAGTGCTGTTCCTTCAGCTTACATTGGCTTCGCTGGAATACTGCAACAGGCCTAGGACAGAATTGTGAGCTTGAGATATTGAAATGTCAAGCAACTGGAAGGCCAGGGTCATTTTTTTTGACAGAAGGGAAGTGTTCTGCAAAATGGTCCCCTAATTTGCCAATCGGATCTTGCCAATGTTGGGGAGATCACATTGTGAGCAGTGGACTAAATTGAAAGAAGTGCAAGTAAGTCTCTGGAAATCATGGGGTTTAACCTATGGTCTGTGCTGAGTTAGTGAGTTGGGTTAGGGTTAGGTTGGGTTGGAACAATTGACAAGCTTATGACTTATCCATTGGCTCTATTTAGTTACTTAAGGAATTCATCCAGCCCCTGTGGGCATTTTACCCATGGCTGCTGAAGGCCAAGCCATGTGGGAAATCCGGCAGCCTTAGCTGCATGGGCTGACATCAGATAAGGGGGAGCCCTCTTTGCAGCTCCTTTGGTCCAACAGAAGCACCTTCACCAAGGTCACCTCCCCTTTTGACCTTCCTCCCAGTCTCTTGAGCACAGTCCCCTGCCCTCCTCATTATTCTTGCTGAGGCTCCAACCACAGGCTTAATTGGGCACCTCAGTTATGGTGAGGCTGCTTGTAATCCTAGCAGTGGCCTCTCTGTCTTTCTAGCAAGATACAGGTGGAAGTCTCCTTTTAATGCATTCAATGTTGCTCATGGTGTTAAATTGGTATGGAACAGCTGTTGGCTGCATTCCTCCCGTCTTTTTTATCTAGGGGTTGGGAGAGGGCCACAGACCACAGCACTCTGTAGAATCAAGACCTATATAAAATTATTGATTATAGTTAAACCAGAGTTTGAATTAATTCACACAATGATAATATGAACCCATTAAAAATTACTTCTTTCCTGCTGTGGTGAATTAAGTTCCACACAGAGATGAAAGTACGAGGTCTCTAAAATGGTTCTAAATGCTCTTTTAAAATAGGCCAATAGAAGCAGAAATATTTATCACTACCATTGTCACACCATTACAAATCGGTAAAGTAAGCACCATCAGACAGGGGCCAGAAATCAGATTTAAACTGCTACATGCAATTCCAAAGCCATATGTTGCTGAGCCCTAATCTAGACTGCCAGCCCAGGTTAGTATTGAGGGAGCTTTGCACTATCAGAGGTGACGTTTTTCATCTCTGAGATGTTAAGACAAGGCCCTGCCTGCTGTCCCAAATAGATGTAGAAGATCTCATGACACTATTTCAAAGAAGGGCTGGAGAGTTATCCCTGGTATCTTGACCAATCTCTCAATCAACATCATAAAAATAAACATTTTAACTTACTGCCATTACTCCGCTGTTTGTGCAGCCTTGGTGTGTACAAGTTAGCTAGTTTCCATATTGAATCCATTTTGACAGAGCTGCAAGTCCTCCTGCTAGTTACAGGAGCAGAATTTCTCTGAGGAATCCAAAACAAAACAGATTCCTGTAAAAGATTGGGAGCATTGATACTCTTAAATTTGAAAAAAATGAAAAATGTCTTAGTCTGCAGTATGTAATTAATAACTTTGAAGCTTTTGAAGAAAAGCAAAGAGATTTATGTGGGCCAAGAGGAGACATTCTTGTGGTCATCTGTTATTTTTCAGGATTTCCAAGCATCCATACTTCAAATTCAAAGCATTCTACACATTGTGAGAGCTTTGAAAACAAACAAAATCTTTTGTTTTTCACAAATTAGAAGCTCGCTCCAAGATGCAGTTGGGTTAACAATCATTGTTACTATAAAATAAATATTTACACTCCATATAATATTCTGTTAAGCTCTTCCTAGTTCTCCTCATTTAAGACCATCCATAAAGCCTCCCTATTTGCACAGATGTTTAGATGTTATGACATGCCTCTGGGGCAGGTGGGACTTGAATCAGGATTTTCTGGCTTAGAGTTATGGACGCTAGCACTGCACCACAAATCCCAAAGAAGCTAATTTTATCCTTCATGCAAGAGGAGAAATATGGAAGTTCAATGAGCTAATGGACCATTAGCTGCTGTACTTTCCACCCGGTGTGGCTAGATTGTGATCAGGAACAGCAACCATTTCTCTCCCTAATCACATTCTCCAACAGACCTGGTATGAGCCTTTGTTTTCATATTCAAGTCTGAGTGGGATTTGAACCCATAACCTTCTGCTTCAGATATAAGCATAATACCAAATGAACCAGAGCTGACATACTGGAGGGCACCTAGCATGTGATGCACATGCACTGAGTCCTTGACTTTATGCAGGGATAGGCTGGGAGTGCAGGATTGTTTCTGTTTCTCATGAGATAGTAGGGGGGAGGCATTAAGGAACCATCTGGGAAGGGACTCCTAGGATTACCTATCTGGCCGGCCCTCCCTACTGTTAAGAGAGGAACTAATAAGTCCGCAGTTTTAGTGACTTACCTTAAAAAATGTGGAGCTATTTTAAATCTTGAAAGCAGTGCTACCTATTTATCTGCTTCCTGCAGTCATTCACATGTAAACAAAACCATGTGTTCCCAGCAGTGAAAAGAGGAAAACAAAGGTGCAGGGGAACAAGATAATAAATATGTGTTCATTGAAAATAAAAGCCTACAGCATCTTCTGATTCTCTACTTGAAACTGTGACATTTTTCAATAATTCTTGCATATTTATTTAAAGCACAAGTTGAACACGGAAGGAACACTTCTGATGGATCTGTAAGTAAATCTAAGAATAGCTAATCAACAATGTACAGGAAGGTCACCATGACTCTGCATGAATCACCCTTCAGGAACAGAGGCTAAGCAAAGGGATATAATATCTAAAAAAATCTCTGGTGACACTGGTACAGTGGAAGGGACTGTTGGAAGACAGCTGGTGGGATTGAGGAGACTGACAATTGAAAGGATTTGGAAATAAATTTGTGAGAAATGTGATGATAGTGAAGGAAATACTTTTCAATTTGTTGCTAGGAAATTTCACCGTAGATTTTTGTGCAGTATGCTTTTTACAAGCGGGATGGCTTAAGCTCAGTTCCACCCTTGGATGTAGAGTTTGCACATTCTCCCCGTGTCTGCATGGGTTTCGTTCGGGTGCTCCGGTTTCTTCTCACAGTCCACAGATGTGCAGGTTAGGGTGGATTGACCATGCTAAATTGTCTGTAGCGTCTAGGGATGTGTAGGCTAGGTGGATTAGCCATGCTAAATGTGGGGTTACGAGGATAGGGTCGGGGAAATCGGTCTGGTTGGAATGCTGTTTGGAGGGTCAGTGCAGATTTGATTGGCCAAATGGCTTTTTTCAGCACTGTAGGGATTCTATGAAGTGAGGAATATGAATATCAGGATGCAGATTTTGAAATAAAGGATGGACAAATTTGCCCTGAAAATGCGTTGATGCCCTGAATTTGGGGAGTGGGGTCAGTTGTAATGTTTGAGACTGAGATCGATGGGTTTTTGTTCAGTAAGTGTCTCAAGGGATGGGAAACAAACATGGAATTTGAAGTTCAGGCCAGCCAGGATCAAACTGAATGAGCAAACAGGTTTAAAGAACTGAATGAACAGATTGTGATATTCCTGCAACACATTGTGATAATTAGAGTTCATATTGCATTGCTTGCCAATGAAAACAAAATAAGGATTTTACTATCATTCCTTCCACAAACTTTGATATCTCAAAACACTTTATAGCAAGTATAGTATTTTAAAGTTCATACACTGTTGAATGTAGTACTATATTGCAAATGTTTATAACCGACCAGTGCAAAAGAGTAATAGAAGTGTACCATTAAAAAAGACCCTTCTGCCCATCAACTTTGCGTCAGCCACAAACCTGACTATTCTAAACCCATTTTCCAACACTTGAACTGTAGCCTTGTATGCCTTGGTATCATAAATATACTTCCAAAGACTTTTAAAATATTATGAGGATTTCTGCCTATATCACCCAAAAAGTAGCGATTTCCCACCACTATCTGAATGAAGAACTTTTTCTTCATATCCTCTCTAAATCTCCTACCCCTCACCTTCAATCCATGTCCCCAGGTTATTGATCCCTCCACCAATAGGTAAGATCCCTTCATTCAACCCTACCTATGCCCTTCATGATTTTATATCTCAGTCGCATGTTCCCTCAGCCTCCTCTGCTCCAAGGAAAACAAAATCTCTCTTCATAACTCTCCATAACTTCATAAAATTCTCCAGCCCAGGCAACATCCAGGTCAAGCTCCTTTGCTCCCTCTTCAGTGCAATAAATCCCTCCTGTAATGTGGATTCCAGAGCTGCACACCATACTGTAGCCATGGCCTAACCAGGGTTTTATACAGGAACAAAAACAAAGTTGCTGGAAAAGCCAAACAGGTCTGGCAGCAGCTGTGAAGGAGAAAGCAAAGTTAACGTATCGGGTCCGGTGACTCTTCCTCAGTCACCAGACCTGAAACGTTAACTTAGTTTTCTCCTTCACAGATGCTGCCAGACTTGCTGAGCTTTTCCAGCAACTTTGTTTTTTTTTCCCTGATTTACAGCAGTTCTTTTGGTTTTTATTAGTGTTCCACACAGCTCCAGCTTAACCTTCCTGCTCTTAATTTTTTTGCCTCGGCTAACAAAGGCAAATGTTCATATGCTGGTTTAATCACTTCTTCTACCTGTCCCACCACTGTGTGGGACCGGTGAACATGCACACCACAATCCCTCGGAATTTTGGCATTTTCCAGTGTTCATCCTATATCACCTTGCTTTGTTTGTCCTGCCCAAATGTATCGCCTCACAATTATCCAGATTGAATTTCATGTGCCACTTGATCAGCTTATCTGACTAGCCCATCTATATCCTCCTACAATCTAAAGGAGTCCTCCTCACTATTTGCCGCCCCACCAATTTTCTTATCAGCAAACATACTGATCAACACTGCCATATTCAAGTCTGAATCATTTATCCAAAACATGAAAGCAAGGACCCCAATACTGATCCCTGTGGAACCTCACTGGGCACAGGCATCCAGTCACACATCTCTTGACAATCACCCTCTGCTTCCTGCCACTCAGCTAATTCTGGACCTAATTAGCTGAATTTCCTTGGATTCCATGACCAATGAGAATGTTTTAGTTTGAGGAATGAAAATTAATCCAAGAAACCTTCTGTACTAATCAAAATTGCTGAAAAAGCTCAGCAGGTCTGGCAGCATCAGTGAAGGAAAAAACAGAGTTAACGTTTTAGGTCCCGGTGACCCTCCTAACCTAAAATGTTACCTCTGTTTTTTCCTTCACAGATGCTGCCAGAGCTGCTGAGCTTTTCCAGCAACTTTGTTTTTGTACCTGATTTACTGCGTCCGTAGTTCTTTCGGTTTTTACCTTCTAACCCTAGTTAGACTAGTGCCCTGGGATCTTCTACATTCACCAAAGAAAGCTGACGGGATGATTGAACTTTTTATTTGAAACCAGACGATCTGAAAGTGCAGTATTCCTTCAGTACTCCATTGGAGTATCAGCTTGGATTTAATGCTGATCTCTGGAGTGGGGCTTGAATCCAAATTTTGATTCGGAGGTGAGAGTGTGACCAACAGAGGCTGACCGCTAAATGTGTAGGAACAAGAAACTTTTAAGCTGGAACAGAAATTGAGGAGACAACATGGTCAGCATGCCCTCAAAATGCCGAAGAGTAGGTAGGTCCTGAGTATTACTGCAGCAAAAGTGAAAAATCAATAGTGTATGTCTTGGAGGGACCTTGGAGATGATGGTGTTCCCAAGTCCCCTGCTGTTGTTGTCCATCTGGATGGTAGGGTCACAGTTACAGGATAGTGGAACTCAACACATGTAAGCTGTTACACTAAGACTTTCCTACTGTACAGAATTCAAGAATCCAAGTAGTCGAATTAGTTTCTAAGCGGTTGGAGGATCCAGAAAAAGACAAATATAAAATTATTGCTCCCAAAATATTTCCTGCCTGAAAATGAATGTCAGCCATCAGAGAGTTAAAGCTCTGAGAAGAGGCAGCCTGCCAGACCTCTGCATGGAATCCAACACTCGTTTTCTGCCTCAAGTGATGTAGGAGTCAGAATTATTACAATGAGCCACAGTATAGCTCGATGTTTCATCTTTCATTGATGTCACAATTCTTCTGTTGCCCTCACTGAATCACTTAGAGCGTGTCTATGATCCTGCATTGTGTTTAACAACAGAAAACATTCACCAGGACGACTGACAAAACACGAGTCGCATTGGTGCTTCTGAACGATACACTGGGATACTCCAAACCAACATTGCACAATTCTGCACGTGGCAATTTCTCTTGGTCAACAATAGTGAATGAAGGCTATTAAAGAAAGAAGGAATTTGCATTTATATAGCTTGTTTCATTAACACAGGCTTGCAGACAATTTAATTTCTTTTTGAAGTACAACGTAGGGAAAAAGACAGTCATTTTACACCCAGCAAGTTCCCATGCATTACAATGCAATAATGGTCTGGATTGTTTTAGCATAACAACCAATGAATAATTATTGCCAAGTACTGGGGAGAGTGCCTCAGCTCTTCTTTATTGTCATGGATTTTTTAAAGTCCATATTTATGGGCTGAAAGCATCAGTTTTTAATCTCTCAATTATAAGGCTTCACATCTCACCATGCAGTACTAGTACTGAAGCAATAGTCTGGATTACGGGTTTGTAAAATTAGGAACAGGAGCACGCCATTCAACCCCTTGAGTCGGCTTCGGTATTCAGTAGGGATCATGGCTGCTCCTTCCCCATAATCCATGTTCTGCCGACTGATCAAGAATCTGTCTATTAATTAAATATGTCCAAGACCCAACGGCAAATGTGTACCACTGAAATATAGCATCATTAAAATGAACAGTACTAACTGCATATGTAGCCAGCTGATAGCAACATCACATGGTGCGATATTGAGCGATTCAAAACATCAGATTGTGTGGTATTGAGTGATCTGAGACATCAGATGGTGTGGTATTGAGTGATTAAGACTTCTAAGCCTAGATTTGATGTCTGATCTCTGGTCATTTAGACACACTCATCTGGACGAATAAGTCAAGAACTTGAATTCATTTCCGTACCTGAGTTTAAAAAGGGCACAGAAGATCACAAGATAATAAAATGTGAGGCTGGATGAACACAGCAGGCCAAGCAGCATCTCAGGAGCAAAAAAGCTGACGTTTCGGGCCTAGACCCTTCATCAGAGAGGGGGATGGGGAGAGGGAACTGGAATAAATAGGGAGAGAGGGGGAGGCGGACCGAAGATGGAGAGTAAAGAAGATAGGTGGAGAGTAGAGTATAGGTGGGGAGGTAGGGAGGGGATAGGTCGGTCCAGGGAAGACGGACAGGTCAAGGAGGTGGGATGAGGTTAGTAGGTAGATGGGGGTGCGGCTTGGGGTGGGAGGAAGGGATGGGTGAGAGGACGAACCGGTGAGGGAGGCAGAGACAGGTTGGACTGGTTTTGGGATGCAGTGGGTGGGGGGGGAAGAGCTGGGCTGGTTGTGTGGTGCAGTGGGGGGAGGGGACGAACTGGGCTAGTTTAGGAATGCAGTAGGGGAAGGGGAGATTTTGAAACTGGTGAAGTCCACATTGATACCATATGGCTGCAGGGTTCCCAGGCGGAATATGAGTTGCTGTTCCTGCAACCTTCGGGTGGCATCATTGTGGCACTGCAGGAGGCCCATGATGGACATGTCATCGAGAGAATGGGAGGGGGAGTGGAAATGGTTTGCGACTGGGAGGTGCAGTTGTTTGTTGCGAACTGAGCGGAGGTGTTCTGCAAAGCGGTCCCCAAGCCTCCGCTTGGTTTCCCCAATGTAGAGGAAGCCGCACCGGGTACAGTGGATGCAGTATACCACATTGGCAGATGTGCAGGTGAACCTCTGCTTGATGTGGAATGTCATCTTGGGGCCTGGGATGGGGGTGAAGGAGGAGGTGTGGGGACAGGTGTCGCATTTCCTGCGGTTGCAGGGGAAGGTGCCGGGTGTGGTGGGGTTGGAGGGCAGTGTGGAGCGAACAAGGGAGTCACGGAGAGAGTGGTCTCTCCGGAAAGCTGACAGGGGAGGGGATGGAAAAATGTCTTGGGTGGTGGGGTCGGATTGTAAATGGCGGAAGTGTCGGAGGATAATGCGTTGTATCTGGAGGTTGGTAGGGTGGTGTGTGAGAACGAGGGGGATCCTCTTGGGGCGGTTGTGGCGGGGGCGGGGTAACACATCCCTCACACCCCGCCCCCGCCACAACCGCCCCAAGAGGATCCCCCTCGTTCTCACACACCACCCTACCAACCTCCGGATACAACGCATTATCCTCCGACACTTCCGCCATTTACAATCCGACCCCACCACCCAAGACATTTTTCCATCCCCTCCCCTGTCAGCTTTCCGGAGAGACCACTCTCTCCGTGACTCCCTTGTTCGCTCCACGCTGCCCTCCAACCCCACCACACCCGGCACCTTCCCCTGCAACCGCAGGAAATGCTACACCTGTCCCCACACCTCCTCCCTCACCCCCATCCCAGGCCCCAAGATGACATTCCACATCAAGCAGAGGTTCACCTGCACATCTGCCAATGTGGTATACTGCATCCACTGTACCCGGTGCGGCTTCCTCTACATTGGGGAAACCAAGCGGAGGCTTGGGGACCGCTTTGCAGAACACCTCCGCTCAGTTCGCAACAAACAACTGCACCTCCCAGTCGCAAACCATTTCCACTCCCCCTCCCATTCTCTAGATGACATGTCCATCATGGGCCTCCTGCAGTGCCACAATGATGCCACCCGAAGGTTGCAGG
Source organism: Stegostoma tigrinum (assembly GCF_030684315.1). Taxonomy (NCBI): domain Eukaryota; kingdom Metazoa; phylum Chordata; class Chondrichthyes; order Orectolobiformes; family Stegostomatidae; genus Stegostoma; species Stegostoma tigrinum. The sequence goes on along the minus strand of NC_081383.1, from coordinate 7,466,926 downwards.
AACAGCAACTCATATTCCGCCTGGGAACCCTGCAGCCATATGGTATCAATGTGGACTTCACCAGTTTCAAAATCTCCCCTTCCCCTACTGCATCCCTAAACCAGCCCAGTTCGTCCCCTCCCCCCACTGCACCACACAACCAGCCCAGCTCTTCCCCCCCCCCCCCCCCCCACCAACTGCATCCCAAAACCAGTCCAACCTGTCTCTGCCTCCCTAACCGGTTCGTCCTCTCACCCATCCCTTCCTCCCACCCCAAGCCGCACCCCCAGCTACCTACTAACCTCATCCCACTTCCTTGACCTGTCTGTCTTCCCTGGACCGACCTATCCCCTCCCTACCTCCCCCACCTACACTCTCTCCACCTATCTTCTTTACTCTCCATCTTCGGTCCGCCTCCCCCTCTCTCCCTATTTATTCCAGTTCCCTCTCCCCATCCCCCTCTCTGATGAAGGGTCTAGGCCCGAAACGTCAGCTTTTGTGCTCCTGAGATGCTGCTTGACCTGCTGTGTTCATCCAGCCTCACATTTTATTATCTTGGAATTCTCCAGCATCTGCAGTTCCCATTATCACAGAAGATCACTGTTTATAGATTCATAGAACATTACAGCACAGTACAGGCCCTTCGGCCCTCGATGTTGTGCCGACCTGTCATACCGATCTCAAGCCCATCTAACCTACACTATTCCATGTACATCCATATGCTTGTCCAATGACGACTTAAATGTACCTAAAGTTGGCGAATCTACTACCATTGCAGGCAAAGCATTCCATTCCCTTACTACTCTCTGAGTAAAGAAACTACCTCTGACATCTGTTCTATATCCTTCACCCCTCAATTTAAAGCTATGCCTCCTCCTGCTCGCCGTCCCCATCCTAGGAAAAAGGCTCTCCCTATCCACCCTATCTAACCCTCTGATTATTTTATATGTTTCAATTAAGTCACCTCTCAACCTTCTTCTCTCTAATGAAAACAGCCTCAAGTCCCTCAGCCTTTCCTCGTAAGACCTTCCCTCCATACCAGGCAACATCCTAGTAAATCTCCTCTGCACCCTTTCCAGAGCTTCCACATCCTTCTTATAATGCAGTGACCAGAACTGTACGCAATACTCCAAGTGCAGCCGCACCAGAGTTTTGTACAGCTTCACCATAACCTCTTGGTCCCGGAACTCGATCCCTCTATTAATAAAAGCTAAAACACTGTATGCCTTCTTAACAGCCCTTGTCCACTCTCGTCGGAAAATGTGGGTGTGGTATTTACAGACCTAAAAGAAGGAAGGTTAGTGTTGGATCTTTCGCTTGTATTTGCCTGAAAATATCCTAAGATGTTTCACAGGAGCATTACTAACAGAATTTAATACCAAACTGCTAACGAGGCATTTGAATGGATGACCAAATGCTTATCAAAGAGCTAAATTTTAAGAAGTCTGGAATGAGGTGAGAGAGAGTCAGATGTTTGGAGAGGGCATTCTAGAGTTTCGGGCCCGGGCAGATAGAGGCATATTCACCTATGTGCTGCAATACACAGATGTGAAAGAGGTTAGAATGGAGAAACATAGTTAACCTGGAGGGATCTGGGAGTCACAGAATTATAATGGTGCAGAAAGAGACCTTTCAGTTCTTCATTCCTGGGCCGGCACTTGGCGTAGGAGGCCACAACTTTTTCTGAAACTGTTCCTGCTGAGAAGTATCCCATTATCCACTGCTACTGGCTTCTGGACTCCTTATTTGCTGATTTTTTTTAAAGGGAATCAAGGGTGCCCCCATGTTAAACCTGAGCAGTATCCACTCTCCTTGTCAGGCTGCTAGCTGTACCTTTGCTCTCTGGCTGTCCAGCTCCAAAAACCACCCTTAATAGGAACTCTGAAAAGAAGGGCAGGTGCGGGGTATGCTTCTTCCAGAAGATCGGGCCCAATAGGATGCTGGCGACATGGCTAGCCTGCAGACCCCATATGGGCTATATGAGGAGCTCCTAATACCCAGCAGAAAATTCAAGTCTCTTAAGTCAGCTATGGACACCCTGTTACACTTCAAAAATGTAATAGCCAGCCAATGAAGTGAGATATCTTGAACGCCCATGTAGAAAGCTGAAGTTAATTTTCCTTCCAGTTCAACCACTTGCATTAACAGGATCTATAATATTGGAAAAGAGCGTGTCCTGTTTGGTAGATCCAGACTAATCGGGAAGAAAGATGAGATATCAAGGTGTAGAGCTGGATGAACACAGCAGGCCAAGCAGCATTAGAGGAGCAGGAAAGTTGACGTTTCGGGTCTGGTCCAGACCCGAAACGCCAGCTTTCCTGCTCCTCTGCTGCTTAGCCTGCTGTGTTCATTCAGCTCTACATCTTGTTACCTCAGATTCTCCAGCATCAGCAGTTCCCACTATCTCTTAATCAGGAAGGAATTTTTTTTAAACCAGCAGATCACCAGTTCCAGATATTTAAAGACTGAAGTTTGCAATATCCCAGTTTCTAAGCTTTTGGGAGAACAAACAGATCTAAGAAATCTTCCTTTTAGTGCATGAGGGAATTTTCTTGCATAGGCTGTCTAAGTCTTTATAAATCAATGGGCTAGAACTTTGTGTTTGGGTTTGGTTTTGTGTATCATTATTTCTGGCCTACTCATTTGTTTTCTCATTTATTTCATTCCCATCATTTAATAAAGTTATCCAGAAATTGAAGGAGACATCTTAAGTTACCATGGTTGTCCATTAGTGTCACACAATGAGTTTCATCCATGTGAAGACTGAACATTTTCAGTCTGAGACAGTTAACGCAGTCTCAATCAGGATTGAACCAGAAACCTTCCTGGGTCCATCTGTGTCCATTTAACAACATTGGCACATTTCCCATGACCTATTGGAAATTTAAAATACCAGATTTTGTCAAAATACCTACAGTATTTTGACATTTTGACCTCCTATAGTTTGGGATATGAGAATGCAATTTCTGTGTGCTAACTCCTTGTGATTGCATTACTAAAACCACCCTCCTAAAATGTTAAGTAAAAACTGAAAGAACTGTGGGTGCTGTAAATCAGGAACAAGAACAAAGTTGCTGGAAAAGCTCAGCAGGTCTGGCAGCATCTGTGAAGGCAAAAACAGAATTAGCGTTTCAGGTCCGGTGACCGTTCCTCAGAACCCCAGACCCAAAACGTTAACTTTGCTTTTTTCCTTCACAGATGCTGCCAGACCTGCTGAGCTTTTCCAGCAACTTTATTTTTGTTCCTAAGATGTTAGCTAGGTTCAAGTGGTAACACAAGATTGTGGGTTCAACTGTAGGACATACGCACATTAATAATGCTGACAAACTCTGTTAATGAGGTGGTGCTGTATTATTGGAAGGACTGCCTTTTGCATGAGACATGAATCCAAGGCTCTATCTGTTAAAGATTGTATTGTACTACTTAAAGAGGAACAGGGTGTTCTGCCAACATATATTCCCCAATTCCCTGCCTAACCTCAATGAAAACCACCAAATAAGAAGGCGTTTATTGGTCTTTCAAAAGTGAACCCATGCATTGTCCGTAAATCTGAAATACAAACAGAAAATGTGGGAAATACTCAGTAGGTCAGGCAGTATCAGTGGAGAGGGAAATATAGTTAATGTTTCAGGTACATTAACAATAGATCATTTAGTTTGTGCAGACTAACTAGGTGCAAATTGACTGTTATAATTGTCCAGTAACAGTACTGAATAAACCGATGCTTGCCCTTGAGGATACAGTTGGGTGCTATAAATACCCACACATGACCTCTTTCTTCTTAATGCACTGAGAATATCATAGGTCTTTCGGTCTATAATTCTGTCCCTGGGAAAAGGGGGCATGGTTGTGGCATTCTTGATTGCAGGAAATTCATAAATGGAGCTGTTTCACCATCGAAATATCATAATCTCCAAAATTAGTAGCAAGTGCCTGACAAGAGGGTGGCAATATCCCAAACTATAGGAACATTAACAATTTAACAGGGTCTTTGTTTTGGAAAAGGGTTAAAGGGGGACATGCACAATACTCGCCAGCCAAGGAGCCTGGAGTTCTTCCTGTTCAGTTTCTGGTTTGCCCGACGATTCACAATCATTAAACAAATAAAAAAAGAAATTGAGCACTTGTCATACAATTGTTGAAGTCCTGTTCAATGCAACCAGGACCTTGCATGCTGTGGGCAGAGATTAAACATAAAGATACTGTTGCCACTGTTTGTACAATCAGCCTATGCTCACACCCTGCCATCAACATGTGTCAGAAGCATGTAATTATTAACATTGTATTTCTTATGCTCCCTGAGTTGAAGATGCCTCAAAGTCAATGCCAAGTTGAAATGCAAAGGAAATTACATTTTCTCAACCTCTATGCCTCTCCCTGATGTATTTTGTCCCAATTTGTTAGTGCTAATTTAATATAGCCAGTGGGTATATATTGGTATTCACCTCCACCAATTAGCTTTAGCTGAAATTACTTAGGAGGAAATGACATCTCCAAATCAAATATTTTGACCTTAATTGACATTCACTTACACTTAGAGAGAATAATAGGAATATTTTTGCACGCCAAGTAGTTCCATAACACTTACAACATTGGACGGTGTTTACAGGTCACAAATTGTGGAAATGGTAGAATTTTTAGAGCAATTTTAATCCCGTGACTTGGATCATTTGACCATTTCATAATTTGACCGTGTTATTGCCAGGTTTCTGCTTATCACCTTCAGTGCTTAACAAACTGAGGTCTCCTCAGTGAGCAAAGTTCTTCTAATGCTGATGAAGGCCCACTCAGAGAGCAGAAATAGTGAAAAATGTTACCTTTGGAAGCAAAGCCTACTGGAATATACTGGTTGTACTGAACCTGCATTTTGAAGTATGCAGGACGAGTCAAACCAGTATGTCTCATTCATGAGTAGATGAGGGCCTAGTGAAATTATCGCTAGACTGTAAATCTAGAGACCCAGATAACGTTCTGGGTTCAAATATCACAATAGCAAGCTGCTGGCATTTGAATTCAATAATAATCTGGAAATAAGAGTGTAATGATGACCATGAAACCGTTGCTGATTATCAGGAAAATCCCATCATGTTCACTAATATCGCCACCTTTAGGGAAGGAAACTGCTATCTTTACCTGGTCAGTGTGACTCCAGACCCACAACAATGTGGTTGACTTTTAACTGCCTTTGGGCAATTAGGGATGGACAATAAATGCTGCCTAGCCAGTGACACCCTCATCCTGTGAATGAATAAAAAAAATTGTTTACCTCCTGGGAAATAAATTAGCACCCCTTCTTTATCCTTCTGCCTCCTTGGCAAATTGCAACAACTTTCCTTTATAAGGGATCCCTCCCTTTGTTGATATATTTCTCCTAGACCAAAGGATTTGACTTTTTTTAGAAAAAGGCTATTTATCACGCTTTCTTGAATTAACAATGAGTTATTAGTTACCCAAATACAAGAAGAAATAACACACCACACATATACACAGATTAGGAATAAGGAGTGAGTCCAGAAAAAGATAGAAGTTGAAAAAAATGCAATCAGTCACAACCAGCCCAGCCTGTCTCTGCTCCCCTAACCTGTTCTTCCTCTCACCCATCCCTTCCTCCCACCTCAAGCCGCACCTCCATTTCCTACCTACCACCTCATCCCGCCTCCTTGACCTGTCCGTCTTCCCTGGACTGACCTATCCCCTCCCTACCTCCCCACCTATACTCTCCTCTCCAAATATCTTCTCTCCATCTTCAGTCTGCCTCCCCCTCTCTCCCTATTTATTCCAGTTCCCTCTCCCCATCCTCCTCTCTGATGGAAGGTCGAGACCCGAAACGTCAGCTTTTCTGCTCCTGAGATGCTGCTTGGCCTGCTGTGTTCATCCACCTCCACACTTTGTTATCTCAGTCAATCATTGAGTTGTTCATGAAAGCTAGAGAAGAGAATGTCATGTCTGTTACAGTGGAAGGTCCCAGTAGTGTTGGTGTGATGGTGGTTAAACAGTTGATTTCAAGATCCTCTGCTTATTTGCAGTATGCCTGAAAGTCTTTTGTCCTATTCCTTTTGATGATGACTAGCTGGTACCATTAACAGCGGGAGAGTGTCTTTTTCCTTTCTTTACCTGCATGATGTATTTAATGGCTATTCTCAAGCTGTGCCCTTCACAGCACATAAGTCAACACAGTGGGACGTCAGGTCAGTGACATATAGACCAGTGGTTGGATTCGGTTGGAACCCCTTTTTATGTATGTCTTTCTGCAGAAACACAGGTAGATAGTAAGCCTCTTGTTATCTTTCCTTTTAGTCTTTCCGTTTGAAGTTTCTGACTCTGTACTGGTGTGATATTCCATAGGGTCCAGGACCTTCAGTGAATTGACATCCACAGTCATTTTTTGACCATAACACTTCTCTTCTAAAAAAGCACTTGGAATTAAAAGTTCAAAATGTCCACAAGTACCTTGGGATCCTTCATCATGGCTGTACCATCTGCAAGATGAACTGCAGAAACTTACCAAGGATCCCTAACAACACTTTCTAACTCATGATCCTACCATCTGGAAGGGCAAGGGCAACAGATACTTGGGAACACCACTACCTGAAAGTTCACATCCAAGTCACTCCCCATAATGTATTAGAAGTATATCTTGTTCCTTCAGTCTCACTGGGTAAAAATCCTGGAGTATCTCTCTAAGGAATGTTGCCAAACCCCCAAGGACTATAGTGGTTCAAGAAGGGAGCTCACGACTACTTTCTCAAGGACAATTAAGGATGAGTAATAAATGGTGGCCCAATCACTGATGCCCACATCCTGTGAATAAATTTTTAAAAGAAGACACTTACTAAACCTTTAGGTAACCAGATATTATTCAGTATAATAAGATCTTGAGATACGGTTATTTTACAGCTGTAAATTTGCAACATTATTTTCTATTTGCCCGATACCTTGGAAGGCTTCTATGCTTCAGCATTCGGGATATTAACTGTACTTGAACAGTCATGTTTACCACTGATGAACTCAATGCTGCTAGTATGCTTAGCAAATCCATTTTTTAAGGATTTCAGCATCTACAGTGCAACCCTTCCACCTCATTTACATTGCATTGAAATCCAGATTGACATTCCCAGTGCAATTCTGAGGGAATGTTGCTTTATCAAGTTGTTGTACTTAAGAGGCAACTGAATTCCCTCTCAGATGGCTAACTAAAAATCCCATGTCATTATTCAAAGGAAAACGGAGGAGTTCTCCCTATGACTCGGCCATCAGTCATCAAAACCAGATTCCCTGATCATTTATCATTTAGCTATATTTGGAAGCTGGCGATGCAAAACTTGGCTGCTGCATTTCCCATTTAAAACAACATTTTAAATGTGCTCCATTATCTTAAAACATTTGGCATGTCCTGAGGCCATGAAAGGCATTGTAGGAATGCAGGCTACAATTTCTTAATTACGACTCTGCGGCTTGCATTGGATCTTCCTATTGTAGAGAGAGATGGGGGAGTTGGATAACACTGTGAACTAAATGGTCAATTTATTTGAAGATAACAATGACACCACATTATTGGATATTGGGCATTGTATTTTGCTGGACAACAACTCCTCATCTGATAGCATCCTTCATGCAGTCAACCATCTTCAATTTTTGTGAAAGGTATCTCGAATACCCCACAGCATGTTTTGGGGGGGATGGACTGAATGTACGGTTTTGATTGATTTGAGCAGTGCTGGCAGGGTAGATGTGGAGAGGATGCTTCCTCTTGTGAAAGAATTGAGAAATAAAGGCCCTCATTTTTTAAAAAAGGGTCATCTATTAAAGCCAAGGATGAGTCTTTGGAGCAGTCTTCTGCAAAATATGATGGAAGCAGCATCTTAACATATATTTTAATAGAGGTTCACCTTGGGTAATAAGAAGGCAAGAAGTTATTGGGGCAAGCAGGAATGTGAAGGTGCAGTTACAAGCAAATCAGCCACGATTTTATAAAATGGCGCAACAGGCTTGAGGGGCCAAGTGGCTTACTTCTGCTCTGAATTCTTCTGTGTGTTTGTAGGCTGTTGGGGAGGAGAATTGGCAGCGTGATGTTGTTTATGAAAGAGACTACTAGAAGGCAGAAACATAGTAACTGCAGGATTTGTCTCCAAAGGTGCAACATAAGAATGATTATGCAGTGTAATTTTGGAGGAGTGCAGAGTGACGCATCAACTGATCAGTTGGCATTAGCTTTAATGTTAAATGAGCCTGAGCTATGAAACATTCTTTCAAAGTGTAGAGAAAAATAGGAGCCTTTCTGTGTAGTAATAAGGAGCTGACATTTTCACATCAAGTTGCACAATGAGTCACAAAGGCCTGTTTCTTTCCTTCCCCTTGTTCCAGCTGTGTGCATGTGATATAATAAAAGAGAAGCTTTTCTTTATCAGGGGGAGAAAGTACTCATTGCCGTAAACTGCAGGTGCTGTTATTCTGTATCTCCCATGCTTGTACGTCAGATAATAAATAAAGGTGTTCCTCAATTTAGTCAGTGCCAAATATTTAAAAGAAGGCTTTGTTCTCCAGAACTTGCACAGAGAGTGACATTGAAACTAGATTCAGCTAAAAATACCTGATTTGGCTTGTATTTCAGGATTAGCGATCCAGATAGAGATCAATTTACAGAGAATTGGCATGCAGATTTTCTTTTTTATTCATACTTTGCCTGCATCGCTGGCATACAATCTTCTCCTATAACAGGCAGTCAACTAAAATGCCTGAATTTCTATCCTTTTGATTTCACCATTTGGTGCCAGGAGCACTACCTCAGATAGACCTTAACATTTGATATTCACAAGCACCCCACAATGAGGGGGCATCACAGTGCAATTCAGAACTCCTCTCATTCGAGGCCCACACACTAATGCTTTCTGTTAGAAGCCACTGAATTCTCATCAAAAGTAGGAATTCTGATGTTTTCACCTCTTTCTACTCTAGAAAGACTGTGAGGCTAATTGCATAGAATGCAGAGTGCAGCTCCATACCATACAGGCCCAAATGGTCCATGATGGCATTTATGCTTCACATATCCTCCGCCCACCTATTCCTTTCCTCTTAAACACATCTATGCTATTTGCTTTAACTATTCCCTGTGGTTATAAGTTTTATTTTCTAATTATAGCACCATTGAAATAACTCCACGAAAGCCAGTGTCCCGTGTCCAGTCACCAAGTCACCCTTTGTTTACACATGCATAATACATGGCACTGACCCAGCTAGCCAGGTCCTAGGGTGAGCAGATCTCCTGATACTCCTGTTTATAGCTATGAGTCAAGACTCCCTGATTGGACCAGATTAACAGCCCCAATCAGGGAACTCATATTCTATGATATTGTTCTAATTACTCCATCCCTTGTCCACTAAGTCCTGGTATGTAGGGCCATTCTTTCTCCTGTAGCTTCTCTTGAGGCACTTTTGCACCCGGGGTCCAGTTCCTTTAACTCTGCCTCAGGCACTGGTGGTGTGTGTCTGTCAGTAGCCTGCCTCCTGCACCCAGAGCATCTCAGCCAAAACTCATCTTCTTCAGGCAGTAATGGCATTGAGGATGCGACATCTGCTGTGTCCATCTTGTCCTCAGGCATTGCCTCAACATTAGGTAGAGAGGGAGAACCCATGGGTTCTGACTGCCTTGCCAGATATCCTGTGAGGAGGTAGGTTTTGCTCCTCTCCCATTTGTGAGATTGCAGCTTTAGTGTGGTCCGTGTGTTTGTTCAGGACTGAATGTCAGTGCTACTTTTATCTTTTTTTGGATGTGACCTTCACAGCCAAAGTTAGTGTTTGTTGGCAATTTTTAATTTGTCTTGAGAAAGTGTAGATGAGCCACTTTCCAGATGAGCTGATGCAGTCCATGTAGTGTGTAAGGTATATTAACTATGCTGTTAGGAACCAAGCTTTCACACAAGCACCAATGAAGGATTGGGGATAGCATGTGGCTTGGAGTGGAAGTTACTGATGTTCCCCTATATCCTTTACCCTAGTTATTCTAAGTGGTAGAAGGCATGTATGTGGCAGATACCGTCAAAAGTACCTTGGCAAGTTGGTGTAATGCACCTTATCAGTTGTTTCTACTGCTGTCATTGTGCACCAGTTGTGGAAGGAATGAATGTTTAAGATGGTGGCTAGGGTGCCAGTCAAGCAGGGCAATTTTGTCCTGGATGGTGTCCACTCCTTGAAGATTATTGGAACTTCATCCATCCAAGCAACTAGAGAGCATTCCATGACATAGGAGTGGAAGTAAGGCCATTCGGCCCATCAAGTCCATTCCGCCATTTAAATCATGGCTGATGGGCATTTCAACACCACTTCCCTGCACTCTCCCCGTAGCCCTTGATTCCTCCTGAGATCAAGAATTTGTCGATCTCTGCCTTGAAGGCATCCAATGTCCCGGCCTCCACTGCACTCCGTGGCAATGAATTCCACAAGCCCGCCACTCTCTGGCTGAAGAAGTGTCGTCTCATTTCAGTTTTAAATTTAACCCCTCTAATTTTAAGGCTGTGCCCACGGGTCCTAGTCTCCCTAGCATCCACCTCTTCTAAACCATACGTTATCTTGTAAGTTTCTATTAGATCTCCCCTCAACCTTCTAAACTCTAATGAGTACAGCCCCAGGATCCTTAGCCGTTCATCATACGTTAAACCTACCATTCCAGGGATCATCCGTGTGAATCTCTGCTGGACACGCTCCAGGGCCAGTATGTCCTTCCTGAGGTGTGGGGCCCAAAATTGGACACAGTATTCTAAATGGGGCCTAACTAGAGCCTTATAAAGCCTCAGAAGCACATCGCTGCTTTTATATTCCAACCCTCTTGAGATTAACGACAACATTACATTCACTTTCTTAATTATGGACTCTACCTGCAAGTTAACCTTTAGAGAATCCTGGACCAACACTCCCAGGTCCTTTTGCACTTCTGATTTGCGAATTTTTTCACCGTTTAGAAAATAGTCCATGCCTATATTCTTTTTTCCAAAGTGCAAAACCTCACATTTACTCACATTGAATTTCATCAGCCATTTCCTGGACCAATCTCCTAAACTGTCTAAATCTTTCTGCAGCTTCCTCACCTCCTCAGTACTACCTGCCTGTCCACCTATCTTCATATCATCGGCAAACTTCGCCAGAATGCCCTCAGCCCTCATGGACCTGACTTTTGTCTCCCGCCAATGAATGCTGTCATCCTGAAATCCTTCTAAGTACAAGCCTGAACTATACTGTTCTACCGTGGACTGCTTGAGCTTTTGCTGCCAAGCCAAGAGAGTCCACTTCATGGCCTGTTAGACAAAAAAGTGGTAGCCAGATCCTGGTAATCTAGCACAGACAATACCATTCTGTACCCACTTTTAATTCTTGCTCTGAGTTGTGTTTTAATTCCATAGGGCTGGAAGTTTGGAAGGGTATGTTCTTAATGTTGTAGTCATTGCTGTGTGAGTGTCAGCGTCGGATCAGTGGTTGTACTCAATGCCATTTAGTCAGAAGGTTGTGGGTTCAAGTCCCACTTCAGAGATTGAGCGTATATTTTTGTTTGACCCCTTTCTGGATCCCATTTTCTGGACGATATATTAAATTGAGGCCCCAACTGTCCATTCAGGTGGCTATCTTTCTTCAAAGAAGAATAGGGGCAACCCACCCTGCTATCATGGTCAATATTGATCCCTCAATCAAAATCAGTTTTAAAATGAGTGGGAACTTTTAATAAGTAACTTGGCTGCTCCATTTCCTATGTTATAATGAAGTTCTGCTTTTCTCCACTCTGAAGAAGATCCTTAACAGACTCAAGTTGTTAACTATGGAGAGAGAAACAGAGTTGCAGCCAGATCTGTTATGTTTCTCTGGCATTCCCTACTTTTGTTTCTGCTGTTCTCATGTTTGCCATTCACAAATTTACTTACCTATGCAATACTTACTGTCAACCTTTTTTTGCAAACTATGAATCTAAATACCACTTTTAAAGAAAAATGTAAGAATAAACTTTACACTTGAACATTTGCAAAAGTCACTGATTGTGACATTCTCCATGAATGTGCAACTTTACTGTAGTGACTGCGCTGCATTACTATACAGTGCCTTGGGGTTTGAGTGTATGGAAGTTTCAAATTCAGAGCATTAAATTCATCAAAATTAGCTTGAGACAAGTGAAAACTAGTTGATTTAAACTATAAATGTAACCCATAAAGCATGGTATGATCCCGCCAGCCCATTATGGCAAAAAGCTTGTAGACTCTGAATTAAATTGTTTGATTCAACAGTATCATCTCTTGATTTCAATGTTCACTGGATAACATAAATTTGAAATTAATCAATTCAGAGAAATATGACAGAAGAGCAGGCTCACAAACGAAACTGAGAACCAAAAATGACACATGACAAACGGAAATAATGTCATGAAATATTCCAGCCACTGAGGCTTCCTTGCTGATGGGTGTCAGCAGATCAAGTCTCATGTCAAGAATGTTATATTATTAGTTTGCTGCAGTATAGTTTTATTGCCTCATTTTGGTAATCCTTGCTGTTAAGCAATACTTTTGGATATGGACAGAGCAAAAGATGTTGCCAGGGTTGGAGGGTTTGAGCTATAGGGAGATGCTGAATAGGCTGGGGCTATTTTCCCCGGAGCATCAAAGTTGAGGGGTGATCTTATATCTTTATAAACTCATGAGAGGCATGGATAGGGTGAATGGACAAGGACTTTTCCCAGGGATGGGGAGTCCAAAACTATAGGGCATAGGTTTAAGGTGGGACGGGAAAGATATAGAAGGGACATAAGGAGCAACTTTTTCACACTGAGGGTGGTGCATATATGGAATGAGCTGCCAGAGGAAGTGGTGGAGGCTGGTACAATTACAACATTTAAAAGGCAACTGCATGGGTATATGAATAGGAAGGGTTTAGAGGGGTATGGACCAAATGATGGCAAATGGGACTAGATTAATTTAGGATATCTGGTCGATGTGGATGAGTTGGTCAAAAGGGTGTGTTTCAATACTGTATGTCTCTATGATGCTATGACTCTGAGTAGCGGGAGCACATTTTCAGTTCTGATGTGAATTCATTGAAGACTTTATTAACTAATGTCACTGGTACTTTAATATACAGAAATGGAAGAGGTGGAGGGACTTCTGTTAACATTGCTGATTTCAGCATGGACAAAAAAGGCTGAACTGGCCTGACCAGTTCGGCAAAATGAAAAATAGACATCCGAAGGTTCATGTTCAGATCACTACCCAGAGAGCCCTGCACACAGATTGGAGTTCTTTTCTTTAGAAAAAAAACTGAGGTCTTTAAGATTGTGAAAACATTTAATGGGGTAGACGTGAACAAGATGTTTTCATGTGCAAGCCGTAAATAAATGATAGTTATTTATGAATGCAGTCAGGAATTCAGGATAAACCGCATTATCCAGAGGGTGAAACTACCACGAGAAGTAGGTGAGTCAAATAACATCAATTCATTTATGGTAAAGTTAAATAAAAGGAATGGCAGAACATATTGATGGCCCTGGATGAATAAGGAGGAGGAAGGGAATGGTGTGAGCATGGACATGTTGGACTAAATAGCCATACATACTCTGTGCCATAAATACTGTACTTTGTCATGTCACTGTGCGGATGGCAGCTGAGGGCAGGCTTGGACCAGGCTTGATGCCTGCCCAACTGCAGTGCTATGCTAACTCTATTGTCTACTGATTACATAGCTGAAGACCATCCAGTGTAAAAGAGCCATGCCTCCAACCATGTAATTCTCCAAAGGAGCTTCTTCCTGTGATGAATCGATGACCTGTCCACTAGTGCCCATTATCAACACTCTGAGGATTAGGAATAAACTGGGGAGGACAGAATGTTAAGATATCTGGGGCAGAGTAGAGAATCACTCTAGTTACTAGGTACATCAGTATTGTACTTGTATTGAAAACAATAAAAGCAAAGTGCAACTTCATCAATGCATCATAATATTAATCCCTATGGAAGCTTGATTCAGTCAGTTGTATTTCTGCCTTTGAGTCAGTGGGTTGAAGGCCCAGAACCACCTCAAGATACATCACAGAAGCATTATAAAATATAAAAACCGAAAGAACTGAGGATGCTGCAAGTGAGAGACAAAAACATAAATTGCTGGTAAGGCTCAGCAGGTCTGGCAGCATCTGTGGGAGGAAAACGGAGTTAACGTTTTGGGTCCAATGACCTGAGGTTGCATTCTGAGGAAGGGTCACCTGACCCGAAACATTATCTCTTATTTCTTTCCACAGATGCTGCCAGACCTGCTGAGCTTTTCCAGCAATTTCTATTAGTACATTATAAAACATGCTTCAACAATGAGCCACATAAGGAGATTCTAGGACAATTTGTCCACAACTTGGTCAAAGAGGTAAGTTTTAAGAAGCAGCTGAAGGCAAAGGGGTTTAGGGAAGGACTCTTAGAGCTTAGTATCAAGGATACTGAAAGTAAAGCAATGAGTGGGTGACCATTTAAAGGTGGAATGCTCAAGCAGCAGAATAGGAGGGGTGGAGTTGCCTCAAAGTGTTGTGGAGCTGTAGGCGTTTACTGATGTAAGGAGGGGACAAGGTCATGATAGCAAGAATGAGAATTTTAAAACCAAATGTTAAACTGAGGTCTTATCTGTTACATCAGGTGCAATGGAACAAATCCTTTTGCACAGTTTTGGAACTTCTCTCTGTCTCCTCCCCCATATTATTACCAAAACCAACATCAAAAGATTATCTGATCATTATCTCGGGGCTGTTTCTGGCAGCATCCAAAAATTCAAATTGTGGGACTATTATTGCCTACCCTGGGTAGATTAGCTAAATTTAGATTGAATCTGTAACTTGGTCTAAAGTTGAGCAAATTCACTAAAGCCACTGTGGGCACTGGTGGGAATAGTCATTGCACATATTTCAGACAGTCTCAGACACCACATTCAGAAATGGGACTGTTTGGGTCAGAACCAGACAGGTGTCAGCGTTGGAATCTTAACATCCTGTTTTTCCTGTTACTAGCTGCTTTGATCAGTTCTTCCTCTGCTGCCATGTCAACTTTTTTCATCACGGGACCGCATTTATAATTGTTTAGCACAGGACTTCCTTAATGCAGAGCAGTGGCTGAGCTTTTCACTGTATGAGCTGTGTGTTTTTCCCCGAAACAGAGAGATTGTTCAGTGCAAAGAGATTCCCCATGGCCTCATGGCGAAGGGGAAATTGGGCAGTGCAGCAATGGTTGTTTTACTCTGACTGTTCACAGTCACTTCTGTATGAAAATTGAAGCCAAGAAGCTTCCTGTTCTGCGTGGTGGCTTCCTGTTCTACGGTGTAATTTCTAAAAACAGTCCTAATTTCCAGTGTCTGTGACCTGAACATATTCAAAATGACGTTTGGCTCAGCATTAACCATCCACTGGATTATAGGAAAGTAAAACGACGTAATTAGAAATCTTCTTGTGGCATTCTGTGGAAATCTGTAAAATGCATGATTTTTGTGCAGTGATGATCTCCTGCCTCACTAAATAAGCGCATTGTCAGCAATGAGTAGTGAGATTCCAGGTTTTAACTCTGGTTTGTTTTGAGTTGGACTGCAGATTCCAGTTAACTTCCATTTATAATAAAAACCCGTATTTATGTAGAATCATTAACATTACAAATTATCCCAAGGAGCCATTACTGAGTAAATTTTGATTTTACAATAGGAGATATTAGTGACTAAAGGCTTGGGCAAACAGGTAGGTTTAAAGGAGAGAAGTAGAGGATGTTAGAGAGGTAATTCCAGTAGTCATGGCCTAATCAGCTGAAAGTGTCACTCTCGGAGGTACATCAGGACCCAATAACAAGGGCCAAGGTCTCAAGGGAGCCAGCACTGTCAGGTTGGGGGCCCAGTGCTGGGCTGAGCGTCTAGGCCAGGAATTGCATTGATTTCTGTCTCTGACCTGGTCATATGGAGTAATTAAAATGTGGCAGAATTGGAAGAACACAGATCCCAGAGATGTGGCAAGGTCATGAAATTTAGAATGAAGATATTGATTAAAATGGTGATGGATCAATATGATCTGTTGCAGATTATGATACAGGAAACAGTAGCCTGAACTGCCTCGAGGATTCAAGATTGAAGGGTGATATGATCAAAGTATTCAAAATGTTTAGACATGGAATTGGTGGTCGCAGTAAAAAATATTTCTGATGAGCAGCTCAAGAACAAAAAGACAAAATCCTGAAATTACAGCCAGGCCATTCAGAAGGGAAATGACAAAGCATCTTTTTCTGGAACATTCTCTCAGTGTGAAAGACTGAGGGTCCTAAGACAATTGCATGTCAAAGAATAATTTTTAAACTAAACTTTTGTTTTGGTAAAGAGAACAATAAGTGTCTAGGCCCGAAACGTCAGCTTTTGTGCTCCTGAGATGCTGCTTGGCCTGCTGTGTTCATCCAGCTCCACACTTTGTTATCTTAATAAGTCACTGTAGTCCTGTTCACTCCTTAGAGAGATGGCTGTTGGTGGCTTAATCTGAGGATCGCTGCACCCAGTTGAGGAGACAAGTTGAGAAGGTGAGTCATAGACTTATACGGCATGGAAATACACCCTCATCCATGCTGACCAAATATCCTAAATTAATCTTGTCCCTTTTGATAGCATTTGGCTCATATCCCTCTAACCCTTCCCATTCATGTAATCATCCAGACCCCTTTTAAATGTTGTAATCATACCAGCTTCCACCACTTCCTCTGGCAGCTCATTCCATTGCTGAAGCACCACTTTCTGTGTGGAAAATGTTGCCCCTTAGGTCTTTCTTTTATATCTTTCCCCTCTCGCCTTGAACCTCATGGGTAAATAGGCTGAGGAATAGCAGATGGACTTTAATGATAAATGTAAGGTGCTGCGTTTTGGGAAAGGCAAATGAGGGCAGGACTTAGACACTTAATGGCAACCTCGTGGAGTGTGTTGCCAAACAAAGAGACCTTGGAGTGCAGGTTCATAGTTCCCTGAAAGTGGAGTCTCAGGTAGACAGGATAGTGAAGAGGGTGTTTGGTACACTTGCCTTTATTGGTTAGGGCATTGAGTACTGGAGTTACAAGGTTATGTTGTGACTGTACAGGACATTGTTGAGGCCACTTTTGGAATACTGCGTTCAATTCTGATCTTCATAGTATAGGAAGGAGCAGGAAGACCAGAATTGCCCGCAGTATTCCAAAAGTGGCCTAACCAATGTCCTGCACATTCGCAAGACGACCTCCCAATTTCTATACTCAATGTATAGACCAATAAAGGCAAAGGTGCCAAACATAGAACATAGAACAGTACAGCACAGTACAGGCCCTTCAGCCCAAGATGTTGTGCTGAACTTTTACCCTAATCCTAAGGTCTATCTAACCTCCACCCCTACCTTATACTATTCTCCATATGCCTATCTAATAGCCACTTAAATGCCCCTAATGAGGCCAACTCCACTACCGCTCCACATTCCACACCCCGACTACTCTCTGAGTAAAGAACCTACCTCTGACGTCTCCCCTATATCTACCTCCACTCACTTTAAAACAATGCCCCCTCGCAATAGCCACCTCCACCCTAGGAAAAAGTCATCAACTTCCCTACCTCAGCCGGTGCAGGAATTGAACCTACACACTTGGCAACATGCTGCATCACAAACAAACCACCCAGGAAACTGAGCTAATAAGGAGGGTAAGCAACATTGAGTCCCAGCTGGGCTCAGATTGACTGGTTTCACATAAGAGTTTTGAAGGACTGAATTTTATCCTCCTGTCCCTAAATCCCTTTCCAGGGCCACTTGTACCTTCCTGCACCAGCTGGATTGGGCACCCACCAAACTTCCCTTTAAAATCTGTTGCTGTATGACCATCCAGCAACTGCAAGTCTGCCCACAAGCCTGGCAGAAAGTGTCCCTCCAAGTGACCACCACAGCTGCATAAAATGTCGTAAATAGCCCACTCATGTACATGAATCAGCCACAAAAGTTCCTATAAAATGAGTGTGTACTTGAGAGTAGGCCCTATTTGCACTCAGAGTTCTTATTCCTGGGTTCTGCAGAAGAGTCGCAACTGACCCAAAACGTTAACTCTGTTTCTCTCTCTCTGTAGGTGCTGCCAGAACTGCTAGGTTTCTTCAGCATTCTCTGTGTTTGTTCTGATTTACTATTTTGCTTTGGAGGTTTGGAAAGATCTATCTTTAGCACTGTTATCTCATCGGAGCAGAATTACTAAATCGGAAAAAAAGACTGAGGGCTGTCAGCAGCCAAGTGGGATGCTGCGTCTCCTTTCAACACTCCCAGTTCCATTAGCCAAAAGTTACACACCAGCAGGAAGAACCACTCTATGCAAAATTAGGAGACAGAGCATAATCAGACCAGTGAAGATTTATTTACATTTTTGATGGAAAGAGAAGGGTTTCCACCCCTGACACTCTTTGTAATTCTGTAATTTAGGTGGAAAATGTTGATTTGGGGATGAGTTTGAATCTGGCTATGGTGCAGTTCAAAATTACATAAGCTGGCTAACATTGACTGCCTGTGTTCATTTGGATGGGATACTGGAGACCATCTGGTGCCTGTGGAAGCAAAATTCACCATGAGTCAGTACTACCGATTTTAAAAAAAAAAGTCGGGTGGGTGGGAAAAGTTATGTATAAGAAGTTATGATTGTACTAAAATTATCTGACTAAGCAGTCTAGACTCAACAAAAGAGCTAACTGACTCATTACTTATCGATATTAACAGCAATGGACAAGACACTCCTTTAGAAGTGACTACTGTACTAAGCTGTAGAAATTCCAACAAGCTCCATAATTCTGCAACTCTCACATAGACCTCTGTTCGCAGTGACTGAATTGAAGGACCTGGTCATTAGCAAATATGAGTAAGGTCATTAGAAGGATTTACGACGCTCCATTTCGAGTTAATGGGTCCGCAGAGAAAATTTGCTTTTGTTATAGAGATTTTGTGACCATGTAAGAAAGCAGAGATACATGGTGGCAGATGTCTGCAAGTGTTAGGGTCATTTGACTGTTCATAATTCCAGACAAACTGTGACCTGTTCATTTAGAACTTGAAATAAAAGGAATCCTGGTGCTGTGATCCAAAAGAATGAATGAAAATAATGATCTCCTTTTATGAGCATGTGAGACAGCTATCACTAATCAATGGCTAATGTCGGGGTGATACTGGACTTAGCTACAGAAGGGTTTGTCAGAGAATTCCTTATTGATTCTATTCCACTGATTTCCTCCCACCCCACCTGCCTCTAAGAATTTCTTAACTATAAACACTCTGACAAACATTTCTTCACATTCTTCCCATATTTTGTCAAATGGTTGTTGTGGAGAGATGAGGTTCCTTCTGATCCTCTGCCCAAGTTGTACCAACTAATCAGGAGAGTCCCCAGAGATCACAACAGTTGGACACTTGCTGCTTTTCAGATTAAACTAAGGTTCTATCATCTTGCAAGTGTAAAATGAAGGTACAAAGAACTACAGGGGAGTTCACCCCAATGTCCATATGACCCCAAGCATTACAGTGAAATATACTATCTTGTCATTTACCCCATTGCTGTTTGTGGAACCTTGCAAAGTACAAATTGATATTACATTATGTCAACAATCACACATAATGGAGCTTTGCTGACATTTGAGCACTTTAGGACATCACAAAGTCAGATAGGCACTATATAATTGCAATTTCCCTTACTGTGCAGGTCTAAAATCTCACAGTCAGTGTGCATAGACATTTCTCCTTGTCACTAGTGCAAAAGGTTACCACAATGCAATTTTATATTCAATTCGGGATAGCATTGCTCTTTCGGTGTAATCCCAAGTGAAAATCTGGATGTGTTACTTTTTCACGTTTGCCTCCAGCGTGTAGTTCTGGTCTCCCCGGAGCTTACAGGCCTCTGCTGTGAAAATGCAAACAGATTTTGTATTCCAGCTTGGATCTTAAGACAGTGAGATAACTGTATCCTTTACCCACACTTGGCTTGGGATAGCACAGTCTCACTTTCCTATGAACCAGCTGCTTGACGAAGGGGGTGGGGGGAGAGCAGGCAAAAGGAGTGGATGAACACAAATCAAGCCAGCGTAGCTTGGCAGTGCATATGTGCAAAGTTCCACTGTTGTATCAAGACTCTAGTCAGCACAGTTGCAGACTTACTGGCTCCACTGGGTCAGGCACCAATGAGGAAAGCTCAGATCCAATTTATTCTGCTGTTACCACCAGTCTCATGCAAAAGGAGACTGAATGCACAACAAAAACAATCTTTCAAAAATAGCTGAAAGCAGTTTAGGTTGTCTTGAGATTGTGAAACAGTGATATTGCAGTAATAAGAACAGAAGCTGCTGGAAAAGCTCAGCAGGGTCTGGCAGCATCTGTGAAGAAAAATCAGTTAACATTTCAGAACGACTAAGGATCACCGGACCTGAAACGTTAACTCTGATTTTCCTTCACGGATGCTGCCAGACCTGCTGAGCTTTTCCAGCAACTTCTGCTTTTGTTCCAGATTTACAACGTCCACAGTTCTTGCAGTCTTTATTGTATTGTGGTACTGTTAGTTTGTTAGTGATCCAGAGACCCAAGCTAATGCACCTAAGGGTGGTGGGGAGGACATATCGGTTCAAATCTTGCCACAGCAGTTGATGGCCTTCATAGAAGGAATCTGTTACCTTTAACTAGTCTGGCCTGCATGTGACTCCAGACACACAGCAAAGTTGTTGAATCTTAAATGCCTCTGGAAATCACAGAAATATTATGATGCAGAAGGAGACTATTTGACCCACCATGCTTGCACCAGCATGACCATCATTACCTAATGCCTATTTCCTGCTTTATCCCCATGCCTTTGCACACTGTTTGAGTCCAGATAATCACCTAATTGATTACTGAATGTCTCACTTGAACCTGCCACCACCACACTTCCAGGCAGTGCATTCCAAACCCTAATTACTTGCAGAGTGAAAAAGATTTTCCTCGTTTCACTCTTGATTCTTTTGCCCATCAGTTTTAAGCCGTGCCCTCTTGTTCCTTTTATAACAGTCCCTCTCTGTCTAGTCTCTCCAGGCCCCTCATAACGTTGGAAAACCACTTGTGGCCAAGCAAGCTACTGCAGCTTATCATCCCTGACTAATAAGGTTGCTAACTGAAATTAAGTGTGTTCCTGGAGATTTCATTACAAGACTTTTTCCCCCATACCGTACCCATTAGTTGGCCAACAGCCATCCTTCGGATGCAGTGCCTTTCTTTGTTAATCGGAAAGCAAAAAAACTTCTGGCCCAAATGAATGATACTTGACTATCAGCCACACAGCTTATTTTCCACTGTTTTAATTTTTTTTATATCTGATAAAGAGAAGTGTTCAAAGAAAATGACAAAAAATATTGTGGTTATTCTCTTTGATTGTACAGAGCAGCGACCCAGTGATTAATCTTCAATTCCTAGAAACCCCAGGCCATATCTGAGGGTTAGAAAGCTGACTTGCCTGTGAAGCTTGGGTGGGGCAGTGGTGACACACTGGTAGTTAGTAATCCACTGTCTCAGGCTCTGGGCACACAGATTCAAACCCCACCATGGCAAACAGTGGAACTTAAATTCATAGGACATAGAACATTACAGCACAGTACAGGCCCTTCGGCCCTCGATGTTGTGCTGACCTGTCATACCGATCTCAAGCCCATCTAACCTACACTATTCCATGTACGTCCATATGCTCATCCAATGACGACTTAATTCATTTAAGGAAATCTGAAATCTAGTCTCACTAATGGTTGTTGTAATAAACCTATCTGACTCACTAAGGTGTTTGAAGGAAACCTACCATCCTTACCCAGTCTATTCAACATGTGACTCCAGATCCACAGAAAATGTGATTGACTTTAACTGCCTTCTGAAATGGCTGGAGCCAGATACTTGGTTCATGGCCAATTGGGAATGAGCAATATATGCTGACAACCCACATCCGATGAAAGAATCATTTTTCATTTTCTTTGTAAAACAAGCAGTTACAAAGAGTGATAGAATTGGTCTGCTTGGATCAGATATCAGTTCCCTGTAGATGCACCCGAACAATTGCGTATACACGTGCCTACGGTCCTGGGATGCAACAAACCTGCCTGCAAGTCTGACAGCAATATCCACTCTAGTATCAGCATTTCTAGCAATAATGTATAAAATATTCCCAAGGTGCTTTAGAGCACTACAGGGTGTTAATGGACAGGGAAGAATCAGAGGGGTTCAGCAAGGAAATTCTTGAGCTTAAAGGATATAGGTGGTTGTCCGCACAGCTGCAAATTGTGGAGAGATAAAACTCATGGCTGAACAATAAGCCAGAATCAGAGGAGTATAGGGATCTTGGGATGCTGGAGGAGTTTACAGAGTTAATGAAAGGGGGAAGGGAGGGGGTGCTGAACAGGCCGACTCAATGTCCAAAAATGTGGGAAAAAATCTCCTGCTAAACAGAAGTGGAAAATAATTCACCTTCTTCTCCCTGTCTGAGGCACAGTCTGCACAAAAATACAAGAATCACACTGCAGAAGTTAATACTTTCCACTGGGTCAGAAATGGGAGCCTTGGGTTTACTCTTTTCTCTTAAATTTGCCCAGATGAATGATTTAAGTTTCCATAAACTGTGACTGCAAATTTAACTGGAAAGAAGCGTGCAATGGACTGAAGTGTAGGGAATTTCTTAGAAGCAAACACCACAAAGAGCAAACAGCAAACTGGGAAAGTAGGAGGGTCAGTGAAGGAGACACAGGGGCTCCAAGCTGGAGACAATCTCATGCTTCAAGATTGGCTGCTTGGTTTGTTTTACAATTCTTCAGCACCTGGAAAGCATCAGCCTCCTTGAAAAATTGGCCAAGAGAACTTTCCATCCCTGTAATGATGTTTCAATAGAATACAGTCAGTACACGTCCTTCTCCATCGCCCTCCCTTGTCCCACCACCATACCAACCCCCACAACTCCTTTTATGGTATTCCTCATGCAATTTTGAATTTATACGAAAGCATTGCTGTGGATAATGAATGTCAATAAATGAGGTGATATAGACATTCAGCTCGAGATGGTTTATTTCTCTCTGCCATTGTCCTACTCTCTCATTAGAGAGAGACAACTGGTGATGGTTTAACCTGACGGTCACCACACACCTGAGACAAGCAGCAAGGTTGACAGGATGTGATCTTTGTAGCAATCTCACTTGGTATGGGAACTGAACACATGCTGTTGGCATCTCTCTACATTGCAAACCAGCTTCCAGCCGACTGAGCTAACTGACCCCTTGGTCTGCTAAAGGCAAACCACAGTCAAGAGTTTATAATGATGCAGCTCAAAGCTGCAGCTCATCTGTTCTGTGCCAATGTGAATATAGCACTAGGGCTGTCATTTCTGCATCTCAACCCCTTACAAGAGGCAGTCCTGTGGCACAGTGGTTGTGCCCTCACCTCAGGACCAAAAGCTCTGTGTTTGAGTCTGACACCAGGACCTGTTGGCCATGGAAGGCACCTTTGTAACTTGGCCAGACAAGTTGCCAACCCTTAAATCCATCAAATACATTTGGTGGCATAGGTGACAAGAGTGGGAGAATTTTCTGCAAAAGGCAGTAACAAACTACTGCAACATTTTGCCCTTATTGTCAGCCAGTCCGATGGAAGTCCATGGCCCAGCCCTCAGAAAAGGGGACAGGGGAAGAGGCAGTCAAATCCCTTCCCTGGCATCCAGTCATTTCCAAAGGAAAGAAAGCTTAAGTAATAATTCTGCCCCTTGAAGAATTTAATGTACAATGTCCTGATAGGCTTTACTCTAGCATCAAGCAGGAGAATTATTGTCATTAAATTCATGCCAGTGACCTGCATGAGAAGAATTTCCTGTTACCCATGGTTCACTTAGTACTCCTTCCAACACTGAGATAGTAGGTGAGAGATAATGGGAACTGCAGATGCTGGAGAATCCAAGATAACAAAGTGTGGAGCTGGATGAACACAGCAGGCCCAGCAGCATCTCGGGAGCACAAAAGCTGACGTCAGCTTTTGTGCTCCTAAGATGCTGCTTGGCCTGCTGTGTTCATCTAGCTCCACGCTTTTTTTCCTGAGATAGTAGATCCTGGCTTTGAGTTTCATTACAATGACTTGAGGCTGCCATCTAGCCTGAAACTCTATGGCAAAACTGATGGAATTCTCCATTGTTGGTAATACTGTCTCTCAGATGAATTGTTAAACAAGACTCAGTTTGCCCTGTGAGATGTACATAACCCCTCCGACCCACAAATATTATAGCAAGTGTAAGGGAGTGCAACCACAGTAGATTACAAATATTAAGTAGCACAGAAATACTGCTGAAAAATGTCAAAGTTTGTTGAAGCTATTCATTCATCAGGACAATTCACAGGGAACACTGAAGTAAAGGGAAAACAACATTTATACTCAATGAGAGTAGATTACTGATTGGTTAGCAAGTTGACTCCAATTGGTGGAGACTTTGCCAAGAAGAATGCAAATCAATGTTCTCAATAAGCTAGGTACTGACTACACCCAAGCAGCCTGTGTTTGCCACTATCTCAACACAGTGTCCAGTATTGGATGTGATTTGGCAACTGGACATTTGCTGCATAATGCTGAGTGTGCAAACAATTATAATGACAAGCGAAATCAGAAATTTCTGGAGAAACTTAGCAGTCTTGTTCTGAAAAAGGGTATCTCACCACAGATACTACCAGACCTGCTGAGTTTCTCCAGCACCCGCAGTTCTTTATTTTATTTTGTTATTTTGACAAGTAATTTAAGATTGTCAATCAACCTGGCAGTTTGGCACATCTGCATGTACTGGGAGCTACATATATTAATACACAGGGTCATGTTCTTTGCAGACAGAAATATCATGTGCACGCATGGTGCCTGTTTCAATGTAGCAAAGTAAGTGACGCAACCATTTTCTGCTTCATTTCTCAGTGCAATGTCCTGACCAAACAGAATCAATTTTCCTTCTTTAAAACTTAAACAAAGCCTAGCAGTTAACTGTCAGCCATCATTAACTGTTGCATTGTTCACTGCTATGACTCTGCCAACCAAACAGCATGCTGTTCTCATACAGTAATAATGTTGTTTTCATTTTAATTTTGGTTTTCTTGTGAATTATCCTTATGAGCACAAGATGAAAAGCTCCAACAAAATGTCTCTTTTTTTCAGAAATACAATACATTACTCAGTTATTATCAGATTGCTTATCTGTGAGTTCTTGCTATGTGCAATTTGGCTGCAATATTTCCTATATGAGAGTGGTAACAAGGGCTCAGAAACTGGTTGTAAAGATCTTTAGATATTCTGAGGCACCATATAAATGCATCTCTTTGTTTGCTTCAAAATGTCCCTTCTCTTACAATCAGCACACTCCCTGTTCTACCCCTCAGATTATTTTACTTCCGATTCACACAGCAGCTGTTTTGACTCTGCTTTCCACATATATCTTCTCTTGGCTTTGTTGCTACCCTGCTTTGATTTCTGGTTTGCATTCTTTAATCACATGGTTGAGAATTCAACTGGCCTGATTGTAGAAGTTGCACAATCCTAAAATGTGAGGTTGATCCAAGTTAAAAAGATATTATCGGAAACCTTTCTGTGCTTTTCCCAAATATTGCTCATGTGTACAACCAGGACATAGAAATTGTGAAACAACACTCGACCACTTGCTGCCAAATCTACAGAACTATTTAAATAATTTGGAAATCTGGAAGAACTCTCTTTAATTTTCTTAGCTCTGAGCCGTCCCACATTCAGTGTCTACCACGGGACATTACCATGGCCAACCCTGTTTACAATCCTGCTTGACTATTAACCCAGTGTCACTATTTTGCCTGCCTCAGGCGGAATCACCATTTACAGCCTCAAACATTTTAAAACTGGACCTTATCTACAATCCACGGCAAGTACCCACTTTGCAGTACATTTGGGCACAAGGCTGTAGTAACTGAACCAATAAAGAACATAATGGTTTGTAAAGCAAAATGTGTCACTTAAAGGCTTCCTGCTGTATAAAGCTAAGCCAGATGGACAAGAAGGTCCCAGGCTAATTTGAGTAATTTCGGTCACTCTGGTGGTATAGAGTCTACAATACCTGTAATGTCGACAGTGTCAGCCATGAGCTCCATACCCAGGGAACAGACCATCAATTTATTGTGTCCAAATTCAGACATCAGGGGAGGTCAGTACCAGGTTTCACTGTGATGCCGTCCACAGCCAACCAGCCTACCAGCACTCACTGTTAGGGTTGTCAGTTTTGATTAAGTCTGTAACATAATCAGAAATTGCTGGAGAAATTCAGCAGCTTTGGCAGTATCCATGGGGAGAAAGCATAGTCAATATTTTGGGTCCAGTGACCCTTCTTCATAATTGATTATGTCTATTTCTGGAGGTTTTAGCACGTGACTTGTCCCCAAGCCCTAATCATTACTCAACCATGCCCAGCAGTCGTCTTAAGCCAACTGGAAAGGAAAATGGCTCATTTCTCAATTGCTTGGCAATCAGCCAAACAGCATTCCCCCACTTCTTCTCCCAGTTTTCAATATTCTTATATCTGGTAAGGAGAAATATTCAAAGAAAATAACAAACAGAAACAATCTTTTCTAATGTCCCTGTGATGTTTTACTCCAGATATACACACAGTAGTGACCTGGAGATTAATCTTCAATTCCAGGAGACTCCAGACCATTCCTGGAGGTTTGGCAAGGCTGCTCACCATTGAGATTTTAAACAAGGGACTGGTACAGTAATGTCCCTGGGCTAGTAATGTAGAACCTAAGTTAATATTCTGAAGTCATGTTTCCAATCCCATCACAGTAGATAGTGAAATATAAATTCAGTAAAATCTGGAATTTAGAAGCTAGCCTAAAGATGGCCATGTAACCCTTGCCAATTATCACAAAACCTGGCTGGCTTATTAATGTTCTATTAGTAATTGAAATATATCACCCTTACTGGTCTGGTCTATCTCTGGCTCCAGATGCACAGCAATGCTCGTCTTCTGAAATGGCCTAGCAAGCTACTTGGCTGTAACAAATTGCTACAAAATCTAAAGAATGGAGCTGTCCCACGGATTAGTCAAGCGGCAGCCTTATATAGTCATATGCATGGAATGTACCTTAACAATGCGCCAGACATCACCATCACCAGCCCTGACAAGAGCACAGTGGTATACAATCATGAAGGGTGTGTGCTGATAGCCTTCAACATTGACCCCAGACTCCATCAGGTCAACATGAAGAAGGAAACCAGTAGCTGACTACCACCTACCTTGCTCCCCTTCAGCTGATGAAACAGTATTCCATCATGTTGTAAACCAGTTGGAGTAAGCACTGAGGGTGTCAAGTCTGAGTACAGAATATATTCTAGATGGGGGACTTTAATCTGGCACTACTACTGATGGAGCTGGCTAAGACCTAAAAGGACAGAAGATAACTTTTTCAAACGTCATAGTGTTATGATTTGGCATGCGCTGCTAGAAGGTGTGGGGAAACCATCTTCAAAGATTACTTTCAAAAAGGGTATTGAGTACTTGTAAAAGAAGATCGTTGCCGGGCCATGGGGAACAAAGAGTTGGCAATTCTGATGAAGAATCATTGGACTCAAAACATTAAACGTGTTTTGTCTCCACAGAAGCTGCAAGAGCTGCTGAGTTTCTCCAGCAACTTTTGCTTTTGTTTCAAATTTCCAGCTTCTGTGGTACTTTATTTTTTCGAAAAGTTGGATTCATTTGATTACTCTTTAATGAAGATTGCGCAAGCATGTTAGGCTGTTGTGTTGTATGATTTTACAATTGTTCAGTCTTCAAAGAATCTATTTGAAGCATAGAAATTCAGAAAATTCTGAAGAAGGGTCTAGGCCCGAAAGGTCAGTTTTCCTGCTCCTCTGATGCTGCTTGGCCTGCTGTGTTCATCCAGTTTCACACCTTGTTATCTCAGATTCTCCAGCATCTGCAGTTCCTACTATCTCTTTTTAAAGCATAATTAGGCAAGGCTGTGGTCTATGGAATTCAGAGTCAGCAAGGAATGTTAGTAGAATTTGATGATGTAGACATGGACAGTGTGTCTTTTTGCTCACTGTTTAATGCAACAAAAGCTGACTCAGTCATGATGTTGCTTTCTACTCTAGCCTTGGGGATGGGATGAAATATGTGGGTTGCACAGCAGGATGTTTTATATTCAAGCTTACCTTAGTGGTTTTCTTTAAAAATATGAATTATTGATAACTTGGCCTCCATAACACACTGGTATGTGGAGATTGACTCTGACTCTGCCAGGGGATAAGGTGTGTCCCTGAACAGTTCTAGTCAAATGGCCTGAACTGTCATTAATCTGTTTGAGTTGACGTTGACAAAACTATGAAGAGTCGAAGGCGTGTTTTTGTCTTAAAGAACAGATTTGATGAACTGTGTGGTGCAACAAGTTAGGGCATTGGTTCGAGGTGAGAGGGAGAAAGCTTAGTGGAGAAGTGTGGGGGAGATTTTTCACTGAGAGAGGGTGCCTGCAATGTCCCTGTGGAGCTGGTGGAAGCAGGCACATTAGCAACATTGAAGGTGATAGACACAAGAATGGGAGGTGAACAAGTAGCGGGCCTAAATAAGAAATAGGTATCAGCACAGGCTTGGTGGGCCAAAGGGCCTGTTCCTGTGCCAAATGTATTGTATAGGTGACAACCTTTCAGCTTCCCAGACCTGACAGAGAAATCTGAGTTCTATCCGAAAGGGCCACTCATAGAAATTCAGGTTACAGGGGGATAGGAAATCAATCAGCTTCTCAAGGCAGTGGCAAAAAAGTGTTCCCAGCTGGAGGGTGGGTCTACAAACTGACCACTTCTAGCTAGAGATAACACGGTGCAGAGCTGGATGAACACAGCGGGCCAAGCAGTATCAGAGGAGCAGGAAAACTTGATGTTTCAGGTCAGGAGCCTTCTTCAGAAATGGGGGAGGGGAAGGGGATTCTGAAATAAATAGGGAGAGGCGGGGAAGCGGATAGAAGATGGATAGAGGAGAAGATAGAGTGAGGGGAGACAGACAGGTCAAAAAGGCAGGGTTAGAGCCAGTGAAGGAGAATGTAGCTGGGGAGTTAGGAGGGGATAGGTCAGTCCAGGGAGGATGCACAGGTCGGGGTCGGGGGGGGGGGGGCGGGGGGAGCGGTAGATGTGGTTAGTGGGTAGGGGATGGGGGTGGGGCTTGAGGTAGGAGGAATGGTTCGGGAGGCGGGGACGAGCTGGGCTGGTTTTGGCATGTGGTCGAGGGAGGGGAGACTTTGAAGCTTGTGAAATCCACATTGATGCTCTATTTTCTGAAGAAGCATCCCGACCTGAAATGTCAGCTTTCCTGCTCCTCTAATGCTGCCTGGCCTGCTGTGTTCCTCCAGCTCCACACTGTGTTATCTAATGATGAGGGGCTGTTCCTCAAGATTGTGTTGAGGAACACTGCACACAATGCCAAGGGCTGAGTGAAAGAAAAGTATTGAATTAAAATGACAGACAGCCGGAGACTGTCAATCACATTTGCAAACTGAGCAGAGCTGTTCCACAAAGTGGTTGCCCAGTCGATATTCTTGTTCTCCATGAATATGGGCCTCGAGTACAAGCACTAATTAACAACGAATGCAGTAAGATTACGAAATCGACATTGTAGGGAAGACGATGCAGTGGTGCTGCTGCAGTAGTCATGTCTTACAGAGGCATGTGTCTAGACAGACTTTGACTTTGCCTCAGTTTAGCTGCACCCAGCCGACGTGGACTTCAGTAAGAAGCTTTCAGGCACCAGGGCACTAATGTTAATCACCTTTCGGCTGGCGTAAATTGCAATGTATTCTTCATCCTCAGTTTTCCAAGCAAACGTCATTTGTCAACTTTTAATGCCCCAAAGGATGAAGCAAGTATGTATTTGTGGCCCGGCATGACTTTCCCTCTGGAAAGTTCTTGGGAGGAAATATCCCCACCACTTCCTGTTGGAAATACAGCCAAATAGAGAAATGATGCCACACAGACAGGTGTTTGTTGGTATCGCTTTACAATGCTTTCATCTAACAGTTCAGAAACAGGTCATTCAGTCTAAGTGGTCAGAATTCATACTCCACAGGATACTCACACACTTAATCTAACTCTATCAGTACATCCTCAAACACTCATCCAGTTTCCCCTTGCTATTCTTTATAAGGAATCCATGTGGTAGCAAAGTCAACATTCTAACCACTTCCTGTGCAAATTAACTCCTCCTGAATTTTTTGTTGTGTTTATTTGTAACCATCCTGTATTTATGACCAATATACCTATCCTCCAAATGAGAGCCTGAGATAGAGTCAGAGATAATGGGAACTGCAGATGCTGGAGAATCCAAGATAACAGAGTGTGAAGCTGGATGAACACAGCAGGCCAAGCAGCATCTCAGGAGCACAAAAGTCGACGTTTCGGGCCTAGAGAGCTGATGAAGGGTCTAGGCCCGAAACGTCAGCTTTTGTGCTCCTGAGATGCTGCTTGGCCTGCTGTGTTCATCCAGCTCCACACTTTGTTATCTTGGATTCTCCAGCATCTGCAGTTCCCATTGTCACTAAAATCTTTGCCTGTATACTGCCTTGGAACATCTTGATGTTGTGAAAGTTCCTATATAAATGCAAATTTACTTCTGGCACTAAGCATTAGATAAAAGCTCATTGAATTGAAGGGAAATTGAAACTCAGATTCTCTACCTACAGATGTGCACTGGAGTCATTAATCTGTCTCTATGATAAGTAAATGTTTCACTTTCGAGCCCAGTGGAATCTTAGAATTTTAGGGGAGACTAGGACTGTAATATAAATTTATATCAGTGATAATGGGAACTGCAGATACTGTAGAATCCAAGATAACAGTGTGAAGCTAGATGAACACAGCAGGCCAAGCAGCATCTCAGGAGCACAAAAGCTGACGTTTCAGTTCTAGACCCTTCATCAGAAGGTAGACCCTCTGAGATAGAGTCGTATCTGACTTCAAATGTTAACATGTTTCTCTCTTCTCAGATGTTGTCGGATCTGCTGAGTTTCTCCAGTATTTTCTCCTTTATTTCAGATTTGTAGCATCCGCAGTATTTTGGTTTTTATTATACTTATGGCCACCAGTTCTGAATATCCCTGCAAGTGGAAACATCTCCCCATACCAACACTATAAAGCCTCTTCATCATTTTGAAAACATCTATTGAGTCATTGAGTGGCCTTTGCTCGCCCCAATAAGCTGTGTTTCCAGAGAATAACAACATTCCAGTTTTGCTATTAGCTCTGTAAATTTCATTTGTATCTTCTCCAATGCTTCCATGCCCTTTGTTTATAGCATTAGGATTAGAATAGAACACAGCATTCTCAGTAAGAACTAAGTTTTTGTCTAAATTTAAGTTGACTCCTCTGCTTTCTACCCCTTCACAAACTACAGACGTCTCGTCCTGATTTTCTTGATCCCTGTAGCGCTCTGACCCATTTATAGCCTCACTTGCCGAGGAGTAAGCTTCTTATTCCTTCTGCTAAAGCACATTCACACTTACCACTTTTGAAATTAATTTGTCATTTCCACACTCTTTCTTCTGGCTTATTAACATCTTTGTGAATTTTTGTCACTGGGTGAATCTTTATCTGCTTGGTCATCTGAGGGGAATTCCCAAATTAACCCGCTGATCTGAAACAAAGGAAACTTACTTGAATTCAAAACAGAAAGTGGCAACAGGCTCGGCAGCACCTTTGGATAAAGAAATGTTCCAGGTTAATGACCTTCCAATTTATTTGAATGTGATGCAGTCTCTTGTTAGCCAGTTGTTGTCAGTGTTGCTCTGGACTATTTAGACATCTGCTAACGGCTGACAGCCAGCATGTGCTTGATCAACATAACAATGAAGTCAAGCTTTGAACATTGTGAAACAGCAAGAAATCAGCTGGAGCATTCTGCTCTGTGACAACAGCTCTCTGAAAATAACAGGACATTCTCAATCAGTTCAAGACATTCCCAACTCATTTGAAGTGAATAGTAGAAGTTGTTTTTAGTGATGGGGAGATTAAAAAATCATTGCCTATTCTTTGTATGGTTACTTTGGGCTGCTTCACTCGCTGCGCCCCTTCTGGAGATCCCCCTCTAAGTAATTGTTCTTCTCTCTTTCGGGCACTGACTGTTTCTGCGTTCTGGTTTCTGCAAGTGAAATTGCCTCCTGGCGCTGAACTGAATAGTAGTTTTCCCTCCTTGAGCCAGGACTAAGTAATTTCATTGGCATTACAGCAATCGCTGATCCAGAAATTATCCTGTTTTATGGATTTCCCCCTCTTGTTTTTACTGTTCCTTGTGGCTTCACTTTCTTCCGTCTCCAAAACTCTCAGACGTTAGTTTTCCTCAAATTCCAGATTCTTGCTAATCTCTAATTTTCATGGTCAACCCTGTCTTCAGCTACTGAGATTCTAAATGCTGGAATTTCTTCACTAAACTTCCCTACTTCTCTCTTTCTCTCTCTCTCTCTCTCTCTCTACCCCTGCTTTAAGATGCTCCTTTAAAATGATGTCTTAACTGTTGCGCCATCACTTGATGTAGCTCAGTGTGAAGTTCTGACTGATAATAAGGCAGCTTCAGACACTTTTTACTAAGCACATTGCCATTGATGTACACGAGACATACAGTCCAGTGAACTCCCACACTCCTCATCCTGGTCTCCAGCTGATGTCCCACTAATTCCCAACACAAACCACAAGCAAGTTCCAATTGCTCCTACTGAGATTGGCTAATTCAGCAACAGAAAGGGACTGAAGCTGGAGCTGTAATAATGTGATAATACCGTGAATTCTGAAGATCTGAAATGAAAACAGAAGGTACTAGAGAAACTCAGCTGGCCTGGCAGCATCTGTGGAGAAAGAAACAGAGTTAACATTTCAAGTCTAGTGACCCTTCCTCAGACAATTCTTGACCATTTAGAATCATAGAATCCCTACAATGTGGAAGCAGGCCTTTCAGCCCTTCACGTCCACGCCAACCCTCCAAACAGCATACCACCCGGACCCATCCCCCTACCCTATCCTTGTAACCTTGCATTTCGCTGCACCTAACCTGTACGTCGCTGAAGACTATCGGCAATTTAACATGGCGAATCCACACAACTTGCGCATATTTGGACTGTGGGAGACAACCGGAGCACCCAACAGAAACCGATTTTCAAAACATTCTCAGCTTCTGAAGCAGAGTCCTGACCCAAAACAACATCAACTTTCCTGCTCCTCCGATGCTTCCTGGCCTGCTTTGTTCCTCCAGCTCCACACTGTGTTATCCCAGCTTATTTCTGTTGTTTCTATATCACACTCAGAATGTTACCTGTTTGTCTCCCACAGAAGCAGTCAGACCTGCTGAGTATCTCTGGCACTCCTGATTTAATTTTGAATCTGGACTGTTCTGTGTTGAGTAGTTCAATTCCACACTTACCAAGGTCTCTCTGTCTCATGTTAAAAATATTATCCAGCTGACATCAACTGCATTAAATTCCTTGTATAGTCATATCTTAAAAATCCAGTGATGTTCCCTGCAAATATCAGTGTCATGTCGAAAGAAATGGTTTACTAGCATCGTACGTTGCGAAAGGGAGCTGTTGGGCTTGTCATACAAGAGCTGACGTTTTGAAAGTGCTATGCTCTTGGTGCCACACACCTGTAGATCTTTGACATTGGCTCAGTGGTTTGCACTGCTGCTTCACAGTGCTAGGGACTGGGGTTCAATTCCAGCTTTGGGTGACCTTGATCAGGTGGGCCAGTGGCCGGTGGAGTTCAGTTCAGATAAATGTGAGATGCTTCTTTTTGTAAAGGCAAATCAGGGCAGGACTTATACACTTAACAGTCGGGTCCTCGGGATGTAGCTGAACAAAGAGACCTAGGAATGCAGGTTTTCATAGTTCCTTGAAATTGGAGTCCCAGGTAGACTGGATAGTGAGTAAGGTATTTGGTAGTGAGCATAGGAGTTGGGAGGTTATGTTGCAGCTGTACAGAGTATTGGTTAGGCCACTTTTGGAATACTGTGTGCAATTCCCTGCTATAGGAAGGATGTAGTGAAACTTGAAAGGGTTCAGAAAAAATTCACAAGGATGTTGCCAGGGTTTGAGGGATTGAGCTATAGGGTGAAACTGAATAGGCTGAGGCTGTTTTCCCTGGAGTGACTGAGCCTGAGGGGGTGACCTTTCAGATGTTTACAAAATCATGAGGGGCATAGAGAGGGTGAATAGCCAAGGTCTTTTTCCTGGGATGTGGAAGTCCAAAACTAGCAAGGCATAGGTTTAAGATGAGACGGGAAAGATTTAAAAAGGACCCGAGGGGCAACTTTTTCATGCAGAGGGTGGCGCATGTATGGACTGAGCTGTTGGAGGAAGTGATGGAGGCTGGTACAGTTACAACATTTAAAAGGCATTGGGATGGGTGTATCTATAGGAAGGGTTTAGAGGGATATGGGCCAAATGCTGGTAAATGGGACTGATTAATTTAGAATATCTGGTTGGCATGGATGAGTTGGACTGAAGGGTTTGTTTCCATGCTGTATAGCTCTATGACTGTCTGGGTGGAGTTTGTACATTCTCCCTGTGTCTGCATGGGCGATCCGGTTTCCTTCCACTGTCCAGAGATGTGCAGGTTAGGTGGATTGGCCATGCTAGCTTACCCATAGTGTCCAGGGATGTGCAGGTGAAGTGGATTAGCCATGGTAAATTTCCCATAGTGTCCAGAGTCGTGCTTGTTGGGGGGATTAACCATGGGAAATATGGAGTTACAGGGGTTTGGTTGTGGGGAGCGGTGTCCAGGTGTGGTCCTCTTTGGAGGGTTGATATGGACATGATGGGCTGAATGACCCATTTCCACACTGTAAGGATTCTGAGATTCTAAGTACATATCCATTTACAGTTTTAAAGCTCAGTACTGGATGCCTTGTGGCTCAGTTGGTTACTGCACCTGCCCCTGAGCCAGACGTTCCA